>NC_090937.1:418424095-418727125 GCF_040938575.1 Ambystoma mexicanum | reverse complement strand
AAAGAGGGCGATGAATGGAAGACGGCCTTCCGCACCAAGTATGGGCTATTTGAATATCAGGTCATGCCCTTCGGACTTTGCAATGCCCCGGCCGCCTTTCAATATTTTATGAACGATGTCCTCAGAGAGCTCATAGATGTATGTGTTGTTGTTTACATTGACGACATCCTCGTTTATTCTTCATCGGAATCTGAACATCGGAAACACGTGAAAATGGTCCTCGAAAGATTGCGTCAACACAAACTTTTCGCTAAGTTGGAAAAATGTGTTTTCAACGTGACTGAAGTTGAATTCTTGGGATTCATATTATCACCTGGCGGAGTGCGTATGGATTCAAAGAAGGTCGATGCAGTTCTCAAATGGCCATCACCATCCTCCGTAAAAGGTGTGCAAAGCATGTTAGGCTTCGCTAACTTTTACCGCAGGTTTATCCCCGAATTCTCTCGAATAGTCCAGCCCATCACTGCCTTGTTAAAGAAAAACAAACGTTTTGAATGGTCTACCGAGGCGGAACAAGCTTTCCAGGATTTGAAGACTAAATTTATCTCTGCACCAATCTTAAAACACCCTCGCCCCGAACTCCCCTACATCGTGGAAACTGATGCTTCAAGCCTTGCCATGGGGGCAGTTCTATCACAAAAGGACCCGGTAACCAATCAGTTGCATCCCGTGGCATTTTGGTCCCACAAATTCTCGCCTCCTGAAATCAATTACACGATTACTGACAAGGAACTTCTGGCTATCAAGTCTGCCTTTAAGGCTTGGCGGCATTATCTGCTGGGGGCCCGACACACCGTTACTGTGATTACGGATCACCGAAACCTGCAATATTTGAAGACCGCAAAAGCCCAATCCTCTAGACAACTCCGTTGGGCATTATTCTTTGCCGAGTTTGACTTCATAATTACCTATCGACCTGGTACAAAGAACGGTAAAGCCGATGCCCTTTCTCGGATGGGAGTAGAAGAACACTTGGTCAACCCTAAACCTGTACCAATCATTCCCGAACAAAGAATTCTGGGTGCAATCGCCACAGAATCCATAGAGGAAGTTAAGGATAAAGCCAGGCAACTTGTAACTCCAGCAGACATACAGAATTGGCATCTGCAGGGAAAGGACTTTGCAGTAAAGGACAACTTATTGTATTTCCAAGAACGATTATACCTACCCAGCACAGATTTACAGAAAAAAGTAATCTCTTGTTATCACGACTCTTTAATGGAAGGTCATCCCGGTATAGCCAAGAGCTCAGAAAAGATCAAGCGCTACTTCTGGTGGCCGTCTTGGAAAAAAGATATCAGAGACTTTATAATGTCCTGTGGAGTATGCGCCCAAAACAAGAGTCAAAAGGAAAGACCAGCAGGCCTCTTACGCCCTATTGACATCCCACCTCGCCCTTGGCATACGCTTTCTATGGACTTCATCACCGATCTACCTCCATGCTCCGGATACAATACGATTCTAGTAATCGTGGACTTATTCTCCAAGATGGCGCATTTCATTCCGCTCAAAGGCTTGCCAACAGCAGCAACTCTGGCCCGAGAATTTCTCGAAAACATCGTCCGACTGCACGGTTTTCCTTCGGTTCTAATTTCGGATCGAGGTAGTCAATTTATTTCTCATTTTTGGCGAAGTTGCTGTCGGTCGGCTCAAATTGATGTGAGACTATCGACCAGTCACCACCCTCAAACCGACGGACAAACTGAGAGGACCAATCAAACTCTGGAACAGTATTCACGCTGCATGCTGCAACAAACTGAAAAAACTTGGAAAGATATCCTTTGGATAGCCGAGTATGCCTACAATAACTCTGTCCATTCGGGAACTGGGAAAACCCCGTTTTTTCTTTTGTACGGCAGTCACCCTCGAACCTCGGAGTTGGATCCCCTCCAAGATCTTGAAACACCAGCAGTAGACTACCTGCATTCTACAATCACCCAAGCCTTTAAGGAAGCTGTTTCTCACCTTCAAAGGGCTAAAGAACAATACAAGAAAGGAGCATATCAACATCGGAAGGAAGCCCCTCACTATCAAGTAGGGGATCAAGTCTGGTTATCCACCAAATATCTATCTCTAAAAGGGCCACGCACATTCAACCCAAGATACCTTGGTCCCTATTCCATCACTACCATAGTAAACCCAGTAGCGGTCAAGTTGGACTTGCCCCCGCACATGAAGATACATCCGGTCTTCCACGTCTCTCTATTAAAACCCGTGCAACCTCAAACCCGACTAACCAAATCTCCAAAACCTATCCTAGTGGATGGAGAACTCGAGTTTGAAGTCAAAAGCATTCTGGACTCCAAGATCTCCAAATCTAAACTATTCTACCTAATTGACTGGAAAGGCTACGGCCCCCAAGAGAGATCCTGGGAACCTGCTGAATATGTCCACGCTCCTCGCCTAATCAAAAGATTTCACCGAACATTTCCTGACAAGCCAAAACCCCCGGAGAAGCCCGGTTTGGGAGGGGCCTTGAGGGGGGGTACTGTCATGATCTCTGCTTCCAAAAGGTCAGGGTTTTCCCAACTCCCTTGGAAGCAGATCCATAACCCAGGTTCCGAGTGCCAACCAGTCCCAATTGGGACCTTTTGGACCCAGTCCTGGCGCCAGTGGCACCAGGCTCATAAATATGCCCAGTCCCAGCGCTGGAAGCGCCGGGCTCATAATGCTTGGGTGGACTTACCTTCAGCAGACCATGCTGCTTACTTGCCTGCCAGTTGAGCCTCTGATCCTCTTCTGTTTGGAACTACTTTTCCTGTTGGGTGGGGCTGGAGCCACTCCCTAGATTCAGAACACTGGAACTCTTCTGGAAGGCAGGAACTCTTTTCTTACCAGGAACTCTTTTCTTACTTGGGCGTGGCTGTGGAAGGAGACACCTAAGCACTACAGGAGGCTATTTAAACCACACCCGGTGGATGAATCTTGCTTTGCGTTATTCTGCAACCTCTGCAGCAGAACGCTCATCGTGTCTTCTGCATCCGGTCCTGGGCTTAAGGAAAAAGGCTTACCATCCTGAATCCAGTCTTCAGCAACACCTATAAAGACAAGAAAGAACAGGTTAGCATTCCGGCATCTGAAAGGCAAAGGCTTACCATCCTGAATCCAGTCTTCAGCAACACCTATAAAGACAAGAAAGAACAGGTTAGCATTCCGGCATCTGAAAGGCAAAGGCTTACCTACTCTTCGTGCGCTCCGGAGGTCTTCACACTGCATTCCGGCATCTGAAAGACAAACGTTTACCAACTCTTCGCACGCTCCGGAGGCCTTCGGCGCTGCATCCCGCATCTGAAAGACAAAACAAGGTGCGTTTAAAGACATTTGGGAACTTTAATACTCACGTGCCATTACTCCTTTCCACATCTAATCCAGTGGGTATTCCGGCACCCTGCAGCCGCTCCGAACTCGTACCTGCAAAATAAAAAGACAGTTAGAGCGCATAGTGAAGCAGGCAACAAGCGCTTACTTACGTGCTTCCAGGCGCTTCTATTCATCACACGGGCTCCATCTTCAACTCACTTCAGCCCGTCATCCGCCATTGCCGGAACCCTGCAAAACAAGAGACATCATTACTAAAGACTTTAAAGACATTTGAATGACTCGAAACTTACCGTTCGTGCAGTAAACGATGGACAGCAGTCCTCTGAAGTCAAGAGGCCTGCGCTACCTATCCAGTGAAGAAACTGGTTACAGCACCCTGCCCTGAGGCAGATGGAGAGCTCGGCATTCACTTACCTAAGACATCTTACTCTACACGTCAGGCATACAGTGCACAGAGGTCCAGCCCAAAGAGCCAACCGGGTGCTACACATCACCTTTGAAGATACGGTAGTCGCCCAGTCAAGACCGGCGCCTCTGCGAGAATCAGGTGAGCGTTACACTTGTGAAGGGTCAGTGGAAATACTACTTGAAAAATGGTGGTCACTGATGCACCACTGTACCAACGTTCACCGCTGGACAGAAAATCAACATTTCCACCAATGTAAACATGGCCCTTTGTCCCCAGAGGAGGCACGGAAGAACAAGTGGTTGATTCCATCTTCACCGACACACAAAGCCATTGAGAAGATTGTTTTTGACAAAACTCTATCAAGAGATTTGAGAGGACTGACAGAATTCTGTCACACAGGACATTTCGAGGTGTTGCACAATATGTGCCTAAAGTACAGGCCAAAGCGCTTGCATTTTAGCTTTTGGGGCATGAAACATCGCACTATACTAGCGGTCTTGGCACATAACAGCAATGTCGGACGTGAACAATCTAGGACTAGGGGTAAAGTAAGGATGCCTCGCTACACTAAGGTGTTTTCAAATCGAAGTAAGCAATGGGTGATCAAACCAGTCTATGATGAAATGCAGTTCGACTTTGTGAAAGGCCTTATTGTTGCTGTGTTAGAGAAGCACAGATGTGGAATTTTGGACGTTTCTGTGCAGAGCAGTGATCCATTGCCACCGAACATTGCAACTGTGCCATGTCCACCCGAAGCACAGCTGGTTGTGAACTACAAATCCCAGTTTAAATAATTGCAATACGATTGTCTTTTTGTAAATAAATGTTATTGTACAGTGTACCTGTTACCCTAACCCCTACCTTCACCATCATGGGTGGCGAACAAGCTGGGTGTCATCTTTGAATTCTCTCTATTCACCTCATATATGTGTATGTATATATTTTTCTCATGTCTCATCTCATGTAAATGTAAATGCTGCACACTGTTAACGGAGGGGAGGCTTGCGTATTGCAAATAATAAAACAAACAAACATACAAACAAAAATCTCACTTTTAACTCAACTCTTGTGGTACTTTATAATTTCCCTTACCTTCCGCCAAAAATTAAATGTCACCATAGTTATGATTTTTTGGGGCTGCAAAGCTCGCAGACAACGGGGATGAAATTGGGGGCCTTAGAACGCGCCAAGCGGGCTGTGGCATTTGGGAGAGAAGCCAGTTCGCATTTGCACATTGAGGTGCACTACATAGAGGGATTCTAAACTTCAAGTTCTCACAGATGCCTTTACTACGTGATGTTGCAAATAAAGAATGCGAAGGACAGCGGCTTTGATTTTCAGCTCGCGCCCATAAGAGGCCCACAAGTCGCACTGGAAGTATAAGGGTCTATTGTTTTTTGACCTTGAGACAGGGACCATGCCGAAAGAACTACATTTGAAGGGGGTGCGCAATAACGTAAGAGACGATAAGGCAGAAAATTCAGAAAATAGACCGAGTTTCATTTTAGTTCAGTATATGAAAAATCGTTGTCAAGAGCACGGTCTTTAGACGCTTTTATACCGGAATGAAGAATTAATGAATGGATGCATGAATAAATGAATGAATGAAGGGCTAGGAAAAGCAAGGAAAACGTGTTCGTAGTGGGCACATGGGCATGCAGGTCCACTGGTCTCACCGATCTCGGTCCTTGGCACAGCCACTTTTCCCTGCACTGCCTACCTGCACTACGGGACTGTCTGTGTATCCTTCAGCCCCTTCTCCCGGCATTTACCTTGCACTTGCCACCAGCTGGCCCTATTATTTATCTTGTATTCGACTAACCATGTACAGCACTTTTAACCCTCTCCCCCCTTCCCCATGCACGATTTGAAAGACACCTGGCCTAGTAGGATCGTTGTCTGTCTGCCCTTGTTCCCCCCTTGCCTCGTCGCACCTTGAAACACTTGTGTATAGGCGCGTTACAAATGCCATATCATATATCATATCATTCCACACGCATGTAGACTAACTGTCGTTTATCATTGTGTGTTGGCCTCGATTTATTTCGTTACTTTTCGCATTGATTTTAGAGCCGAACATACACCATTGAACTATCCTTGCAAGCAAATAGTTTCTGACCGGCCGTAATAAATAAAATGAGTAATATTAATGAAGATCGGCTGGCGAGACTAATTATAATTTTTTTGTTTTCATAACAGGTATTTGCTCCCCTTCTGATACTATCATCGATTTGAGACACCGCAGACGGATTCTTCATGAGACACCTGCAGCTTTGTGTGAACAACTGGAGCACACTGACAATTTTATGGGACGATCGCCAAGGGCCCACATGACCTTACGCTGTACTAGTGGCTAGAAGCAACATATCAACCTTTACGATGGACTAGTGCCTAGTTGATGGAACAGCCTTGCGGTTCACCGTGCTTCCAAAGTGCTTCTTTTACCGAAAAGCAACACCCTGTGTACCATTGCGGATACAGATAAAAGAAAATAAATGGCTTTCGGAGTTCATATGGCAATTGCTGAATATTCTCTAAACATTTAATGTCAAATAAATGTACTTTACCAAATGTACCGTGTTGCTGTTTGATTTTAAAGTACAGTTTCATATTCCGAATTGTGGCGCGCTGTGTTGTGAGATGGTCTGTGTTGCTTTCCAAGGCAAGATCGGGGTGAGTCCAGCACCACATGCTTTGTCAGTAGGAAATGCGGGCGCATGCATTTTATAACGTAACATTAAAGAATTTAAAAAAATCACAACGGATTTCAAAGTACCTCCAAACTTGTTACTGCTTCGCAACAGCGACTCAACCTGCCGAGCTATCGGTCTAAACATTGTCAACAGTTTGCTACTCAAAGCAAGACTCCCTGCCCCTCGCATTAGCCAAGAGGTGTCAAGTTTGACAATCATCAAGGCGTCAATGGGGTCAATTAAGCGCCACTCTGATAGTTGCATTGTGGTCGCGCTAGTGCTCTTAACAGCGTAAAATATTATAATTCTTTCTTTAAGACACAACACAGCGCACAGAGAGGTGTTCGGAATTCTATGAAACCTTAAACAAACAGTTTGCTCTGTGAATTTGCACAGCACGGAGGGAGTGCAAAATCACAAATGAGTGCAGCATGGAGTTAGGGCTTTTTGTACAGAATCGCACATGCGCAGTCCATGGAGTTAGGAGTTTTCGTGCCAGATCACACAACCGCTCGGCACGGTGGTTAGGGGTTTTTACGCAGGACCACACGTGCAAGTGGCATGGAGTTAGGGGTTTTGCACCAGATCACGCGTGCGTGAAAGCAGGAGATGGCTTTTGAGTTGCGAGGTATGAAGCACAGGTATTTTATGATGCTGCAAATAAAAAGGTTTGCCACATCCAGCAATTTTTTATAAAAATGTCATAATGGTGCAAAAAAAAGAAATGCCGCCAGAGCCAACAGTTTTTTATATAAAAGTATCATATTTCTTTTCATTCATTCATGATATATTTAGTCGATATTAAATGTATAACAAAATTATAGCCGTCAATATTGATAGCCCCCAACAACGGGGTGGAATCAAATGGATACAAAATGTATATCAAACATGTTGGGGTTCTTATCAAAATGGTATAAAAAATTGGGTTTCAATCCACTCACTATCAAAAGGGGGTGGGGCTAAGGGCATACAAGGGGCGTGTCCCCCTGTCAGAATTAACATTGGATGAAAAGTAGCCCCACGAACTTCTGTGATCAGATGTATTCATGGTTTGTCCATGTTTTACAAAAACATCAAATAAATATATAGACAAATAAGCACCTACATAAATGAATACTGTGCCAGTGGCACTATTAGACAATGGTCACAGACAGAATGGTGTGCAAAGAGAAGACTTCATATGCTGCTGATCGCTGGGCTGCATCTCGTTCTGGCTGTCTAGTAGATGATGGCAGACTGTGGTCTTAGATCTGAAGCCGTGGACGACTTGCATATGGGTGCACTGCTGACACAAGTGTTGAAAGAAGATAGAACAGCAGGAGACTAATCTACTAATAGAGGTGTAGAGTATGCTTGAGGGCACTGCAAGGTGAATTATCACCTATGGCCCCATTACTTTTTAATAGTTCATGTCATCAGGCCACTCTTTGTTGAATAGGAGATGCATCAAATCGTATCAACATTGCTGATTGCTGTATCCACATCAGTTCATTGTACTTGCCTTTAGCACATGGCATACCCGATTATCTGGTCCATGGCTGTATGGTGCATTTTTTACTACACAATTCAAGTTTGTGACCAGGTGGGTAGCAAATTCGTTTTTATTACATCAGTAAAATATCTTGGAAATAAAAGGGAATCAGTAGGGTGACGAAAAAAGGCAGACACTAGCTGTATGGGGATACTAGGGGTTAAGTTAAGAAGCCCTCCCACGCAGCAGTGAAAAACGCAATCGCTGAAAAATGTAACCATTTATAAATGTGGACATGTAACAGGACACAATAGGGTGAAGAATATGGTCAGGGATTGATCCCTGACAAGATATTGAAATCAGAGCACCCAAATATTTATATACATAACTGATGAACACATATGCATGCATCGTTGTAAGCCGAACCACGACCCTCACCTGAAATGATTTGTCTCACAACATTTTGTCAAGTGTTGGCAATAAAAGGCTGTAGGATTTTATTGTACGGATATGGTTATGCAGATAAACAAATAATCACATATCATAATAATATCATACTTTTGGGCACCGGGTCCTGAGGTTACCCCCTCTGGCCCGTGCCGCCTTCTCATGTCCTGCGACTCGTTGTGGACAGCATACAGTGGCCTGTACTTCTTTTCCTTTGTTCTTCTCCCTTATTTGTAGGGTGGGAGGGTTTTGTGGTAAAGAAGCAAAGTGTGGAAGATGCTGAGTGAACAGCGAACCTCCTGTTGGTTTGGGTCCCCGATCAGGGTCCACAAACAGATTGTGTTCTCTTAGAGCATTCTGCTCTTATTTATAAGACCCAGGAAAGCCCTGGGTCTTTGATGTGTATAGTAGTGGGGGCTGTGCGCCAGCCCCCGGCCGGATAGCCGACATGTCTGGCCCCCTGAGGAGGGGGCAGGTCTTTAAACCTGGGCCCTGCGTGCCTGTTGGTTTTCCGTAGGTGCTTAGCATCTTGTTGTTTGGAGGAAGGGTGAGGAGTTTGTTTGCACCTCACCCTTCCTCGGCTTTGTGTGACAGAGACTGCATGTCTCTGCGCTTGTGGGGGAGAGGAGCAGGGGTGGGGGTGGGAGCTGCCCCTCTCCTAGCCTGCCGGATGGTAACATCATTTACTCTGCCTCGCCTTGGGCGGCCCTGCGGCATTGCCCAAAATACATGACGAAGGCTCAAATTCAGGTGAGGTATCTAGGTGGCATTATTTATCCTACATTTAATGACGTGAAGATGATGTGAAGTATAACAATGTACATGAGAAAAGGGAAAAAGGGGGAAAGTGCGTGGATGGGGGAGGAGTGGAAAGCATGGAACAGATGAGAGAACAGAATAAATAATAAGTGCAATAAATAAATAAAGGTAGCGAAACAAGTTGTAGTGCAGCCAGCAAGTGGCAAGTGCAAAATTAGTCAGATAGGGTATATCGATAAGTGCAGAAGAAGAATGGGGGACTGTATGAGTACGGACACAGATCCCAGTGCAAGGGGTGGCCGGAGGCAGTGCAGGGGGGAGGCAGGGTGAGCAGGTACCTGGGCCTGAGATACAGAGGGTGGCCAGGTGCACGATGCAGAGAGAGAAAAACAGATCATCAGGGGAGACGGGGGCAAAGGCAGAAGCGAATAGGAAAGTATTGAGGTGTTTCCAGAACTGGAGATGGTTCTCCTCAAGTTTCAGGGTGGCCGGGAGGCTATTCCAAAGGGAGGCCCCAGCCGAAGATAGATATATGCACCCAGCTTGTTTTTTTAAAAAACGACTCACCCTGAGGGAGTTAGAAGTAAAGGAGCAAATGGCTCGAAAAGGGAGGTATTTACGGAGGGATAGTTGAAGGTATTTTGGACCTAGGCCCCAGAAAGCCTTGTGGACAATGCACAGCGTTTTAATCCTTGCATCCACTGGGAGCCAATGAAGGTATTTTAAAGCTGGGGATATACGATCCCAGGGCTTGAGGCCAAGGATATGTCTTGCAGTCCTGTTCTGGATTAGTTGTAAAGGGCGGAGAGTGGAGGCAGGTAGATTCAGAAAGAGGCTGTTACACTAATCCAACCTAGAGAGAACCAGCTTGGGAGACAGTGAGCTTCTGAGGGCTGGAGAGGAAAGGCAGAGTCCCTCTAAGGAGGTGCAGTAAGAAGTTTGACTTTTTAGAGATGTCAGAGATGTGTGTGGAGAAGGAAAGTGTGGAGTCAAAGATGACCCAGAGATTCTTGGCCTCAGATGTAGGGGTAGGAGGAGGGCCAAGTGAGGCAGGCCAGAGAGTTAGGAGAAAGGATGGTGAAGGTGTACCAATGAGGGGGATCTCAGTCTTGTTGGCATTTAGACAACACACCAATTTCGAATGGCGATTAGGCAATCGCAGATGAAGGAGGGAAAGGAGGTGTCTGAGGGAAGCCTGAAAATGAGTTGGGTGTCATTGGCGTAGCACTGGAAGTTTGAGCAGAAAATGAATATGCAGTAGGTGAGGGTTGCCAGGTATTGGTTGAAAAGCCAGGACGAGAGGTTAGACCTCTGGGAATACAGACATATTTTAGAAATACAGACATATTTTAGGTACAAATGGAAATGCAGACATTGCTCAGCAAACATAAGTCTTAAGTGTCAGAACTCAAGAAAGGGGCACATGTATCTTGATGGTAGATGTTAGTTGGCAGTCCAGTTGCTATTTCAGCCCTGTTAAATGGGATTTTAGGTAATTTATCCATCTTTGCTCCTTAATATCCAGTATGAAGGTGATTTTGGCATCCAATAGCACCTCTATATGGTGCCGGCATGGGGTAATGAATAGGTCTTTGATGTGCTTACTTTTCTTGATGGGGTGCCAGTAGAGAGTACTTGGTAATGGGGTGATATATTCAAATATTGTTATCCAGAGGAGAAGTTTGACCACTGCATTTACCCTTTTGTATTTTTCCCACAAGGTATTCCCGCAGTTCGAGATAGCGGGTGCCTGTATAGTGCAGTCTTGTTAGCGTGTTATAAAAATCAATTTCTGACAAAGGCCCTCTTCTTCCATTTCAGTGCAAAGGTATTGTCAATTTTGGTACAATGAAGGCTGGCACAGCACATGTACCTTCTTCTGTCCAAGGGATTGAGGTTGTTTTAGAAGAAGCCGAAGCTGGGCTGCAAAGCAACAGTTCTGTTTTGCTAGAATTACATTTTATTCATGCATCTGTCCATCTTTGCAATGCTTGCTTTTATGCCAGGGAGTTTGTTGACAAATTCTTCTTAAATGTGTAGATTATTTGAGTGTCATCAACATGATTGTAGCAAGTGATTAGGAATGTAGGAGGTGATAGTGTTGATTCTGGGGATACTTCAGAGGACATTGGATGAGGATAGGATCTGCAGGTGGCAGCATGGTGTTTTCTTCAAATCGGGGGGCAGGGGCGGGGGTTGGTGGGAGATAATCCAGAATAGAGATGTTCCTTATATATCAATGTATAACAGTTTCATCTGAGAAAATTGTGTGCATAATACTGTCAAAGGCAAATGAGATGTGCAGAAGGGTGATTTTTCATTTGCTTTATTCTTATGCGTACCCCGATTGAGCACAAAGCTCATTCTGCACCCTTAAATGATTTGAAACCATGTTCTGCCAAAACAAAATAGATTGTTTTTTCAATGAAAGATCAGAGATAAATGCATATGAATTTTGATGGATTTTCCAATAAAATTAATATTTGAGATGGGGTGTTAGCAAGCAGGGTCGTTTGGGTCAGCAGTGTGTTTTTTTAGCAACGTTTTATGTTTGCAGATTTCAGAAGCAACAGGACATTTTCAGTATTCACAGAGTCATAAGGAGCATAGGAATTTAGGTTTATCATACATTTGCACAAGTTGGGAGCAGAAAGATCCTCTGGAAGTCTGGTTGGGCGGCAGAAGTCAGTGCTGGTGAATAGATGTTATGGATAGAAAAGGCAGAAGAGATTACAAGGAGGAGAATTTAATCGCCTTTACTGTATCCATCATGTGGTATGAAGGTGACCCTCCTTATTTTTTGTCCACATGGGTTTTAATTTGTAGGATATTTTGGCTGAAATGCTCAGCAATCTGATTACACATTATTACATATTACATATTATTTGGATTGGTGGAGGTGTTGTGCTGCAAGCTGTCAACTTTTTCAATTCTTGGATGAATCGCCTCTGGCTGTGTTGTACTGATTATATTAGAAGGGATTCATGCTCTTTTTTGGCTGTGATGACTTCTGAATGGTATAAAATAAGATGTGTATTTGTAAAGTGCGCATTAACTTCTAGAGGGTTATCTTGGCACCATAGACATAACAAATATGTATTGTTACCTAACTTAATTGTACACATTGTTATCAAACTCAGAAGGATGAATTTCTGAGTGGACATGCTGGGATTCGAAACCAGTGACCATAAGCTCAAACATGGGCCCGTGTAGTTGATGCATTAGTCCACTGAGCCACCGACCCGGCAGGAACATAACATCTGATAGCGAGCAAATTTGTCTAGTATCAAGTCGTGTTTTTCTCCTGAATTTCTCCAATGTATGGTTTTCCTTTTTCATATGGTATATTTTGTACTGTTTCCCTAATTGGTCTATGCTTTGGTGAAATATTATAACGGTTTAAAAAAACAAATTCATATGCTAATAAAAGATAGTTGTAAAACAGATTGCTGACTCGAGATTAGATCCTATCAGAGGGAAACCGCTAAACAAACATGTATCATCAGACCTTGGCTCTAAAGCACACAGACTAATCTGTATTAGCTGCCTGGTTATTTCAGGTGTGTTCAATCCATAATTATGGGGGGCCATGAATCTACACTGCTAATGGCTAAGACAACATCTGTCAGAGATTGTTCAAAACCCAAATGAACACGCATGAACTGCTGAATATAGCTTGGAAATAGAATTGTAGGAATGGTGTTCCAACCACAAATTTATAAACCCATGACATTCTGGTACTAATTGACTGATTTTCTGTGGCACAATCTGGGTGATGCTTGTTGGCACTTGTTTCTTCCTTACACCTTATTCCTAAAGTCTAAAACTGAAGCAAATCTGGAGATACCTGGATCATCTATGTGATGCGTTTGAGCAAATCTTTATGAATCACATTTCCACAGGAGCAATGCAGGGATGTTCCAGGCATCTCCTGATTACCTTCAGGTTCAGGCTCTGTGTATCAGATAATAGGGCACAGTTGCAAATCTGAGACATTCATTGGCAGCTCCGTACATGCTACTTTGTAAGGCATTTAGAATCAGCACCAATGACTTCACACATCTGTCCCATTGAAATGACAGCTTTGCTGTGTCTGCGCCTTGGAAATCACAAATACACGCAACTGCTAAAGGTCTAAAACGTCTTAAATCAGTCTATTTTTCAGCAGAATTGATGGTTCTTTGCCATATGGATTTAACATCTGGCATGATCTCATTGTATATAAGCGAGTAAAATTCCAGTAGGAGTTGGTGATTAAAGAATTATGATGGTCTAGTGTTAATTAATTTGATTCCATATGTATCAACACTTCTCTGTGTTTGCCAACCTCACTTTATGGTGTGTGTTTGTATTAGACATTTATTAACAGACAAAATAACTTAAATACAGAAGCATGTATTTCCATTTGAAAATCAGACTTATTGTTAGATATTGGGATACATTTAAAAAAAAATATTGGCACTAAAGATGCCATAGTTTCAGGCTTATGTGATCATTTAAAATAACGACATGGACACGGATTCCATCACAAATAACCTATGCTGCTTTAAAACTCAGGGGGTCATTGGGCCTCATTACAACTATTGCAGAATGGGTTTTAACGGCACCGCTAATGGTGCCGGCGCTGTTAAACCCATTCTGCAATATTACGAGGTTCCCTCGCGGGACCCGCTCTGGACGTCTGGTTTTACCAGACGTCCAGAGCGGGTCCCGCGAGGGGACCAGGGAGCTAACAACGGGCTGGTCGTAATCGGCCCGTTGTTAGCTCCCGCACCCATTCCCATTGAGCCCTATGGGGGCTCGAATGGGAATATGAAGGACCGGCCCCGGGTTCCCTGAAGGAGGAAATACCGGGCCCTCCATACTTGGAATGGCCCGGTATTTCCCGATTCAGGGAACCCAGACACGGTTTTGGAGGCAGCCATGCCCTTATTAAGGGTGCAGCATTAAAGGCATGTGAGAATAGAAATATTTGCAAGTGATACTGGCAGGACATTTTGCCTGATTAAAAAACAATAGGAAATAACATATGTGACCAGTCACAATGAAAAAAGGATACTTTCGACTTTTGGGCCGGAAGAGCCTCCAGTAACAATCTCTTTGCAAGTGCAAAAAGAGAGTTTGCGGTCTATTG
Organism: Ambystoma mexicanum; assembly: GCF_040938575.1. NCBI lineage: Eukaryota > Metazoa > Chordata > Amphibia > Caudata > Ambystomatidae > Ambystoma > Ambystoma mexicanum. Next base: position 418,712,891 of record NC_090937.1, on the reverse strand, counting down.
TCAATAGCTTGGCCGTTCAAATGAGTGACAAACCTTCTCAAGCAAGGCAAGTAATCTGAATTTCACACAAAATAAACATAACAATACTATTCCAACGTGTGGATGTATTTCAGAAACTTTGCACTTGTGCAATTCCCCTCAAAGTTTTGACGAGCCCAGACAGGGGCTTCAGTCACACATGTTAGATGTGTTTCTTTTTTTCACCCATATTTTCCTCCGTGTACATTTTTGATGAATCAGGTGAATTTCAGCAGTTGTTCGGAGGTCATACTAGATTTAATGTGAATTGCGATTGGTCAGAATGTGATTACATGGACAGCCATGATTCTATTAATGGGACGGAGGAGGGTATTATGCAGTGCACATTTTCCTTTTATTTTTTAGCAGCAATACAAATAGAAAAACAACACTTCTGCTCTCATAACCCCCTTCTTCAGTGCCTCTTCTCCTTGTCCAAATAGCTATTTATAAGTCCCCCTTTATAATTCCTTTACTTCTCTCTCCCTCCTCCACCTCTTTCTGCTGGTGCAGTCACCGACTGTCACATGACATGCAGAGCCCATCCGCCAAGGACCCAAAGTACAATCTTCAAAATAAGTCTAGTCCCGATCGCTCATGTTTCCAATGTGAAACAGAAACGAATGTAATGAACGCAGGCAATTAAGGAATGGATAATATTCACCACCATGGCATTAAAAGAATCACAACTGTCCATCGAATCAAACTAGGACCAATGAGAATTCGAAGGCTTGCCATGGAAGCTCTTATTATTCAACGTTCAAAGCCATGATAAATCCATTGCTAAAGCATGAACATCAGGTTTACAGTCAAATATAAAGAAGGTTGAAGCCCAAGCCCAGTCCACTGCATTGAGAATATCCTCAAATGGGTGCCCGTCCAAAAGGCTTTAGAAGCCATGTCCCTTCTAAACGAGTATTCCCAAAAAACGTAGATGCACACCAGCTTCTCACATGGATGACATGATAGAAGATGTGTCAGGTCCAAGTACGTCAGGGGTATTGGATGAGTCATGTGAACCTATGCTTAACCCCTTAAACGTAACTCATCCAAATACATTAGACTGGTTTGCCCATCCACCTATGGAACACTTTGCCCAGTATTTTGTGATAAAGAAGCTGGATAATAACTCACTGTGTAAAATTAAACTGAATGTCCAAACCTGCTAGAGAAGAAAGCAACATACAACACCTACTGTATAACCCAAGTTGGCTCTATGTTCTACCCCCGTATGGTAAAGACATTGCCACGGGAGTGGACAAACCGTGCACCACTAGTCAAGATTATTTTCTTAATTCAGCTGGTGTATTGTTAATAATACTGGACATGGCTCGACTGTCTGAGGTTTGTGACGAGGCAGCCCACCACAAAGGACCATGAGGATTCTCAGACACGTTCCAAGGGTGTTTATTTGAAATTACAAGTGGTTGGTCTGAGGGATACACATGTTGGTCTCAGGGCTAAGCAAGTTCTTGGGGAATTTAGTGCTAGGGCCATCCCTCTCTACCTATTTCTTGCTGGTTTATGCTCTCCCTAGCCAGCTGTACTTAACGGGTTGTTAGTAACTCGCCAAAGGGGACACCTATCTGGCAGTTGTTCTGACTAATAATATAGATGTCTTCCCTAAAGTGTTGGCTAACTAAGGCCCTGGATTTTTTCTAGACATGCCCTAGACTATCCCGCTTAGTAGTGGCACGGGGTAAGGGATAGTGCCTTATTTGGCCCAGTATCACTCTCCCTTTTTCTACACACATTTCTACTTGACCCTTCACTTCACTGGGCTCCTAAAATGTTCTCCTCCCACCATGCTGATATCCCTCCAATCTCTTACTCCGCCTTTCCCTCTCTACCCTTTGATAGTACTTCGAATTTTAGTTCTTATTACCTTCACGTACTACTATCACTTCCTCCACCTACCTCCGCTGATCTTCCATTGTAATCTCTGTCTCACTATACGCTGATAGTTACTCCTATTCTTCAACTCACTGTCATTCTCATTATTATGTCTCTCCTACTCTATCTACTCCATACTTAACTTCTAATATTGCCCTCTAATACCTACTACTGCTCTACTGCTTCTTCTACTAAGACTCTGTACTACCTACTTCACTTCCAACACTGTCCTATACCACCACTACTACTACTTTTTCCCTCTCGCTCACTGACTATTCTGCTACTCCCACTTACACTATCTTCACTCCCCAATACTACTAGGTCCACCTAGCTCCACTCTCAACTACTACATCCTCTGCCATTACCTCCATTAACACTCTGCTAATCCTGCTCTACCTCTACTCCTCACACTTTCCACTCTCACACTCAAACATTCTATAGACCGCCTCCACTCTTCAATCACTCTTGCCTCCTTTGGTATATCGGGTGCCTCCTTAACCACTTCCTGACATCACCCTATTATCCCACACTAGCAGACTGAAACACACTTACTTATATAGTCCAATTCCTCCCAGGATTTGCCACTGACCTCATTGAATCACTTAATTGACTGGGGGGTTGTGACATTGAAAGTGCTGGGTAGGCTTCAATATGGCCTGTAAGATCTGCCCCCTTGTTCATGCAGTTTAACTGCATTTTTAACTTGGAGGGTTACTGGGCTCTCAGTTAACAGTTTGACTCCCTGACCTCCTTTTATCTTAAAGGTTCTCTTGATGGGCTAGTGAACCCCTGTTTCAGAGTGATTCCTTGGTGTGCTAGTGGGGTATCTTTATCCACTGGCTTCAGTTGGCCCCATCAGCTAAAGCCACACATCCTTCTCATTGTGGTGACTGCTGTTGTCGGAGCCAACACACCTTAGGAAGGGAGTCACAGCCTCACCTCGGTCTTCCTGATGTTGGGCCTACCTCCTCTTGCCAGGTTCCAGTGGGCTCTCTCTGCTGGAGCCCTGCTCCTCTGGATTGTGACGCTGAGTTGGTGGGGCCATTGTCGAGCCTTCTAGCAGCACCATACAGATCTTCTAACCGGGCCAGCAGGAAAGGCCCGGCCCCTTTTCAGCATCAGTGTTCCCTGCTGAGACTTCTACTGATAATGAAGAGCTGTGAAGGAGCTTGCCCACAGCCAGGCACCTGGGAAGGGTGTTGGGGGTCAGCCCCCCCTCCTCTTGACAAGGCCCCAACATTGACCCTGTTACAGGTTACAGGAGAAACTTTAGAACCGCCCATTGTCAGTGGACGGGCCGGGAGGGTGCTATGTTTTCTAAGGGATGCAGGAAAGAAGAAAAGGAATTCTCATGAAAAACAACCCTTAATCGGTTGGGTTGGCTGCCATTCAGTCATACAGTAAAGAGGAGGATTTCTGTTTGGGGACAATGCAATAAGGGAAATTGGTACGTTTGTGTCCATGTATGCACCTTCAGATAAATATCAATTATCTCTGGATACATTCTTCCAGACCCAGGTCTCTGGTAGGGCCGGTTATTACAGGGACCACAGGGTGAGTCAGGTATAATTCTCCAGAAGGGCTGGAATACATGACCAACGTGGAGCAAGTCCCGAAGTACTCAGCACAGGCAAATAGTTCTCAAACAGTCTTCTTCCCTCAGTGACACCCATGACAGGGCAATTGGGGCGGGGGAGTGGGGTGTTCAGAAGAAGCATTGCAAATTCAGATTTCAGAATTGTAAAATTATCAGGTTGTCCTGGGACCAGTGGGTGGTTGCAGTAATTACTTTCATGGCCTGTATACTGTATATCAATCTTATCTTCAATACACGCAGATTAAGCATATTAAGCAACGTTACCCATCATACTGAAATAAGTACAAACTCAATAAATTAATACTTTATAAAGTAAAGAAATGAAAAAAAGTCATCTACAGGACGTGCACGGAACAGCAAGGTCGAGGGAGAGAGAAAGAAATGATTGGGCAATGGAAGTCGATTGAACAAGGAGAAGAGGCAAAGAAGAAGAGCATTGTGGGATAAGTAGTTTTTGTTTTTGTGTTTGTCTTGCTGCTGAAAAAAAAAGAATCAGTGCACTGCATGATTGGAACCTCCATGCCATGCCTTAGGAGCATTGTGCTGGTGCAGTTTTTTGTTGATCGCAGCTGCAATTTGTGATTGTTGATATGTGCATAAATACATTGATGTCTATTTCAATCGGCCTAGAGTTTTCAGTCCTATGCTTACTGAATGAAGGCAGCGACTCCTATTTCAGGATGATGCAGCTCTCTTTGAAGTTCTCTTCACTGTGATTTGTGGTATCTTCTTCAGTGGTTTTGTTCCTATCTCACTGGCTATACCTTCCCTGACTTTTGGTACGGCAAACAGTCTTTTGTATTTCCTCATCAATATAGGGCTCCCCAAGTATTTGCCATTGATCCTCTCTAATTTGCCCTTCCCACAATCACCTTGTCAGTTAGTATTTCCATATTTGACCTTTCCTGTAATATTTATGCTATTTATAACTAAATATTTCTTGGTTTCTCTACCTCTCTTCCTTTTTTGATTCTCTTCATTCAACTCTTTCATCCAGTCTTTTGCTCATCCATTTGAATACTTCTGAAATAGACGGTGTATTTTTCACTCCTTCTGTACTTTCTCCATCTATTTCTCACTCATTCATTCTATACCCTCTTTCTCAGCTTCCTCTTTCTTCCTCTGCTCACAATCTCAGAGTCTTCTTTGAATTTTCTCTATACTCCTCTAATATATATTAAAACAATTATAATTCCTGTCCATTTCCTCTCTATAACTTTTGTAAAGCTCACCCCTTTTGGTCTTTTCAAGCCACCTATCATTTAGTTTTTCAAATTTTGTTCACATCCTGACTTGGTTTTACAGCATACTCTCTGACCATGTCCATTCCAACTTTAATTCTTCTGTACACTTACTTTTCCATTTCTAATGCAACCCCGTTTTTGCAGCAGTTGCCTCTCTCTTCATTGGCTCACCCTTTAAAGGGATCTACTATTCCATTCCATATATATGCCTTTTATTGCATTCATTGCCTGGCTCCTCCATAACTTTCTTCTCTTATGTCTCGCGGTACTGAAACTTATTCTCTACATATTTAATCTCACTTTTTTCTTAATGTTCCAAGACCACCTTACGATCAGTCTCATTTCTGATTTTTTCTTTACTGACCCCTGAGAATAGGACTAATGCTTTATTAGACCTGTTTTCTCTTTTTCAATTTCTCTCTCATATCTGAATCAGTATTTACCTTAATCTTATTACATTTTTGGAATATTGTAAATGATAATGTAATCAATGTTGTACTCTATCAATTCTTGTTCACTGCTTTTGCAAAAGCGCTATGTCTGCTTAATTAAAACTCAAATACAAATGCTAATAAAAGAGGGTTCCAAAACACATTGCTGATTCGAGGGCAACTGCCTGGTGAATTCAGTTTTGGCCAATCCAAATGTATGGTGGACAGTGGGCCTCATTATAAGTTTGGTGGTATCCTGCCTGTAAATCCGGCGGGATACCACCAAACAGTTATACCGTTACAGACACCTGGTATGCCGGGATTACCTGCAGATTACAGGTGCGGGAAAGTGTGGTGCTGGTAATACTGGCAGTTTTGCTGGTGGGGTGCCAAAATTACCTCCACCTACGAGCTGGAGGTATTTCCAGCCACTCCACCACCTAACTTGGAGTATGCTGGTGGAAAAACATGCCGGAAAACGGAATTACTGGCACGTTAATTCTGCACCGGCATACTCAAAATGAGGACTAGGACTAATACAGCATCAATATGGCATTGTTCAAAACCTATAATAGAACAAATTACATATAGGAAAAAAGCCTGGATAGTCACATCTATAGGAATGGTGTTGCAACCGCATATTTAAACCTATTAAACTCTGAGACTGAAAGGCTATGGTTTTCTGAAGCAAAAACTAGGAGATGCTTGTTAGCACTTCGGATTTGTTGCTTCTACCTGCCGCGTGAATCCCATAGTCTAAAACTGGTGCACATCTGGAGATGTCTGGAGCATTTCTGAAATGCCCTTGAGCAACTCTGAAATGTCCTTGAGAAAATCTGTATGAATTTTATTTCCACAGGAACAATGCCGTGATGCTCTAGACATTACCTGATTATGTTCAGTTTCAGGCTTTGTGACAGAGGTAATAGGGTGCCAATGACTTCCAAATAATGCACCACTGAAACGCCAACTTTGATGCTTCTGTGCCTTGGAAATCACAAATGCAAGGGAACATGCTCAAGGTCTAAAACATTTCAAATCTGTGCATTTTTCAACAGAATTGATGCCTCTTTGCCATATGGATTTAACATCTGTATGAAATATGTGTATATAAGTGGGTACGAATACAGCAGGGGTTGGTGATTAAAGGATTTTGATGAAGTAGTGCTAATTAATTTGATTCCTCATGTATCAACACTTCTCTGTGTTTACCAACCCACTTTATGGTGTGTGGGCTTATTAAAGACATGTATTAATAGACATAATAACTTAAATTCATTAGCATAACTTTGCATATGAAATTTAAACTTATTGTCAGGTCTTGGGATGCATTTTAAAACATATTGGCACTTGAGATTTAACAGTTGCAGACTTATGTGATCATTGTAAGTAACAAAGGGACTCCAGGAGATCCTTTTGCAAATAACATATGTTCCTGTAAATCCTAGAGTGTACACATGATGAATTTCTTGTTATGTTAAATCATTGTGTGGTGATTTAGCTGTGATATAATGACTTACACTGATTGGATAATAATACAAACAACAATGCATAACATAGTAATACCATTTTTCATTTGGTGAACTGGTAAACTGTAACCTTCATATGACATGTGTGCTTGTCTGTCCTAAAATGTGTCTGATGAATGAGTATACACACATGTCCATGCTTTGTAATATGACAGGTGCCCCTTTCTTGGGGCTAGCCTTAGGAATCCTACATATCATAAACGTACATGGGACGAAATCCAGATGATCCTTCTTAGGAAAGCAATAATCATGTCAAAGACGTGGCAGAGATTATTATGCCTTTCTCTTTGATTTAAAAAGGGTCAAAGAACAATAAAAACGAATTTGACTCAAAGAGCACGTATGACCACTCACAAACAAATGTAATGCACCAAAGGAAGTAAGGGCCAATTCACAAAATAGGTGTGCAGCGGTAAAGGAATTTGAGTATGGATACACTTGCTAACTATATTGGTAGCAAATTGTTTTCCTGATTCAAAAAACTGTGCAAAAGGCCATTTGTGATAAGTCACAATGACAAAAAGGATACTACTGCCTTAATGGGCAGGACGAGGTGTACCTCTATTATTGATCACTTTGCAAATGCTAAAAGGGAGTTTCTGGACGATTGTCGACAGATAGCTTGCACGTTCAAATGAGTTACACAACTTCACAAGCAAGGGAAGTAACCTGCATCTAAAAAAAAAAAATGTTTTGCTCCCATTGAATTGTATCCCTGTTCCAACTTGTGCCTGTATTGCAGAAACTTTGCACAGGTGCAATTTCCCTCAAGGTTTTCACAAGACCAGTCCTGAAGCCCAAATCAGGCAAACATGTCAAAGGGTGTTTTCTTACAATGTTCTACTTCCTGTTCTTTTTTTGGTGAATCAGGTAAATTTGCATGTGAACAATTGCAGAAGTTGAGTAGTGTTCAGAGCGCGAATGAGATTCATTGTGAATTGCGACTGGTCTGAGTATGATTACAACGGACAGTCGTGATTCTATTAATGGCACGTTGGAGGGTATTATGCAGAGCGTTCTTTCCTGTATTTTTCAGCTCGAAGACAAATTTAAAAAAACAAGAACCTACTGATCCTGTCACCCCTTCTTCTATGCCTCTTCTCCTTGTCCTGTCAGCTATTTGTAAGTCTACCTTCAAAATTCTTTTCTTTCTGTCTCCCTCCTCCTCTTTCTGCAGTCACCGACTGCCACATGCAGTGCAGAGTCCACCCGCCAAGGACCTAAATCCATTCATCAATGAAACATCTAGTCCGGGCCGACCTGATTTCCTATGAGAAGCAGAAACAAATCTAACTAATGTGGGCAGTTAAGGGAGGGATACTACTTACCAATGTGCCATTAAAAGAATCACAATTGTCTGTTATAGTCATACTTGGACCAATCGGAATTCAAAAGCATGTCATGGAGGCTGCTATTATGCACTTTTCAAAGCCATGATGAAACCACCACCGAAGCGTGCACAACAGGTTTATATTAAAATATAAAGAACGTTGAAGCATGAGACCAGACTGCTGTTTTGAGAATGTACTCTAATCTGGCACCTGCCCAAAAGGCTTTAGAAGCCATGGCCCCTGTAAGAGAGTGAGCTCCAAAAAGAGATAGATCCACACTACCTTCTGCCATGACCCATTTGACACAGTGGATACTGGCTTATAACATAACAGTGGGCCTCATTACGAGCTTGCCAGTTGGGATACAACCGTACCGGTAAGCTTACCAGTACCATTGAACCCGGCCGGCAATCCCCGAGTTGTGCTCTGACCTGGCGGAATGAAAGGCACTTGCGAGCACTGCCTGCCTGTAGCACAGGCACCGTTATGGACAGTGCCGGTGCTACAGGCATCCCCATTCCCATTGACCCTATGGGGCTCAAATGGGATTGGGGATTACCCGATTGCGGCACCCGCGAAAGGGCAATTACCGGGTCCAGATGGGCCGGAATACCCCGGTAATTGCCTATTCACGGGTGCTGGACATTCTAGCAAGTCTGCAGGTAGCCTTACCGGTTTTACCAGCAAGGCTACCTCCAACCTGTAAGGGAGAAGTGTGCATTACATAGCCAGGATCAAAACAGGGATCCGACTAAATGAACATCCAACATTTTAGAATATTTGGTCAATTGAGGTTTGGTACACCGGATCTAGGTCAACAGGTGTCTCACATGAGTATGTTTAAAAACCAGGACCCCACCCGCCATATCATGGTAAGTGGAGATGGCACATCTATACACATTGACTGATAAACTGAAGAATGGGCCAAATTGGCCAGAAGAATTTTCTTCACAAACTACACCAGCCTGAACAAGATTGCAACCGCTTTCATCACATCAACCAACAGCAGCGACTGTGACAGACTTATAAGAGCGCCTTGTGCTCGGTGCCCATTTATTTATTTTATTTGGATGTTCTTATATACAAGTGGAACGATGCTCTTTTGATCATAAAATAATGTATAATAGATAAGAAATCAGATTTGATGGGAAGCAGTGAGCTTCTTGGGGTGAGTTTGAGGGACATTCTGGCCAAGTTGTGGAGGGGAGTAAATGGAACAGTCACCAGAGACAAAACATAAGTGGACATACATAGTTTACGAACAACAGACATTGGACATTTCTAAGTGCAGGTAGGTGGTACGGTCAGCTGTAATGGGGATGTGACCACAATAGGTAAACTGCTAGAGTGGAGGCATAGGAATTGAGGGACAGAGCAGGTTAGAGGTGATGGAAAAATGTTAGCTAGCAGGCAGATGAGACTTAGGTTAATAGGGTAACTCAGAGGCGAAGAGGTAGGCTTTTTGTTTGGTCTTGAATTCCATGAAAGTGGAGCAAGAAAAGAGAAAGAGACAATGTGAGAGGAAGCACAGGCAGGGCGGGGAGCCACCAGGAAGAGTAGAGATTGCAAGAAGGCTTGTAGAGTTGTACAGAGGAGGACAGATGCAGTGGTGCCCTACTGGTGATAGATTTGTGAACCAGTAGAAGACATTTAAATGTGGCCCTGTTTTTCAACATCAGCCATCTAGCCTGGTGATGGTACGAGGAAGTAGGTGTGAAGTGAGGGAGTTCAAAATGAGTTCTGGTAGTGAAGTTAATTAACTTGTTGAGAGGACAGAAAGCATAGTTGGGCCCATAGTTTGGCCCATGACCGGTCCACCAGTTCCACAGCCATGCACAAAATGCCACTTGGCTTCCATCTATCCCTGCTGTTCTCCAGACCATTAACTGCAATTTGCCCTGATTTTCCAATGGATGCACTTCTCCTTCTGGATTTACCAACAAATTCACTAATCGGGGCAGGCAAGGTACCTGAATGACCATGCCTAAAACTAGAGAGTACCAAGCCTGTGTGGGCAAAATGGGTCAATCAGTAACACATGGGTATTCTGTTGCTGGATGTGCACCAGAAAACATGATATCTCGGACAAAGGAGGGAAGACATAATGCATGCAGGGCTCCCACCCCTGAAGAAAGCCTTGATTGCCAAGGCCCATTGGTCCAGTCACTAACTCAAAAACCGGGGTACCCGGGTATTCTGCCTGAAAGCAAAGAAGTCTATCTAGAATGACCCCCAAATGGCCTGAATGCTATGAAAACAACTGTGAAGCCATCAATCTGCTGGATTGCTCCATAACCGCGAACAACACTCTGTCTACTGATTCTTGCTCCCTAGCATGAATTATGCTTTAACCTTCAACTTCTGATGAAGTCAGCAGTCCCATACGTCCTTTGCCAGATCAGGCAATTGGCATGAATGAGCTCCTCTCAATTTTTTGATATACCTGACTGCCGATCAGTTGCCCATTCTCCACTGAATGATGCAAAAACATCTTCCTTTTACAAAACTCCTTACCTCAAAGGACCCTCTAAGAGTCTGTAAACAATGAATATGCTACCAAGACTCCTGACATGACCACCTCCATTCAATACATCATGATTAACTTCCAACCATCCACAGTGATTGGCATCAGATTCTAAGAGCAGATCTGGGGATAAACTGAAAATGACCCTTCCATTCCAGGCTCCCATGTGGGCAACCACCCTTCTAGTTGCCTGACGTCTATGGAAATCTGACCCCAATTTGAATAGTCTGCACCTTGCCGTACGTGATGATGTGTTTACCTCTGTAATTCCCTGAAATGCAGGGGAGCCAGAGATATTGCTTGATTTGATGCTCATAGGAGTCCTGTTACAATTGTTAAATGACACAGCGTGTCTATCTTTCTGGCCAACATCGTTCATAATTCCTTTTTTTATACCAAAAACCCTTTGTAAGTGCTAACTTCGAGTGGCTCTCATGCAGTCCAAGACAAACCCCAGAAACATCAAATGCTGCCATGGCCATGTAACTGATTTCTACCAATTCACCAAAAACCTTGATCTAACAGAGACTGGATCGTGATAGCCCTGAAGGTATCTGGATCCTGAGCCATAATAAGGATATTGTCCAAATAAATTACCTGACTATCTCTATTCCACCAAAAACCTACCACAGGCCACAAAAGCTTTGTAAAGCACCTCAGGGCGGAAGAGAGACCAAATAGATAATGAGCAAAACTTAAAGACATGGCCCTGCCACTGGAATGATTGAAACTGTCAGAACTGCCATGCTGTTAGGAACATTAAATAAGCATCCTTGAGGTGCAACTAGATTAACCAGTTGCCTTGCCTTAAAAACATCTTGCAACAGTGCAACCATCTGCATCTTTCTTTAATTGACTGCACCTCAAAACTTAGTTCAAGCTATTCAAAATAAAAGCTGGCCTTTAAACGTTGTACTTTTTTTACCAGAATATATTAATGTCAACATGTCCTGCCACCTCTGATACCTTCTGGATCATTGTTTGGCCCACAATTGCTGGATCTGCATTCTTTTGCCCTGACATTGGTCCCTCTACAACTGAAATGAATGTGGCAAGTACAATTGTACTGATATTGTAAGAAAATCGAGACAAACCTCATGGGCAGTTTCTAAGACCCAAGGATGCCTTGAAATGGGTGACCACTTTTTTAGAAAGAATTGAATACAACCACCCAATGGACCGAGGACAACCTCATAATTGCTCATACCTACTACCTCTGTATCCTGAATGTGTCATGCCTCTTCTGAACCCCCTATTGCCTCGTCGTGTGCGCCACTGAGGGAAGTAGACTGGTTGAAACCTATTGGCCTGTGCTGAAGCCCTTTGGACCTGCTACACATGGGCCATCTGCTTCAGACCTTCTGGATAATTGTGCCCAGCTGACCGTGTAGCCCTTGTAACAACTAGCCCAACCAGAGACTCGAGACTTGAAGAGCTTCTTCAGGGATTATTGAGCTTTTTCCAGAGCCATAAATCTGGACTCAAACTTGTCAATTTCCTTTACAACGTTTTCCCCAAACTGAGCATCCTCCTCGTTAGCGCCTGTGTGTCAGCCACCCCAACCAATTAATGAATGATTTGCATGAGAATTCCCTTTCTTCTTTCCTGAATAATGGATGTGTCTGCATCCCTAAGAAAACGTAGGGCCTTCTGGGCCCATCCACTGAAAATAGATGGTTCTAAAGTTTCTCCTGTCACCTTAGCCTCTTCACCATGTCCAATATTTTGAACGATAGACTGGCTGAATTAAGCAGGTGATCTTGACAATCTTGACATGTGGTCCACATTTGGTCCACTTCCTTGACAATGTATTTACCATACTGGGAAGTAAATATAGCCAACATGGTGAAATGATGTCACCTATCACAGGTGCTCTAGACACTATGGGCCCGATTCATCGAAAAGTGCACAGAAATCCTGCAAAGCTTGTGTGCCGAAAACACCTCTGAGCAATCACGAGCGCAGAGGTTTTCCAATGTGCCCTGCTAATTCATGGAATAGTTTGTGTAAAGTAACCATATACGCAAGCCCCCGACACGCCCCTAGTCAAAGAAAAAATAGCCAGAAACAGCTATCTTTGCATGCTCGCCGGGCACAAATATTTGCACCATCAAACAGTGCATGGGGTCCCCTGAAATCAGACATGCATCTTGGGGACCCTGTACGGGTCTCTCATAACTGTTACCGGTACCCCGACAACATGCGCACGATTAATTGTAACTCGGGTAAAACTCGGAAAATATGTGCGCGAACCCCCATAAACCGTTCCTGCAACCTGCTACACCTTAGCCTCTTCACCATGTCCGATATTTTGAACGATAGACTGGCTGAATTAAGGAGGTGATCTTGACAATCTTGACATGTGGTCCACATTTGGTCCACTTCCTTGACAATGTCTTTACCATACTGGGAAGTAAATATAGCCAACTTGGTGAATTGATGTCACCTATCACAGGTGCCCAGCACACTATGGCCAGATTCATGGATAAGTGCACAGAAATCCTGCAAAGCTTGTGTGCCAAGAACACCTCTGAGCAATCATGAGCGCAGAGGTTTATCAGCATCCTCTGCTTATTCCTGGAATTGTTTGTGTAAAGTAACCGTATACGCAAGTCCCCGACACGCCCCTACGCAAAGCAAAAATGGCCAGAAACAGCTACCTTTGCATGCTCGCTGGGCATGAATATATGCACCATCAAAACAGTGCATGGGGTCCCCCACAAGCAGACCTGCATCTTGAGGACCCTGTGCAGGTCTCCCATACTGTTACCGGTACCTCGACAACATGCGTACCATTAATTGTAACTTGGAATAACCCGGATAATATGTGTGCAAACCCCCATAAACTGTTCCTGCAACCCGCTACACTGCATACACGCACCCCTAACTTAGATGGGAACCTCAGCTGTGTACACGCACTCCTAAATCCGACACCTGATCTTACCTCTGCATGTTGTATTCTATGCGCAATTGTCTGTATGCCTGTCTTCAGGTGGTGGATAGTATAATGGCTTTGAGTGGCTATTTCTATGTTGAGAGGTAGCGGGGTCGGATACATGAATACGTATCATTCCTCACATTAGTGGGATTGTGATGGACTGCCTGTGACCCATCCCTCGTAATGCACACATTTTCTCTTGTTGTTCCTCATTTTTTATGAGTTCCACCCCTTTCCCTGCCCTCTGCACAAGCCACACCCATGCTCTGTGTGATATCTCATGCAAGGGACTCGGCCACTCGCAGAGACGTGCCGGGCCTACATCAAGTCCCTGCAAAGTAGAACAAGAATCGACAAACGGGGGTTTTGCACAGAGTTTGGTGCGCAAAGTCCCTATTTACTGTGCAAATAATTCCATGAATCGGGCCCTGAATTGGTCACTAGGCAATTCGAATGGACAATGGAACATATATCAGGAATGGGCAATTCGAGATTCTGCCATTTTCAGCATGTATTTTCTATGCTCAAATACCGACCCAGATTTTCCACAAACAATTTGCATGAAATCCTCCTGATATCCCTGTGTCAGGGCCTCTGATTTCGTAGAGGAGACATCCACTCCAAAACACTCTAATAGATTGGCCCTGGACACCTTGATGGCTTTGTCAACTTGTGAGCCAAAACGTATCTGCACAGCATGAGTTGCGCTGTCTTGAATAATGGAGGCTAGTTCTACCCTGCATGCCTCCTCATCCACTCTTTTGCATTCCTTTGGTTCCTTCATGTCTTTGCTTTCCAAAATGCCGGCACTACTCCCACAACCAAACAAAGTCCTTTGTTTCCCTTTCCTTTAACCTAAACCCTTTAAAGCAGGTCTTTCCCCATAGGAATGACACATGATTGATCTAACACCAATCCGTGTCTCACCAATAAGCACCATTAACACATGCAAAGGGCTGCCGCCAGCTCCTCCCGGCACCAATCAGGCTGAGAGTGGCCACCACCACGTGTCCACTCTTACTAGCATTCCACTGTTTATTCGCAGTGTATCATTACTGCAGAGCAAATTCAAAGAGCCAGTGTAACACAGCTCGTGTGTCAATTACACCCTCAAGACCCTTTCAAGTATATAAAGCAACATTCCCCATCATACTAAAATAAGATCACTGTGCTGTTGCAGTCTGCAGTTGATCGCAGTTGCAATTTGTGCATGCTCATGGACAGATTGATCACTATTAGAATCAGCCCGGTGAATTCAGGCCCTATGTTCACCCACTGAAGGCATCAACTCCTCCTTCAGGATGATGCAGCCCTCTTCCATGCTCTCGTCACTGGGATTCATGGAATCTTCTTCACTGGTTTCATTCCAGTCTCATTGGACATAGCTTCACTGACTCTTGGTCTGGCCAGCAGTCTTCTGTATTTCCTCTTGAGTACAGGGCTCTGCACTTGCTCAGCTTCTAGCGTCCCATCATACAACCCCCTTATCAGTGATTATTTCCACTTGTAACCTTCCTCATCATTTCTGTGTTGTCGATACCCACATCTTTCTTTTCTGACCTTCCTTCTGTGATTATCTTTATTCCATACTTTCATCCAGGCTTTTGGCCATCCATTCTTGTATGACCAAACAGTCTCTCCTTTTGAATCCTTCCAAATGGAACGATTATTTTTTCTGCTCCTTCACTTTCTCCATCTATTTCTCACTTATCTTTTTTCTGTTCCCTCTTTCTTACTTTGCTCACAATCTCAGAGTCACCTTTGAATTGTCCCTCTCCTCCTCTAATATATCTAACACTAATCATCCCTGTCGCTTTCCTGTGCATAATATTTGTGAAGCTCCCCCTTGTTAGTCTTTACAATCCACTTATCTTTTGGTTATTTCTCAAATTGTGTTCACGTCCTGACTAGGTCTTACAGCATACTCACTGACCCTCTTCATTCCCTTTTTAATTCTTCTTTTCACTTACTTTTTTCTTCTGAATGTTCAACGCCACGTTATGATCATTCGTGTCTCCTCTCATTTCCTTTACTGGCCCCTAAGCATTGGAATAATGCTTTATAAAACATGTTCTTTCTTTTCCTATTTTTCTCCTTCTTAATATTTTGGAATGTTGTAATTTATCACTTCGTGTTCACTGCTTTTACAAAATCGATATATCAGATTAATTCAATGCAAAAATAAATGCTAATAAAAGAGAGCTCCAAACAGATTTCATGATTTGAGAGTTGTTCCTATCAGAAAGAAAAACGAAACTAAACACACAGGTACCATTATCCGTTGTCTGTAATGCACAAAGGTTATTACCATCATCCACTGTCTAAAAAACACACATATTATCTGCCTGGTTTAATTCACTTGCGTTCAAAGCAAACGTCTGATGGACTGTAGATCTGCATTTTTAATTTATAATAATGCATTGATATCATCATTGTTCAAACACCACATCAACCTAAATGAACTTCGAAATATAGCTTGGATATAGTCGAATCTGTAGGAATGGTGTTCCATTACCAGAGTTAAACCTGTGACACAGTGGGAATGATTGAAAATGTTTTGCTGTGTCGCACACTGGGTGATACTTGTTAGCACTTCGGATTTGTTGCTTCTACCTTTCACTTGATTCCTAAAGCCGAAAACTGAAGTGAATCCGGCGATGCCTGCAACATCTCTGAAATGCCCTGGAGCAAATCTTTATGAATCACGTTTGCAGAGGAGCAGTGCAGGGATGCTCCAGGCATCTTCTGATGGCCTCCGGTTTCAGGTTTTGTGAATCAGGTGCAATTCTAAAACGCATACAGGCATCTCCGCACTTTCTACTTTTCAAGGCATTCTGCATCAGCACTAAGGAATTCACACTTCTGCCCCAATGAAATGCGATCGTTGATGGTTCTGTGCCTTGGAAATCACACATGCAGGAAAAGTGCTCAAGGTTAAAAGCATTTCAAATTGGTGTATCGTTCAGCAGAATTGGTGCCTCTCTGCCATCTGGTTTTAACATCTGGCTTGAACTCAGTGTATATAAGTGAATATAACTCTAGCAGGGGTTTTTGATTAAAGAATTATAATAGTGTGGTGTTAATTAGATTCCTCATGTATCAACACTTCTCTGTGTTTGCCAACCCAAATGATGATGTGTGTGCTTATTAAAGACATGTATTAATAGATGCAATAACTTAAATTAATCAGCATATCTTTGCATATTGTGAGTTCTTGGAATGCATTTTCAAACATATTGACAATTGAAATGGTACAGTGCAGGCTTATGTGATCATTTTAAGTAACCCTTTTAATTCTTTCGCAATTAACCTATGCTCCTTTAAGGTCCAGAGTGCAGTAATGATTATTTACTTGTTATGTGGAATCATTGTATGATAATTTAGCTGTGATATAAGTATTTACACAGATTAGATAATAACAATAAAACAGCAATGCATGTAAACGGAGTAATTTTTTTATTTTTTATTTGGTGAACCGATAAAAATATCACCTTCATATTACATGTGTGTGTGTCTGTCCCACAATGTGTGTGATGATAGAACAGACACACATTTCCATATTTTGTAATATAACAGGTGCTGTTCTCCTGGGCATAGCCTCAAGAAACCTCCATCACTTAAACTCATTTGGGACAAAGACAAGATTATTATTATTATTAGTATTATTATTATTATTATTATTATTATTATTATTATTATTATTATTATTATTATTTTGTGCATTTTATGTATTTATTTATAGTGTGTTTTAGATGACTTGCATCTTTTTCACACTAACAACTCAGAAATTAAAATATATACATTTACATCTTGTTCAGCTCCACACAGTAAAATATACACATTAACTTCTTATAAAACTCAATACAATATGTGACTTTACATCTTAAAACCTGTAAGTATTACTTGCAGTCCTTTGTATAGTAAAACACATAGCTAAACAAGTAGATGTGATTCCCAAATAGAACAGATACACATAATTCAACATGTGGGACTAACCTAAATTACTTTCCATTAATGTCCTCAGCCTCAGCTATACTTTTAGTGATTAATCCCCACACATAAAACACAGCATGATTTAAAACTGATGATTAAGCCGAGAACAACTCACTCCAGAATTATGAACTTCCCCCAGTCTTCTAGCCAACGTGCATAAGTATATATTAAAAAACAAGGAAGCAAAATCGCATACCTGTTTTAGACCTCTCCAGGTGGGGATAATCTCTGAAAGGACCCCGTCTTGGGACAACCTAATCCTTACTACAGTGTTGCTGTATAGTGCTTTAATGAAATATAATAGGGAAGAAACTAGCTCCCATTCTTCCAACATAGCCCACAGTTTGCCACTGTCTACACTGTCAAAAGCGGATGAAAAGTCCATGAAACATGCGTTCAGGGCCATCCCGGGCTTAGCATCAAGATCCGATTATTATTATTATTATTATTATTATTATTATTATTACTATTATTATTATTATTATTAGGAAATAACTACATATATCAAAGACATGGCAGAGATTATTTTGCCTTTCACTTTGATTTGAAAAGTGTCCAAGACCAATACAAAAATAATTTGCCACGTATGGCCACTCACAAAACAAATCTTATCCACCAAAGGAAAACATTTTGTAGCAGTAAAGGCATGTGAGCATAGCAACATTTGCAAACTACACCAGCAGCACTTTTTGCCTGATTCAATACACAGTGAAAAAGGCCATTTGTGACCAGTCACACTCAAAAAAGGATATGTCTGACTTAAATAACAATCTCTTTGCAAATGCAACAAGGGAGTGTCTTGAGGATTGTCAATAGTTGGACAGTTCAAATGGGGGACATAAACCGAAAGTAGTGGTAAATAAGTGCTTCTTCCACCTGCACACAATCAAGCCGATCCTACGTTTCCTCAGCTTCCCACTCAGAAAACTTGCCGTCATCTCCCTTGTCATGTCAAGAATAGACTACACCAACAGCATCTATTTCAGAACTGAAGAATACCTCACAAAAATCTCCATCTTCTGTAAGCGATATTCAATCAACACTACAGCCAAGTCAATGCCTAGTCTGGGATGCTGAGGAAAACCCTTATTAATGTATTTTTATGATGTCTAGTTCAGTACTCTGGGTGACCACCCTTGTATAACACCCCCTCTTAGAATCCCCCTGACCCCACTGAGCCAAGAAGTAGGTTTGTTTTGCAAATTAAAAGGTTTATTTGAGAATTTAAACAATATATATGTATCACACTTTATAATAAATTAATATGTGATAGTACACTTAGACATATGATGTTGATCAACAATGGGTAATCTGGCACTAGCACACTTCTTTACAATCAATGAGGAGTTAATGGAAGGAGATGGAAAGGGGAGCACACAGTTCTCAGGAATGCAATCAAATACAATACGAAATTCAGTTCCCCCCAAGCAAGCTTAGAGGAAACAGGTAGGAGTTTGAAACACAGGCCCAAAATGCTTTTTAAATGTGATGGCAATGGGTGGGAAAATGTGCCAATGATTTTAATTCCCTCTAGAGATGCAGGGTGAGTGGAAGATGTGTGTTGGCATTAGTTCAGGCTCACTTTAGCAATGCTCTATGAGTTATTACCAAGTTGCAAGCAGATTTTAACAAAGGAAAGAATATGGAGCTGCTATTTTGACAAGTGGAGAAATTGAGCCAAAATCGCAAATCGCGGTAAATTTCGCGAGTGCGGAAATTGTGATTGCAGAAAAAGTATAAGGAGTAGGTTCTAAGCTCGTTGGACAGCCTAGATTCTAAGCTTTCAGATGAAAGTTGAATTTCGTTCCTAGCCCAAACGGTTCCAGAGATACCGACGATTAAATAAAGGTAGTTTTTCGGATTTAAAGTAAACTCAAAATGACAGGTGACAGCTTGCAGCTGCAGAATTGACAGGTGACAGTTGTGCAGCTTTAAAAATGACAGATGATACGATTTCTAGGAGGCAGTTCTACTTAGGTTAAAATAGTTTGGATTAGATTATTTTAACTAAGAGATTGGTTCTGCACAGTTCTGCTAGGTACTCACAATATAAATTTGAAATAGGCCTCGCCACGGATCTGGTCAGGTTTTGGACTGGACTCTGGTTCTGGTCTCGGCACTTCACAGTGATCTGGGTCAGCTCTCTGGTTCTGCTCACAGCGGTCTGGGTCACTCTGGATCTCTGGTCTGGTCTCTGGCAATTGTTCTTGGCCAAAGAATTCAAACAGCTCGCCCGGCTGTGGAATAGTTCGCAAATGATTTTAAGGTTGCTGAGGCCTGCTGAGAAGAGTTCTCAGTTTGTGGGTTTAGGCCCTTGCTTTAAGTTCTGAAGTAAAGTTCTGGTCTTTGGAGATTGATGGATTTGAAGTCTGGATCTCTGGATGTGAAGTCGTCGGTCAGCATGCTCCGCAGCAAATGGAATTGAAATGTCTCTACCTGTCCCAGCAGTCTCTTTTTATGTGTTTTGAAAATGGGTGTTGGCCTGGGCCTAGGTAAGCCTGCCCCTCTCTACTTGTCATTGGCCCAATTCTCCCCTCTCCCATGATTGGGGGAAGGAAATGGATTGTCAGCATGATGGAGTCTGTTTATGGGTCAGAGGATCCTCCCCTGGTCAGTTTGCCCACAAATCTATATTTGATTCAAATACATCCTTCCCAGAAATACAATTTGTTGAAATTACATGTGCACATTATATATTCCTTATGGTCCATGCTTGTCCGCCTCTGATCTTCCTGGGGGCTTGCATTCAAAAATGACAACATTTTGCGCTTTTTAACTGGTTTTGCAATATCGGACATTTACCCAAAATTACACACATGTGCGCAAGGAGTATGGACATTAATTGATGAAGTGTCAGATTTTTAACATGCAGACATTTGGAGTGAGACCCTATTTTCCGCTAGCAACCCCCCAGAATACACCACAGGGTCCTAACACCTCTCAAAATGTTCACAGAAAAATCACAAAAATAATGATATTACTTATATAATTCTGACAAGTCCGCACTATGAGTTATCTATCTTTTTAAAATTATGCCCTGGTCAAAAAGGGGTGTGGCTTCCCACATCACAGGCTGGAATAACTGGTTTATCCACTTCCCCCAAGCTCAGCTGCTAGCAGAGGCACTGCCCCTCCCAGTTTCCCCTAAGAGGAAGCCACTTTACGGCCCCCCAATATAACATTTGCCTGAGTCCAGGACAGGCCTTTGTTCAACTCCCTGTAGTCCCCAGCTGCTCCACCCCTAATCTAATCAGAGAGGTGACAACTCCTTTTGGCAAGGGGAGTGGCTGAGCAGGTTTCAACTCCTGTCGGGGGTAGTTGTCAGGCAGAATCCAGTTTCATTAAGCCAGGTTTCAGCTAAATGTCACTTTTTGTTCCCAGTTTTCTACATTCAAATCAAACTGACAATTTTTACATATACATTAAATAATTACTTCCTTCAAGTCATTTCAGAATATAGTTTTACATTGTATCCACCTCTTAGCAAGTCTTTCCTTGGTCTGGTTTTGTTTCATTTGTGCAGTTTTACACAAAAGTCTGGTGGTTTTAAAACGCCGGCTTTCTGATAGTGGTGAGTACTGGTAATGCAACCATTTTTGGGATTAAGAAAATGAATTCCCCACAGTTCTGAGTTGCTTTTTTTGGCAATCAGCATTGCCATTCCCAATGGTTTCAGGCTACTGTGTGTGTAGCCCAATGGTGGTTTTAGGCAGTGCTCTCCTGTGCTCACAACATAGGCAAAAATGGGTGGCAGCCTATTCTTCATGTTTTCCCCGTGCACTCTCTGGGGAGTTCTGGCCATCATGATGTTTTCCATGCCAGTACTGGACAGTTTTATGGTAGGGCTTGGATGCATGGGTAAAAACATCCCACAAGCCCCCCTCTTGCGATGGCCATTCTGTCCTTTCTCAGATGGAACTTGCAAGATCTGGGATGCTCTCCTCATCTTCTTCCGGTAGATGGCACAGTTAAGCATCTTTTCCCCCATCCAGTTGGACCGATCGGTTCCCCTCGCCGGTCCTGATGGGAATATTGGGCGGTACCCCGGGCCCCTCGGGTCTCTGCTCCCGGTCCCCGGTCGTCCTCTTTGGTCAGTCTCCATGGTTTCATCTCTCCTAGGATGATAAAGCAAAGCGGCAATACACATTCCTAGACATTTTTCCACCACTATTAATGGTGTGGCGAACATATGCATTTTATGAATCAGAAGATATGAACATATACATTTTCTTTTTTAACTTAGGAGACAAGAACATATATATATATATACAAGGATCACAGAATTTTATATGCTATATGTGGAATATTTTAGGGTTGGAACTGAGTTACTCTGGAGCGGCCCACTCTGGGATTCCAGTGGATTCCTCCAGTTGTTGCAGAGTGTGCCTGGGATGGCAACACTTTAGCTGATTTATATGTACCCACTTGTCTTCCCCCTCTGCCAAACCACCTTTGGGGATGCGGATCTTGTATGCAACAGGGGAGATCTTGTCTATAATTTCGAACAGTCCCTTCCATGTAGGCAAACATTTTCGCTGTTTGGCCTGGTTCCTTTGGAAATTGTATAGATAGACCCGATCACCCACCTTATATTCCTTTCGGGTAGTTTTTAAATCATAGTGGGTCTTCATGCTCTCGGCTGATCTTTCTAGATTCCACTGCGCATAGGCAAAAGCATGCTGAAGGTGTTTCCTTAAATTCTCCACATACTCATGAGTTGTGGAGGCATTTATCAACATTTGCTCGTGGGTTCTATAGAGCAAATCCGGGGAAAGCACCATCTTGCGCCCAGTCATCAACTCAAATGGTGACATTTTGGTTGCGGATGAAGGGGTAGATCTGATGGCCATTAGGACCAGAGGTAATCGGATATCCCAACTTGGCCCATAATCTGCCACAAACTTTTTTAAGATGCTCACAATGGTTCGGTTATATCTCTCTACTGCTCCAGAAGAAGCTGGCCGGTAAGCAATATGTAGCTTTCTTTTGACCCCCAGTATCTCCCACATCTTCGTCATTACTTCACTGGTGAAGTGGCTACCCCTGTCTGACTCAATCCTTTGAGGTAGACCAAAACGGGAAAAGATGTGGTTAATCATCAGGGCAGCTGCTGTTTCTGCCTTGCAGTTTGGGGCTGGGAGACATTCCACCCACTTGGTAAACAAGCATATAACGGTCAACATGTACTTGTTTCCTCTAGACAAGCGAATCACAGGGCCTACAAAGTCGATTTGCAAATCTGACCATGGCAGTGTCATCCCCCTCTTTTGGAGAGGCGCACGGTGTGTGAGGGATGATGGCTGATATTGTGCACACACAAGACACCCCTTCAAGTATTGGTCGAGGTCCTGCCCCATGTGTGGCCAGTATGCAACCTCTCTTAAGATTTCCAGTGTTGTGTGAAACCCCCTATGACCGGCGGTGGCAGCATCATGGGCGTGACTTAACATCAGGCTTCGGAATGAGGTAGGAACCACCCACTGATCATGGCCAGCTTGGGATTTCCTTACCAACAAACCGTCTTGGATTCGGAACATTTTTGGACATTTCATCAACACTCTTAGGTCCTCTTTCCCAATGTAATCGGTATCCGTCAGGGGAAAGTTCTCAGGGTCCTGAAGGTGTTGGTAAAACTTACCAATAATTGGATCCCCCTTCTGAGCTGTAATTAAATCAGCATCAGGGGTCTCCTTACTCCATTGTGCAGTTGAAAGATCATTGTGAGCATTTGTCTGGGACCTAGTGATAGCGGTGACCTGGATTTCCCCCAACAGGGACTCTATTTCGATTAGATCCCCTTGGATGGCCCCAGTTTTGGCCAGCTGATCAGCTAAGTCATTTCCAGTTTTGTCTGGTCCCTCTACTTTGGAATGACCCTTGATCTTCTTCCAGTAGATGGTCATCCCATTCGAGGTGACCAGATCATCAATGTTTTGGATTAACTTCCCATGTTTCAGGGGTTTGTTATTAGCGCATAACATGCCTCTGGTTTTCCAGTTGACCAGGTGCTCCACGAACCTGTTCCGTACATAATCCGAATCTGTGATTATGACCAGTTTGTGGAGTTGATGCTGGACAGCAGTGAGGATGGCCTGATGCACAGCCATCAATTCTGCCACCTGACTACTTCGGGGACCAATTTTGTATCCAGCGGAGGGTTCTGGGAACTCCTTCACCTATGCATTCCCTACGCCAGCCACCAGTTCTTTCTCCCTGTCGTTATCAACATGGTAAGAGCATCCATCCGCATAGACAGTGGGCATTCCCTCACACTTGTCTTCTTCAAAGACTTTGTGTGGGGAATTAAGGTATGCCTCCATGTTGTCCTTGATTTTTAGACTTTCGTCCTCGAGACAGTTTTCTCTGGCACAATCATGCAAGTCAGCCAGACCTTGCGCGAGGGGACTCTTCTTGTTTTGGCCATATCTGACCTCCACAGGAAAGCCTTGCATTGACAGAATCCAGGAAGTAATTCGGGAATTACTCACATTTCTGGCCCGGATTCTGTCACTTTGGAGATATTGCAGAGGCTGGTGTGGAGTCTCCACTATGATGTGTTCCCCCTGGATAAACGGGCGGTAATTCTTCAATGCCCACACCGTTGCCAGGAGTGCCTTCTCACAATCGTTGAATTTTTCCTCCACAGAAGATAAAGTTTTGCTCGCATAGGAGATTACTTTATTGACCTTGTCATGCTTTCGGTATAATACTGCCATCAAGCACGTATTAGAGAACC
Organism: Ambystoma mexicanum; assembly: GCF_040938575.1. NCBI lineage: Eukaryota > Metazoa > Chordata > Amphibia > Caudata > Ambystomatidae > Ambystoma > Ambystoma mexicanum. The sequence continues at coordinate 418,688,657 of NC_090937.1, read as the reverse complement.
CCGTCTCCAGGAAGAACTCCTTGTTTCTGACAGGGTAAGCTAGACAAGGCGCTTGTGAGAGGCTTCTTTTGAGTTGTCTTACCGCCTCGGATTGTTCTGGACCCCATTCCCACTTGACCCCCCCTTCAAGAGATGAATCAGGGGTCTAGTGATCTCTGCCTAGCCTTCAATGAACTTTCTGCTGTAATTAGTCAGTCCAAGGAGGCTCCTTAGTTCCCGCAGAGTTGTGGGGTCTTTCAGTTTCTGGAGTGCTTCCACTTTCTTTTCTTGGGGACAGAGACCCTGAGGAGTAATCTCATGCCCCAAGAAATTAACACGGGTTCTACACCACTGTGCTTTCTGAAAGGAAAGTTTTGCTCCGGCGGCGCTCAACTGTGTCAGAACATAACGGATCTCCGCTATGTGTTCCTCCACAGATGAACTTTTGATGAGGACATCATCTACATAAGCCAGGTTACCCCTCGCACCCAGGTCGGGCATGGCCTTATGTAGGAAAATGTTGAATTCATTGCCGGAGTTGAGGTATCCAAAGGGAGTCCGGGTCCATGTGTACTGCTGGCCCCCAAAGGTAAAAGCCAGTTTGTATTGGTCCTCCCTACTGACAGGCACGGTCCAGTATCCATTGGTCAGGTCTATTGCAGTGAATACCTGTGACCCCTGAATCTGGGCCAGCCCTTGGTCAATGTAGGGCAGAGGCCATCGGGAAGTATGGACCCGTTTGTTGAGCTCCCTAAGGTCGGCTCAGAGTCTCCACTGGCCGTTTGGCTTCAATATTCCCAGCACTGGATTATTGAAAGTGCTGTGGACTGGACGGATTATTCCCCGGGACTCAAGGTTCTTAATTATTTCAGTAAGGGACTCCATGGATGCGAGAGGCAAGCGATATTGCTTCACAAACACTGGAGTCATTCCAGGGTCCGTGGGAATTGTTGTGGTGTGGATGTCGGTGCGACCACAGTCATATGAGTCTACCGCAAAGAGATCTTGGAAATCCAAGAAAACCTGTTTCAACTTTTGCTTCTGTTACAGAGACACGCAGGCGTCAGCTAGGTTGACCCTCTCTTCCACCATCTGCCTGAAGCCGGGAAAGACTTCTGGTTTGGCTATCTCAGCGGCCTCCTCCAGCTGGGTGGAGAAGTCCCTCGTCAGAGTGCTGATTTGGACTGGAGGCTTCAGGTGGGAAAGGCAGCCCTCATGGACCTGGAAAATCACCTCATCCCTCCTGAAGTCACAAGTCACATCTTCCTTGCCATAAGGGCAAGAAGTGTACACCAGGAATTTCCCCCCATGCCGGGTGAAAATCCTTTCTGGTGTTGTATTGTCATCACTGTAACTGTCAAAACAGTCCTTGGGGATTGGTCCTAACAGTTCATTTCCTAAATCAATGGAGAAATGTCGGTCATCAATCGTCATTCCAATAATGGTGCCTGCGGCTAGAGTAATACTCTTTAAGTCGCTGTTATCCACCTCTATTGGAATGGTGTCATGTTCTATGTTGACTAATGGTGTTGGGTTTACCCCTAGCCCTTGCTGTTGGAGAGAAGCATTTAGATGGATATAAGCATCAGGGTTTTTCAATTTTTGTCCTCTTTTAACTTTCACTTCCAGGGAGAATTGTCGGGTCCTTTCTGGGATGGTGACTTCCTCTTTGATCTGAATTTCAATTGCATAAGGTAGCAATTGAGCTGACCTAAATGCTTTTTCTGGATCATCAAAGCCCATGGGATTATCCGCTAATCGGGACCAAGCTTTGAAGTTTATTAGGTCCAAACTAATGGCAAAGCGATTGAGAATGTCACCGCCTAAGTAAAAGGCAGCAGTGACGTCTCGCACGACCCAACAATTATGGACTATGCTCTTGTTGCCAATGGAGATTTTGAGCATACACCTGCTTGGCAGGAGATGTTTGGAATTAGGTGCTTCCAGGTCCATTTCCCATTTGTCTATCAGTTTGAACGTGGGAATGGCTGGATCTTTTGGGAGTTGGCGGAACATGGCTTCGCTGATGAAGCTCTTACTGTTGTTCACACACACTCGAGCGAGAACAGAGTCCTTCCCATCATTTAACTGAACAGGGATGAACAACTGCTCTCCAATTTGCTGAATATCAGCCAGGCTCTGAGCTGATTTCACATCTTTCTGGACTATAGGAGTGGGAGTTTCTGATTGTGGATTAGTAAACAATTTCAGGGTGTTTCCTTCCAGTGTAGAATACCACCTTAAACTGGAAGCAAGGTTGATTTTCAGAAATAGAGAGGACCCCCCATCACCAGTCTGTTGTCCTACTGCTATTACTGTCACGTCTGGAGTTTGGTTGTTCTGGAAGTGAAATTCTACTTGGTCAGATTTTTGTTCAACCATGTGGCAGGTGCCGTTTAAACTAACATGGTTGACACTCTGTTTTAATTTTATTGGTCGGCTAGTCTGGGTCCAGAGGACCTTGTTTACACAATCTATTAGGGGTGACAACCTTCTCAGGAGGTCATTCCCTAGTACACAAGGGGTGCCCTCTGGAGTCACTACTATGACCGGGTGTTTCACCTTGTGTCGCCCAATTTTGATGTCCAAGTCTGCAGTCCCCTCAACGGGAATTTCCTTCCCGTCAAAGTTCTGCAGTTGTCCAGGAAGAGAGGTGAGAGGAATTCGGTAATTCTCCCCCCTTCCTGCATTTAGTTCCTCAAAGGCCCTTTTGGACAGAAGGGTTGCTTGGGATCCAGTGTCCACCAGTGCCAAAATTGTACCCTGCCCCTGTACTTGTACCGGGGCATAGTATCTTCCCTCCTTCTCCTCAAGGGGGCACAGATAATGCACATTTTTGGACAACTGGTGGGCTAACTTTCTGGTTTTGGACATGGCGAGAGAAGAAATTTGGGCAGAATTCTGTGGAGAGTCTTGGGAATCTTAAAGAAAAAGTTGGCAACTGGAGATCAGAGCCATTGTGGGTTCCCCTGGTTCCGGTTATGGGCCACCCCCCCTTTTTGGAGGCAGTCACCAGGATGGGTTTGAACCACGGGATTTCGGTATTGTGGGTTCTGGGATGAGATGATGGGCAGAGGTAGCTCAGTCTCCACATCTCCCCAGTCTGAATTGGCGTCCCTTGGGACCCATTTTTCCTTGGGAGGAGTTCCCCCATCTCTAAAGGAGAAGATCCTTTCCCCAGGATCCTCTGAGGATCCCTCTCCCTCAAATTGGAAGATCTGTACCTCCTCCACAAACTGGGTCTGTTTGTGTACTTTGTTTCTCCTACCTCCTCTCTGCTCCTTGGGTGGCAGACTTTCAGGGATAGGAGATATTGTTTCCGGTTCCTTGTTTTCCAGGGACTGTTTACAAGTTGGGAAGGAAGCTTCCTCCAAGGCTTTACACACCCCTTCCCCTTGTGCCTCCTCCCTGGGAACCGGTGGGTTATCCGGGTGCTGCCCCCGTCATTGTTCCGGAGCACCAGGTCCAGAGTTTGGGGCATTCTGCGGTGGCATGCTCATCTGAGGGTTCTGTTGAGCCCTCAGTATGTGACCCAGATCCCGTGCCATATTTTGGACCTGGCGCTCAAGTTGTGAAACCCGCTCAGGCTGATACGGGGCTCTATTTTCTCCCCTGGGCTGATCCCGGGAAGGGTAGCTATCCCTTCTCTGGTAATACCCCAGATTGGGAAGATTTGGGTACCCCTCCACCCTCGGCCTCCCCTCTCCCGGATTAGGTTGTCTGGGCTCAGGGAATTGGGGAAAGAAGGATGGATGGTTTTGGGGTTGGAAATTGGGTGGATACCTGGGAAAAAAGTTCTGCCCAGGATTTAGTGAATTTCTGCCCTCTTGGGGGAAGTTAGGAGGGAAGTTCCCCGGGTTAGGCGCTTGGCTGGATCCCCCCCTTGGGCTGGAGGAGTCCACACATAACCCAGGATGGGTCGGTTTCCCTTGTAGCGGGGACTTACATAGTCAGGGGAGCGGGAGACCCCATTTGTGGGACTACCTCCTCGGCTCCCTGTCTGTGACTGGCCCGAGGGCCTTCTGGGCTGTGAATTATTTGGTGCAGGCAGGTTTTTAGGCTCCCCATCTCCAAATCTAAAACGGGGGCAACCTTTACCTCTGCCACCTTGGCAGCAGCAGGGGTGCTGTTGGTTTTGGGGGTTTTCGGGGCGTTATTTTTATTTTTGATGGGCTTCTGTACCTCATAGATCCGGGTAGCCTGTTCAATGATCCAGTTTAAAGATCTTTTCGCATGAAAATCTCTCACAAGCTGGGTCATTATGTATTTGGGTAAGGCATGCAAAAACGTATTGATAAATTCTCTGCTATCGTGCGCACCCTTCTGGTGGTCTGCGCAAAAGCACGCTTTAATTCTTGCACAAACTCTTGTGGGGCCTGATCCTCCCCACATTGCAAATTGCAGGCTGCCTTGCCAGCCTCTTGAGGATTTCTGTGCATAGAAACATGTTTCAAGATGGCCGCCCTGTATGTGGACCACCTTGAATGATTTTGATCCTCCAGTCCCGCCAAGAAACTGGAGTATTCTGGTGAGAAGGTCCACTTTACATATTGAATACAGCTTTGGCTGTCCTTCAAATGGAAAGTCTCCACCATTTGCTCATAGAGCTCCAAGTGTTCCCAAACAGAATACTTGGCGTTCTCATGATAAGGCGTGATGACACTCCTTATTGGCTTTATTTGTTTCAATGGGTCCTTAAGCAAGGCCCTTTTTGCCTTATTGGCCTTTTTGGTTCGGGTAACCCTGGTCCATTGATCCTCCGACTCAGAAGCGCTGCTCCCAGAGGTGCCCGTCTGATCTTCCAGGTTTTCCCGGATTCTGCGAGCCTGGGAATGGCTGGCAGAATGTGGGGACCTGGTCTCCCGTGTCCTGTAATGCTCAGAGGAGTCTTCAGACCCCTCCTTGCTGCCAGGATTTGATGGGTACCCCCCCCACTGACCTAACTGGGCAGAGGTTTTCAGGATGCCCTTAATGGGCCTACTCTCCTGGGGTTCCCCACTAAATTGCACTGTGCTTGGGTGCCCATACCCGGATGCCCGCCCATCCATTCCTGGGAGGTACTGGCCTATGAGCCCCATACTTCTAGCTCGATAGTACTCTGCCATCTCCGTGGCCCTGGGCTCATGTGCGCGAGGGGACATGGGGGTGGCAGAGCTCAGGGACTGGGAGAGATGAAGGCCTCTGGTACTAGGGCTCCTGAGGTTATGCTCAGGAGTTTCTCTTTCCCAGCGAACCTCATCTCTATCCGCCCCTGCTTCCTGTTGCAATGCAAGAGCCTGCGCTTTCAGTTCCTCAGTTAAGGCCTTACTAGACTCTATCAGTCTCTCCTGCATGGCTACCTGTTGCTGGAGCCTATCATTGTGCTGACAGAGAGCCTCATTTTCTCTCTGTGCCTCCTGATTGATCCTGGAGTACTGGGCCAGTCTCTGCTGCAGGAGGGTTACCTCCTGAGCTGTGTCCCTATTGGCCTGCTCCTTTCTTGCCAGAGCATCCTCCACCCTCCTGGTGTGCTCTAACAAGTTCTGGTGTTCTTTTTAGAGGTCACCCAGTCCCTGGAGGGCCAGGTGATTTTCTTCCATTTTCCTTTTTAAGTGGCAGACTTCCTGGCCTAAGTTATCCCTTTCCTGACTAAGAGCCTGCATCTGTGCCGCCAGGTCGTCCCTTTGCCTTTGGAAGGCACCAGCTTTCTGGCGCTCCCGGTCAAACTCTGCCTGGGTATCCAGGTCTTTCAAAATCAGTTTATTGCTCTCTGCCTTCTCCCTATCTAGGTGGCTTTGCAGGGTGACTACCTGCTCAGCACATGCCCTATTGAAGTCTAACTGTTGCTCCAGCTTTTTCTGGCTCTGCAGTAGGGAGTCCAAACCTTCTTGGTACTCCTTCTGCAAGGCCAGAAATCTGGTATCCTGGTCCGCCTTTTCCTGTTGCAGCACATCCATATCCTCCTTTATTTTAGTGTTGTACTGTCTGCTGTCCTTTTCTGACTCCTGGCTCCTGAGCAGCCTCTGCTCAGAAGAGTCCAGATCAGATTGGGCCTTCTCTAACGACATCTCTTGCCTATTTGCCAGATCTTGGCCTTCAGCACATTTGTCCTGCATGGCTCCCATATATAGATACAAATATGTCGCTATCTTGGCAATCTTATTACGTTCATCTTTGGCTTTAGGGGCCATATATAGTTCACTCAGGGCCACATGTAGGGGACCCTGATCTCTCCATATATCTGACCCTGTTTCAGTGACCTGTTGCGCGATTGCCTGCAACCAGACCGTTTGGTCCTGATGAGTCCACTCACCTCTCACAAATAGCTTATGTAAGAAGTGCTCTCTGGCTATTTTCATATCTACCAAGGTCGTCATTCTGGAATTTGAGTTCCTTCCTGACTTACAGAAGTTTGTATTTTATTTTACAAAACAGACCGTTTCCTTAGCGCGTTCCTTTGAGGGGTGCTTTCACAGTGTAAAACAGCGTGGTGATCTAACCGGATATGTGTATCTGGTCAGTTGGCACATGGTATTAATCTGCACAAATGGTAAATCTAACCCAGAAGATCCCAGACAGGCCCCCACTTTTGTAAGGGATATTCAATCAACACTACAGCCAAGTCAATGCCTAGTCTGGGATGCTGAGGAAAACCCTTATTAATGTATTTTTATGTCTAGTTCAGTACTCTGGTTGACCACCCTTGTATAACACCCCCCTCTTAGAATACCCATGACCCCACTAAGCCAAGAAGTATGTTTGTTTTGCAAATTAAAAGGTTTATTTGAGAATTTAAACAATATATATATATCACACTTTATAATAAATTAATATCTGATAGTACACTTAGACATATGATGTTGATCAACAATGGATAATCTGGCACTAGCACATTTCTTTACAATCAATGAGGAGTTAGTATAGGATGGATAAAGTAGCAAAAATACTTTTATGATTTCAAGGGAAAAGCAATGAGGAATAAAATGCATTACAGAAATACTTGATATGATTTTAGCAAAAGATAAGATAATCACTTTTTCTCTGGCAATTCACCCCCTCCCCTATGCAATGTAAGAAATGGGAGGAGATGGAAAGAGGAGCACACAGTTCTCAGGAATGCAATCAAATACAATATGAAATTCAGTTCCCCCCCAGCAAGCTTAGAGGAAACAGGTAGGAGTTTGAAACACAGGCCCAAAATGCTTTTTAAATGTGATGGCAATGGGTGGGAAAATGTGCCAATGATTTTAATTCCCTCTAGAGATGCGGGGTGAGTGGGAGATGCGTGTTGGTATTAGTTCAGGCTCACTTTAGCAATGCTCTATGAGTTATTACCAAGTTGCAAACGGATTTTAACAAAGGAAAGAATGGAGCTGCTATTTTGACAAGTGGAGAAATTGAGCCAAAATCGCAAATCGCGGTAAATTTCGCGAGTGTGGAATTTCGTTCCTAGCCCAAACGGTTCCAGAGACACGGACGATTAAATAAAGGTAGTTTTTCGGATTTAAAGTAAACTCAAAATGACAGGTGACAGCTTGCAGCTGCAGAATTGACCGGTGACAGTTGTGCAGCTTTAAAAATGACAGATGATACGATTTCTAGGAGGCAGTTCTACTTAGGTTAAAATAGTTTGGATTAGATTATTTTAACTAAAAGATTGGTTCTGCACAGTTCTGCTAGGTACTCACAATATAAATTTGAAATAGGCCTCGCCACGGATCTGGTCAGGTTTTGGACTGGACTCTGGTTCTGGTCTCGGCACTTCACAGTGATCTGGGTCAGCTCTCTGGTTCTGCTCACAGCGGTCTGGGTCACTCTGGATCTCTGGTCTGGTCTCTGGCAATTGTTCTTGGCAAAAGAATTCAAACAGCTCGTTCGGCTGTGGAATAGTTCGCAAATGATTTTAAGGTTGCTGAGGCCTGCTGAGAAGAGTTCTCAGTTTGTTGGTTTAGGCCCTTGCTTTAAGTTCTGAAGTAAAGTTCTGGTCTTTGGAGATTGATGGATTTGAAGTCTGGATCTCTGGATGTGAAGTCGTCGGTCAGCATGCTCTGCAGCAAATGGAATTGAAAAGTCTCTACCTGTCCCAGCAGTCTCTTTTTATGTGTTTTGAAAATGGGTGTGTTCCTGGGCCTAGCTAAGCCTGCCCCTCTCTACTTGTCATTGGCCCAATTCTCCCCTCTCCCATGATTGGGGGAAGGAAATGGATTGTCAGCATGATGAAGTCTGTTTATGGGTCAGAGGATCCTCCCCTGGTCAGTTTGCCCACAAATCTATATTTGATTCAAATACATCCTTCCCAGATATACAATTTGTTGAAATTACATGTGCACATTATATATTCCTTATGGTCCATGCTTGTCCGCCTCTGATCTTCCTGGGGGCTTGCATTCAAAAATGACAACATTTTGCGCTTTTTAGCTGGTTTTGCAATATCAGACATTTACCCAAAATTACACACATGTGCGCAAGGAGTATGAACATTAATTGATGAAGTGTCAGATGTTTAACATGCAGACATTTGGAGTGAGACCCTATTTTCCGCTAGCAACCCCCCAGAATACACCACAGGGTCCTAACGCCTCTCAAAATGTTCACAGAATAATCACAAAAATAATGATATTACTTATATAATTCTGACAAGTCCGCACTATGAGTTAGCTATCTTTTTAAAATTATGCCCTGGTCAAAAAGGGGTGTGGCTTCCCACATCACAGAGTGGAATAACTGGTTTATCCACTTCCCCCAAGCTCAGCTGCTAGCAGAGGCACTGCCCCTCCCGGTTTCCCTAAGAGGAAGCCACTTTACGGCCCCCCAATATAACATTTGCCTGAGTCCAGGACAGGCCTTTGTTCAACTCCCTGTAGTCCCCAGCTGCTCCACCCCTAATCTAATCAGAGAGGTGACAACTCCTTTTGGCAAGGGGAGTGGCTGAGCAGGTTTCAACTCCTGTCGGGGGTAGTTGTCAGGCAGAATCCAGTTTCATTAATCCAGGTTTCAGCTAAATGTCACTTTTTGTTCCCAGTTTTCTACATTCAAATCAAACTGACAATTTTTACATATACATTAAATAATTACTTCCTTCAAGTCATTTCAGAATATAGTTTTACATTGTATCCACCTCTTAGCAAGTCTTTCCTTGGTCTGGTTTTGTTTAATTTGTGTAGTTTTACACAAAAGTCTGGTGGTTTTAAAACGCCGGCTTTCTGATAGTGGTGAGTACTGGTAATGCAACCATTTTTGGGATTAAGAAAATGAATTCCCCACAGTTCTGAGTTGCTTTTTTTGGCAATCAGCATTGCCATTCCCAATGGTTTCAGGCTACTGTGTGTGTAGCCCAATGGTGGTTTTAGGCAGTGCCCTCCTGTGCTCACAACATAGGCAAAAATGGGTGGCAGCCTATTCTTTATGTTTTCCCTGTGCACTCTCTGGGGAGTTCTGGCCATCATGATGTTTTCCATGCCAGTACTGGACAGTTTTATGGTAGGGCTTGGATGCATGTGTAAAAACATCCCTCACTTCAAAACAAACAGAAAACTAAAGTCCAGCAATGACCTTTGCCTCAAACCAAAACAATATGGAAAGCAGACATTTGGTGGATCAGCTTTCTCCCCCATGTCGGCAAAACTTTGGAATTCACTTCCGAAGGAAATTCGAACAAAAGAAGATCACCTAAAATTCAAGAAATTGCTAAATGTTTCTTCAACTCAACAAGCCAAACAGGAAACACTATTGAAGAGCAATGAACAACACAAGAGCAAACTCCAAAAGTAACTGAAACCTGTAAGGATATTTGGCGTGTTACAGCACAGAGTACAGCACCACTCCACAGGATCAATGTATAGCATGTTTTTTTTTTTAAGTGCAGCGCCACTGCATGGGTTTGGTGCATTGGTATGATGCAGTTGTTTCAAGCTATGTGTTGCCAGTGTAACATGGACATATAAGTAAGGGCAGGTTATTCAGTCAAAAACGATTTTTACATATAAAATGCAAATACATTTTTTACAGTTAAAAGCACACATCTGTACCTTCAAAATGCACACCATTTCTCACCTGAAATGCCTATGTTGCAAGAGACACATTTGGTAATTAACAAACTAATATCACTAACAAGACTAATAATTATAACTCATTAATAAAAGAATGTGTCTTCACTGCAAAAAGAGGCAGACTCTGAAAATCAGTTTTAAAAACACATTCAAGTTTTTTTTTCTTTTTCTTCTTTGCCTTCCTGTGCTCTGTCCACAGTAACTGCAGGAAGCAAAGACTTCGAATAAGCAGGAAATCAGCTTGTTACAGTTGCAACTGTATAAGCCAAGCCATTGTGTACAGAGGGTGGTTAGGGCATGATAGAATTTTGTTGGTTAGGATCCTCTGGTAGGAGGGAACCAGAGTTTTTTTTTTGTTTAATCTCGAGGAAGGAGCTAGAGAGAGACATCTTGACACAGCTCGAAAAAGGAGGGGGTTGACAGCTGGGGAGGCCTGATTCCTAAAGCAGATTCAACTCGGTTGCAGAGACTGGCTTTTCCAGTCAACAAGTCCCAGTTCGAGTGACGGCAGATGCTTGTCCTTGCTGGGTGAACCCCTCCAGAAGGCGAACAGCCAAAGAAGTTACATGCTGAATAAGCCTGGTAATTATCTCGCTGAGGTGTGGGGGCTGAGTGTGTACAAGAATATTCAGTCAGTGTAGGAAAGGAGATTCCTGTGCTTTACTCACGTGTTTAATGTTGCAAATTGAGTTCTTGTCTCCACCACTCTCTTTTCAGTGTATCACAGATAATGCTGTTACTGTGCTATTTCATTTATTTCTGTAAAGAGTGAGATCGTGTTTAAATGCAACTTTTATAATACACAAAATATCTGAAAGCAGACGGGTGGTGTGTTTTATATTTAACAATAAAGTGTTGATGATGTGGGGAGATGTTTAGACAGTGCAATTGTCATTTTCAAGGTAGCTAAACATAAAATTTGGCTGCGGCTGTGTGCACAATGTAATTCAGTATGAGCAATTATAACTAACTGTGTGTGTTGTAGTCTGCCGGAGGTCTATGAGTCGGCAAAAATGGAGGCCCGGGACATAGTTCACTACCGTATATAAGATAGTGAAAACTACCTGAAATGCAAGCCTGAGGTCTCTCTTGTGATTACATGAAAAATCTAAACACAAATAAGTGGTTCTAGATATTGGGGCCACAAATAAAACAAAGGAATTATGCTCACCAAAATACCACCAATCACGCATACCAACCACGAATACCAACCACACATGTCTGTGTGCTGAAATAATGCATGTCCACTGTATTATTGTTGCACATGGCCAAATCTGAATACAAGGAGTGATTGTTGCAAAATTATTTTTCGGCGGTAAGAAAATACCGTCAGGCCCCAAATCTCCTCAAAAATACCCAACAAACCCCTATGATCCAAAACCTGGACACACAATGGAAAAAAATCAATTAACGCTAAAACACCATAAAAGAATATGATCCCTGCCAGACCAACTGAAGCAACGCAGATCGAGACACAAACAATGCCCATCACTAACCCTACTCAAAATGTTCCAATATCCTGCTTACTCACCCTGAAACACTAAACTAAACACGCTCATACCTCTACTGCAGCAGAAACATAAAACCACCACAAACCTAACACACTCTGCCACACCCAACAAACCCAACACAATGCATGAAACTAAAGCTTATATACACATACCATGCCACACACACTCATACACCGAACACCACCTAACCCCCACCAACTACACACAAACAAAGCCTGCACACAGTGACCATTTTTTTAATGCACTGAAACCCCCAACAGCACATCAAAGCTCTCTAGTGCCCTCCCTCTCAATCCTACTAACAAAGCCTCCCCACAATCCCCCCATTCCTTTTCAGATCTGCCAGAGCACCTGGAGACCATGAAAATGGCAGCAGTGAATGGTAAAAATCACAATAACATAACAAACAATTTACCTGATTCACTACAAATAAATACTTGCTCCTATTACAATGACCTCTAATCCAGCTTGGTGGCTGTATTGCCCACATCTCAACGTATTATAGTTTTGAAGTATTTAAACTTTATCTTTGCCTTTTGTGCTAATTCTCAATCTTTAATCTTGTATCAGGTAATGGCGGATTATCATAAATTAAAAAGTGTGGCACCAGCAATTCATCATGGGAAATATAACTACCTTTTTGAGTACAGGGGCACCAGCTCTAAGCTAAAATAAAATTAAAATGACTGGACAGATTTAGTCCAAACCAAGTAAGGATTTCTTTAGAGAAATTTGTGCTCGACTTGTTTCTTAGTTTGCACAAATTTGTCAGCAGTTTGGGCTGTGCATGCGTAACTATTATTAGTCCAATGGTAGTGCAGCTCAAAAGACCTTCTTAAAATCATGCAGTGATTGAGTGAACATTTCCATGAAGGAGGACACATGCATCAAAGGCATGCCTGTTAAGACTACATAGTCCATAATACAGAGTGTTTAGCAAATGTTAAACAAAAATTAAAACAGCATTCAACCACTATTCCACATTCTTGGTGATTGTTGTGATAAATCACACAACCTGAAGTAACCACATTTAAGCACATTTAACCACATTTAAGCAGCACAGAAATGGGAAAAAATTACCGGCTGCAAGAATAACATAGGCCCAGGTACTTTCGGCACCCATAGCGAACAATCTAAAGCTGGCACTCATGAATATATGCACAGTACAGCTTAGCTTCTAAGTGCCGGCCCCTCAGGCCATGTTGCTCTAAGTGGTCTTGTAAATGTGGCTCACTTATTAGGCACCATGACCTGAGGGGGCTGGCTTTTACCTCACTAAGCAGGATCGGTCCTGGTTACTGCATAGATGGGCTACTCGGGTTACCAGTGATTTTTGACCCCCAATTTCACTGTTGCTGTAAACATATCTATTTTTTATTATGTATAAAATATTGCAGGCTTTGAGAACTCCCAATGTTTTTAGTTAATGCCCTGTGCAATAAAATTATTTGCAGAGGATCACACACTTTGGTTAAGTACCATGCTACAAGACCCTTGTTTTATGGCCAGTCTGTTGGTGACTGTTATTATACAGCACACAATCCCAACTAACTACATTTATGCAGCACGCAAGACAAATTAGCATTGGAGTATTAAAACATGTAATGAACACCAGCAAAATAAGAGAGAGGATATGTTCCAATAAATATGCTGTCAAAGTATAAAAGGTGCTCACCTATTAAACCCAGCAAGCTGTCGTGAAATATTCCCTGGAAAACAAAGTCCCAAAATGAAACAATTGCTTGTGGTCTTGTGAGTAAGCATCTGCACTGTGAACATGACAGCCTGATCAAAGTCACGGTAGCCAAATACTTGAGCAAGCTTGTAAACCTAAAAAAAAACCAAGGGGTTGTGTTTGCCCTCTGAAGAAAGGCTGAAAATGCAGGTTAAAACTGGTCTTTGGTGTAACCAAAAACACCCACACTTCTGGTCTCTGCCGATCACTGCACTGGTTAGCAGTGGATGATCAGATCCAATTTAAAATAGGGTGTTTGGTTTATAAATGCCAGGAAGGGCTGGCACCGGCCTACTGGATCAATACATTGAATGGATACCAACCAACCAGAGCTCTTAGATCTGAAGATCAATTCTGTCTTATCATTCGAGGACAAACTATAGATCAAGAGGTGATTGATGTTTCTCAATGGCTGGACCTCAATTATGGAACAGTCTTCAGTTGAGCCTGAGACAGGCAACTTCCCTGTCGAAATTCAGAGCAGGCTTAAAGACGTATCCAGATGTGTTCTAACTTCTGTGTTAACTTTTCTCAGTTCGATTATGCTTCCTTACCATGAAATATCCCCACCTGCGCCAGGAAACAATTTGGTTAGTTGTGTGCGCATTATAAATACATCAAATCAAATCATATGCTGTCCACCCACATGTGTCCTTTACTAGTGCCCTGAAAAGCAGCCACAATTAGGGGAAAATAACTGCACCAGTGTCCATGACTGCACACTCCCTTGCCACATCATGGGCAAATAATCATGACTTACTTGCCCTCTCAGCATTTCCCCTTGTCACCCCCATGTCTGTCACTCAAATATATAAATCCTTAGAGAACTATGTTAGGCAAAGCGTGTACAATTGTGGCATTATTCCACTCCATCTTGACTGTAAGACTACAACTACCAGAATGTGATTCAGCAAAAGGCAAAGAAATGGTCTCTGAGTGAAAAACGTTCAAGGTATGATAGTAGCACGGTTTAAAAAATATAATGTGGATGCTGCATGTTGTGCCATATTTAAAACTAAGAAAACACACAGCATCCAGGACTGTGGACTATCTCCCTCCACGTAGTAACCGTGATTGACCCTGCTTAGTTTCAAAGCAAGGAAGGATGCAGCACCCTTAGGCCATGTTTCTCTAAGTGGTCTTGTAAGAAGGGCACATTTATAGGCAACATGGCCTTAGGGGGCTGACCCTTCCTCACCTTGAATCGAAGCAGGGTTCCACTATGTTACTGCCAGTATGGGAAACCCACTGTTGCTGTAAAAAATATCAACTTTTTGTGCATTAATGACTGGGAGACTACAAATAATGGAATGCAATTCAGCAAAAGGCAAAACATGGTATCTGAGTGCAAACCTTTCAAGGACTGACAGTAGCATGGTTTAAAAAAATGTAAAATGTGGATGCCATTCGGTCGCCCATCCTTGCAGTAACCGGGACTGAGCCTGCTTAACTTCAAAGCAGGACTGACCCTGCTTAGCTTCAAAGCAAGGAAGGGGCCGCACATTTCTCTAAGTGGTCTTGTAACTTTGGCTTGTTTATCGGGTGACATAATCTGAGGAGGATGGCCCCTCACTCACTTTGAAGCTAAGCAGGGTCTGTACTGGTTACTTCATGGATGGGACACCTGGATGAAAATTGTGTCACTGGCCATGGCCTGTGGTTTTTCTCCCCCAATGTCACTATAGCTGTAAACATATGTTTTAAAAAACCCTGTGACAGCGGGTTCTGAACTTCACATACACTGGGCAATCCGTAGTCCTTTATAGCATCGTAAATAGCAGGGAATAATAGAAAAATAGGTGGAAATAAAATGCTTTCCCTGCCACCCCCAGGCCCCCACCAAGTGCCCCCCTCATCTGCGCAAGCTCACCCCACTCCCCAGATGGCCTCCTCTCCTACCCTGCCCTTGCCCTTTCTCCCTAAACAACATGCTGTTTCTGTGACACAGTTTTCTTTGACATGTCAACTATTCAAGACTATAGCTGAGGCTACAAAGCTTTCTGTTGCTAACTCAGTCCCTAGACCCCTCTCCAGCTCCGAATTGCATGTGTTGTTCCCTCTAGCCACCCCCACCTCTAGCCTAATGGCATTTGCATGTTTTGACCTGCAAATAGCTTTTTCCCCGCAAATTCATTTACTCATGTCCTCGGCTATAGCCTTGGATACCTCTTGCATCAAGGGAAAAACAAGATGCTGGACGATTCCTTTCTAAAAAAACAGTTTTGGGTAAATCCATAAGATATAGCTATCTATTTTTGAGGAGGGGGCAACCCCGTCTCCAACAAGTTTTCAATAACTACTGCATGGAATAACCCCAAACCACACATGGGTCGCGAGTCAACGATAAGTGCCCATGTTGTTTTGGACCTGGTCCAAATCCATCCATTGGTTTGGGATGTGTGCTTTGGCAAAAATTGAATTGTTTGCCTATGGGAAAATGAAAGGGAAGTAGGCTGAACGTTTGAAAAAAAACATTTTTTGAAGCTTAATCATTTTTTGATTTTTTAACAAATCTTTAGAAAACGTTGCAGTCTGGGGGACGTGCAGGTTTTGAATCACTTCTGAAATATTGGCCAAAACCATTACTCAAAACAAAAATTATTGATGGTCGAATTTTGAGGGGTTCCTATGGGAGTCTGACTGACTTTATCTATAGGGCGCCTCTGCAATCCAAACCATTTATTTGTAAATATCTCTCAACCCTTTGTCCATGTTCATATATCATTTCTCACAAAAAGGCAGTAAGCAAAACAGCCAACTGTCTATGTTCAACAACACAGTTTACAAACCAGCCGTGATATCTGCAGTATTTCTCTGTTTCCAGGAAAATGATTCCTAGTTTGAATTTCTAGTAGTTTGTATGAGCAGGGTATGTATGATGTGTGTGTTTTTGAGATTGTAATTGTTTGATGGTACTGTTGTAATATCTGCATCTATCCAGCAGCCACTCAGTGCGCGGCTCTGCTATCCACGTGTAGATGTGGCATTGTGTGCCGCCGCAGCTATGCCGTGGAAAATGGCATGTCATGTGTTTGCAGATGTGTGGTAGCTGTGGCTATCTGACGTTTTTGGTGAGTAGCATCATAGATGCATTGAGAGTTTTGGGGAATTGGGAGAGGCCAGGAAAGTAGAGTCGGACCATTGGGAGAGGAGTGGGGCTGGTAGGTATGTAAGGGACACTTGTTTGGATCTGTCAGTGGAAATGCATATTTGTATTTGTAGTTTTTTTAGTATATCCACGGCGAACAGTTAATGGCATGAAGGCCGTGTCTATAACAGCGTCTATTGAAAAGCACATGCATAGGCGCGTCAATGCTTTTTGTCACTTTTTTGATTGTACATGTAGGCGTGGTTATATTTAAAGCCACATCTATAAATTATAAATAATCATATTTTTATGTGGATGATATAGTGCAGAATGGTATTTGTGTGTGTTATTTTATCTGCTTAGGTGTCCTCTTATATCATTTGAAGGCTTCTAGGCAGATTTGCTTTGATTTTGGACTTGTAGAAAAATGTATGTGTAGCCGTGGATACAAAGCAAGGTCTGCAGCCACATCAAATAGATTTCTCTGAGTTATATTGTTTGTTATTGGTTTTTGTTACTTTTATATTTGTGTAGATCTTTGTGATTGGTTGTAGTGAAAATGTGTCATCCATTTTAGCGTTTTATTGGTATATAGTCTTCTTTTTTTGGTATTGATTTTGGAAAGTATAAAAGTCACCATTTTATGCAGTTGTATCCTTTTGATTCCAGAACTCTCACTGTGCACATGGCAGGAGTGTGGATAGCTGATGTGAAAGTGAGTGTTAACAAATAATTATATATTTGAATGTTTATTTGCATTTTTGTGTGTGTGTGTTAGTAATATTTTGCACTGCTATCAGGTGGTGTTTATTATCATTTTTGCATGTGCTCTAATTGTGAGGCAAGTCGTTTTAAATGTATTTTTAAGTTTCACTAACATGGACCTACAACATTAGATTTTTCAATCAGTGGCATTTGTATGCACACATTTAGTTTTGGTATTCATGTTAGACATGTTGAAGGTTTATTTAAATGTATTTGTTTTCATTTTAATGCACTTTCAGCTATGAAATACTTTTAGCTGTTTTGAGTTTTCAGTGAGGTAGTGCAATTGATGGTGTCTTGCAAGTTCATTTTAGTTATTTTTTAGTCTGTATTTTGTTGTAGATGCATCGTACTTATCATCGCAGTGTACGTGTACAGATGTTGTATAGTTAACTCCAGTGAAAGGTCAAACTCTATTCAAAACATAGTGGTACTGTTGGAAATGGGAGCAGTACTTATGTAGTCAGTTAAACAAAAGCCTCCTTTGTGAAACTTTTTAGCATTTCAGATGACATTTCAAATGTAGAGATCCAATGCTGCAGGTATTTTAAGACTCTGGCTTTTGGTGGCAGCACCCTCAATAAATGTATGTTGATTGTTCACAACCACTGCTCACAGCTACAGTGATGAGGGAAGACCACGTGCAAGTCAAACAAGGCTGCACCCTAATGTTAAAGAGACATTATGGTTAAGTTGCCCTAATGAAATCAATGAAATTCAGTGGAAAAAAAAACATTGCTAAATGGATAATATGGTTAATTTGCTTTAATAAAAACCTTTGAAATTCAGTGACAAAACTGTGTTAATGAAACATTATGGTTGCAGAGAAAAATCTAAAAACCAAAGAAATGTGCCTGTTTTTGGTAGATTATGCAATCATAATATGCACCACTGCCATGCACTGTGAAGACTAACACCCAGGACATCAAAGATGACATCACAGCTTTCAAGAAAAGGTAGTGGTAGGCGTATACAAGTATAAAATCGTGGGATTATTTAAAATTTTGGAAAACACTCAGAGTTGTTTTTCACTAGCACAGTTTAGCCACAAAAGCAACCATTTAGTTTATTTGTTTTTTTTGTCAAAAGAAAGTTGTTTATTTTGATTCTTAATCGTATCTAATGATTGAGAAAAGTATTTTTTCAGTAATTTCATTAAAGTCTAGGGAAACACCTCAAAATGTTTGTACATTTCTGGGAGGTAAAAGGTTGTGCACTTCTCAAACTGAGCATGTTTTAAAAATAAAGTAAGTTACCACCAACAATAACCGATAACGTTTGATTCAAATGAGTGAGGGATAAGCTATGAAGTAAGAGATGGCATTTTGTATGAAACAGAAACAGTTAATGAGCAGGTGATTAGAAAAGAAGGGAATGCAAGGGTTGCACATGTTTCAAGCAGAGGACATGTGGTGCAGTGGAAATGTTCCTCCAGGTGCAAGGTCTTCTCCAATTTTCTGTTTTTTTTTCATTCTTTGTTTTACACTACCAGGAATGAAAAAGAAGCAGTTCAAAATGCGTCAATGTATGGATCAATGTGTAGTATGATAAATTGCCAGTGTACATTGCCACTATTTCACATGTTTAAATAAAGAACAATGTACACTAACTTCCATCATATGATATGCTGGCTGCACATCATAACAGAATGTGGCACCTTCTTACTAAATTATACTTTTCCAAAGTCCCAGCACTTTTACTTGCACTCTTGACTTCTGGTATTGTGGGTGGATTAAAGACAGTTTTGAAATTAGTTTAAGAAACGCAGTTTGGTTCAGAACCAATTTACTTTATGTTTATCCTTGGACATGGTCAGATCAATGTTATGCTTTTGAATGAAGACATTTTTCAAACCATTGGAATCTTTACGATTCAAATGCCCCACAAAGTCTAAAGGCTTTATCAAGAGTTGGGTGATACCCTGAGTGGGATACTGACCAACTTTATTTGGATTACCACCCACCTGTCCGGCGGTATTAGCACCGGATAACGGGTTGGGCAGTAAACTTTATTCCCCATTGAGTCATTGGGCCTCATTACACGGATGGCGTTAAGGGTTTACCATTACCGGTATTTTACCGGTACCGGTATATCTTTACCGCCTTACTATGAGGTCCCTTTGCGGGTTTTTGCAGGCGTTAAAAACCAACCCGCAAAGGGACCAGGGAGCTAATTACGGTACCGCAATTTGTGGTACCGTAATTAGCGCCTTCCCCATTCCCATAGAGCCCTATGGGGCAAAAATGGGAATGGGGAAGGGCAATGGTGGAAGGGGGAATTACCACCCCGCCAACCTTGGAATAGGGCGGTAATTCCCCTTTCCACCAAGGCGGTGCCGGTATTTTACCGGCATTAACCATGGCGCTAATAGCGCCATGGTTCACTGCCATCCGTGTAATGAGGCCCATTGTAACCCGGTTACCACCGCATTTAAGGCTACCGCCCAACTCGTGATGAGGCCCTGTGTGTCTTGTAATTGCACATTCTACTTATCACAGATACACACATTTGATGTTGCAAAACAGGTATATGATCAGAGGGATATTCTTGTATGTGTTCACAAAGGAGGATCATTGTGATATCACTGAAGCTCACACAATTCATAAATATTGTTTCAGTGGTTTCAAAAATGCTGCATGCCCACCAGAAGCATTTTTAACAAAATGGAATATTGAGTTTTCTCCCTGCTCTTCAGAACTTGAATTTGTTTGAAGTGATTGTTTTACAAGCAGTTCATCAATTTCATGTTATAGACATGTAAGAGACCAATTCCTCAAATCTTTCTAACAATTAGCTTGTGCAGGGAGTGAAAGGAAAAGTGGAATATTTCCACTAGGGTTGAAGGAAATCTGGGTGCTAGATTGCAGTTTAAGGATTCACTGTTGAAATCATTGAATGGTGCAGCTGCCAAAGACACCAAACATGGTAAATGTTTGTGGACCTTAAAAAGGTGAAAACAGCTCTGGAATATTTGATAGAGCATAAGAGTTGTATGCTGTTATACAAATTGAATGAGGTTTTGGTTGCTGATAGTCCTTTAAAATCCCACAAAATCACTTTCAGTCTATATGTCATGCTGAGGGTAGTGGCATTAAAGAGCACTGCTGATGTCACACTTTAGAATTCTTGACAGGTGATGTGTAATGTTACTGAAATATATCAAATACACCTGGTACGATGAACACCATCAGTTTATTTTTTTAATTTTTTGTGTGCATTTTGTTAAAAAGAAACAATAAAACCTTAAGCATATAAACAATTAATCATACAATGTATTATTCAAACAGATAAATACATTCATGTTCACATAACATCAAGATAACATTTCATATTAAAGACTGCATTAAACATAGGGCCTCATTACCCGGTAGGTGGTGAGCCATGGCGCTATTAGCGCCATGGCTCATGCCGGTAAAATACCGGCACTGCCTTGGCGGAAAGGGGATTTACCGCCCCATTCCAAGGTTGGAGGGGCGGTAAATCCCCTTTCCGCCATTGCCCTTCCCCATTCCCATTTCTGCCCCATAAGGCTCTATGGGAATGGGGAAGGCGCTAATTACATCACCGCAATTTTGCGGTGCTGTAATTAGCTCCGAGGTCCCTTAGCGGGTTGGATTTTAACGCCTGCAAAAAGCAGGCGTTAAATCCCCCAACCCGCAAAGGGACCTCGTATTAAGGCGGTAGGGATTTACCGGTACCGGTATTTTACCGGTACCGGTAAATCCCTACCGCCATCCGTGTAATGAGGCCAATAGACTTTTTCCCTTCTCCGTGTCCTACATAGCCTGTAGTTACTTAAAACCATGAGAATGCATTTTGAGTGTTCATAACATTTCAAAATCATAGAGAGGTGCATGATTCCACACCATATATACAGCTCCAGAATTGATCTGCTGCTGTGATGTCAATGTTAGATGCTAGGGTTGCATTGGCTTTTACAACCGGGGACAGCTGGTAAGTGAATGGCACACGGTTTAACCTCATCCACACAAAATCGACAGAGCCTTTTCTTGTGTGGGACCCCTGTCCAGCAGTGAACAACCTCTCTTGTGGGGAGACTATTGAACCACATATTAGTTATATATCTCCTGATTTGATTAGTGCACAATTTAATAATTTGGTGTGAGGGGTATACTGGATACATACCTGTCTTGAAAATTCAATAAAGCTTGTCTTATTGTGTAACCTGCAGAGAGTATTATTCACATCCCAGACATCAGTATTTTTCATCAATTTCTTCATGTCTGCTGGGGAGTCAATTAAGTCATCAATGTTTATATGAATTTCATCCAACAATTTCCGAGTAGCTACACAGAGATCCTGGAGATAGAAATTTGAGGTGACCCGTAGATAATGCCCCTCAACAAGGCCTTTCAGGGAATTTGTATTGAGGTTGGGGGAAAGGAGGGAGACACAAATTTACAGCATTGGAGTCACCAAATTGCTCTCAGGGATGCAAGACCATGCTCCAATGTAATTCTTTGATGGGGACCAAGGTAGGGACGCCCAAGATGGAGCATAGGATCTTTCCCTCTAAAGTTTCCAGACACTTCATTTTAGGCTCTGTTTTAGCTAAAGTGCCATACAAGATCCCTGGGACAATACTGGTTCTATACACCGAGATCAAACCCTCGATAGTACATCCTCGCTTGTCACAATCCATGCCCCTCGCCCCCTCATGTATAACAGCCCCCTGGCAGCAGTGGGGCTAAAGCCCTTCACACTGGCGCCAAGGGCCTTAAAACTTCATCAGAAACATACATGGAGTCAGTCCTGGTGCCTTTGGCGCCAGGCTCATTATCACAAGTAAAGCAATACAGTTTTGGACCTTAATCCAGCATGGAGGCCTATTACACAGATTAGTTTCTTTAGAACCAAGCCACGCGGTCTAGTGTTTTGGATGTCGTTGGGCCCGGAACTACTTGGCCTAGAACTTCTTTACCTGGGCTATTTAAACCACACCCAAATAGCAGAACACGCTTCGCATTATTCTGCACTCCTGCAGTGTAACGCTCACCATGTCCAGCTCCTGCTCATCTGCTTCTCCGGCGGCCCGATCATGAAGCCCTAGATCCGGATTCCGTTAATAACCTGGAAGAACAAGAACAGCTTTAGCAAGTAAGAACACTTACCAGTGAAGTAACCGGTCTTGAATCCATTCTGTGCTTCGCTTTCCTCACCCATCTCCGGAGTTCGCCGCAACCTGCGAAGGTAAAGAAACAAGGACAGCATTAATAACAATTCTTACCTGGGCAAGCAGCGAGTCCTGGCAGCATCCTGTGCTTCTCTTACCTTGCCCATCTCCGGGTTTCACTGCAACCTGCAAGGGAGAAGGAACAAGGTCAGCATTAACTACCTGGGCAAGCAGCGCTTCGATCGCTCATCACTCTGGAACATCACCACAACCTGTACAAAGAAGGGAAGAGAACACAGATTAGTAATTAACACCAATAAACAGTGCTCCGCGCATCAATAGCTCACCGTGGTCTTCGCCATTGGCGCGGCAACTCCGAAATCGCAACCATCCCTGTGAAAACAAAAAGAGACATTGTTTGGGAACAGCGTAGTGGAGCAAGATGGTGAGAAGACAGAGAAAATGGAGGGAAAAAGAGAGGGAATGAAGACGGAAAAGACATTATAACTCATCTGGAAGACAGCAAACAGAGTCGGAGTCACAGCCGGTCTGGACCTGACATAAGGGCACACAGACCAATGAAGCAACTAGGTCCACGGAATTCCCGCACCACCCATGTGCCCCTGCACAGAGATGCAGGACAGAGAGTTCAACGCACAAAAACCTAAGATGAGCAATAACCCCAAGGGAGGGGATTTCCACCCATCACAGAACGAGTATCTTAATCATACGATCACCTGTTATAGGCGCTTCCCAATATCTGGCACATAACCAAGCAGAGAGAGGTATGGGATAGCGCTTAGACCTCCATCCAGTATCGTGTGGTGCCCCCGTGGATACCAGGTGAGCGTAACACGCTTGCTACTGACAATCTTCTTAAAGGACTACCAATTTTTCACAATATTTGACATGATAAAGGTCCTAATTCACAGAACGTTTTCCTATGGGATTTTGCCATTATAAATTGCTTCTATGAATAAGGAACAAAGTCTCCATAATAAGCATTACTAGGCCGGTCTTTAACAGGGACACCACAATATAGGTACCTCTCGACCACTTCGAGGACCACTTCGCCCAACTTCCAAGCATAGCAGTTATTTTTTCTTGCACTGATTCCAAAAATTATAATCTTGGATTTCCTGATGTTGATGGCTAGGTTATTTTGCTGTGCATAAGGTGCATAATGTGCAAGATCATTTATCAAACATTGGAGGCCTATAAAGGTGCCATCCAGCAGCACTGCGTTATCAGCGTAACCAAGCCATGTTAATGGACCACACCCCAACACTAGAGGGAAGTTTATCACTGCACCTATAGCCATGGCTATGGCTATGTCAGAGTAATAAAGATTATAAAACAAGGACGCAAGAACACATCCCTGCTTCAGTCCATGGTTGATGGATATAGATTTGGACAGTAGTCCATCCTGATTCACATGCACCATAATGGTGGGATTGGAGTAGAGCTCTCTAATAAGGTATAACAATCTAAAGTTCATAACCCAGCCAGGTAGCTTGGTCCAGAGATGATCACGCAGCACTGTATCAAACACTTTGGTGAAATCCACAAAGCAGGTATATAACTTTTTCCCCTCACCTTGTTCCACATCAGCAATAAGCCTTTGGAGGGCACCGATGTTAAGAGTAGTTGCACAATCCTTGCGAAAGCCAGTTAGAAATGTATTTATCAATCCCCTCTACTCAGCCCAAGCATTCATATTTTTCAAGAGACTGCAACCAAGACAGACTGTCTCCAGCTGTGAGGTATTTTTTCCCGATTCAATAAGGCCAAGAAGGATCCAAGATTCTGTGATTCTTACCGCCAATTTCATTGATTAATCTAGATGCAAAAATGCTGGGTAAGATTTTACCCCTGCAATTACTTAAAATAATCCTGGGCTAGTTCACCTGGATCAATGGGGTTTCGATCAGGGAAGAAATACTTTCATGAATCTGAGGAGACTGCATCACGTTTTGAATAAAACTAAAAATGCAAGAGAGGAATTGGCAATAATATCTCTGGATGCAGTTAGGATCTCTGATTTTCTTGAATAGACCACCTGGCTGTTTAAAACATTACAGAATTGTGTACCTGGTCTGACTATATAGCATTGGATCCAACTATTGTATCATAAACCACTGACAAGAGTTAAAACAGGACATTTGATGTCTGACAGGCGGACTCTAGCATTGGGACACCTGGCTGGCTACTGTCGAAAAATATATGTCAGAGGGTGGTATAAAGACACGCATATTATTTCTTTGTAGGCTGATGATGCATTATTGTACGTATGTAACCCCTTGTACAATATTCCAATTATTTTGGAGGCACTGGATTATTTTGGTGCACTATCTTGTTAAACGGGAAATCATATTGTGCCTCCTTCTAATATATATTGGCCTAAGCCTAGTCGCTCTGCGAAGAAAACCGGGTTGCAAAGTTCCGATTTTAGATTGACTTCGCCGCCATTTTGGGATCATCCGCCATTTGGATTTCTGTTCATATGTAATTCTGTGTTCTAAAATGGTGGACTGTGTTTCCAACTTGCAACCGAGCCTTCCCGACCTTTGCACCTAGTTAATGGTTAGACTGTCCACAGGCCGAATGTTTAGACTGGGTAATGAGATCTTGTCCCGTACATGACTTGTGGTCTAAGGACTGTCCGCGCTAACAAGCCTCATACACGAACACACATTGAAGACAATACTGTGTAAATGTTGAGCGTGGACACTGGCAGAACTGCATTGTGGAGGGATATATGCTAAGGCTTACTGCTAATCCAGCAATACACTTTG
This sequence comes from Ambystoma mexicanum, assembly GCF_040938575.1. Classification (NCBI taxonomy): domain Eukaryota; kingdom Metazoa; phylum Chordata; class Amphibia; order Caudata; family Ambystomatidae; genus Ambystoma; species Ambystoma mexicanum. The sequence continues at coordinate 418,663,622 of NC_090937.1, read as the reverse complement.
CCATTGTAACTTGTTTGTAATGTAAACCAAATGTAATCCGTGTGCATATTATTGTATGAGCCATAAGTGAACTCGGCACAAACCTTAGACCACAGATTATTTACTTGCAGAGGGGCTGGACATTATTAATGAACTGTATAAATAAGTGAATGTCCAGATGTCCAGTACATCTCACTCCTCACACTGAAGGGCTGGTAGTCACTGTGATGTACTGAGGGCCAGATAGATATCTGAATTTGTTTTTGTGTAACTACGCCGTAGAATTAAGATCTGTGAATCTTTATAGCCCGTGTTTGGTGTATTTCCTTTTGTGGTCCTCAGCCTCCATATTTCCTTTTGCTTTTACAATTTGGGTTTTGGATTAAAAAGGATGAATCTATGCTTATCCCCTTAGCTGACATGCAACACAGGCCACAACACACATTTCTGGATGGTGGGGTACAATGTGCACATTCATCGTTAAAATATCAGGGAGGCCAGATTTTTTATGAGATGGAAAAAACCCTGTGTCTACAATACAGGTAGGGCACTAACAGGAATTGGAGATGCAATAACTTTTTTGGCAAAAACTACCTCTCTCTGTACTGTAATGGGTAAAATAACACTGCATAAAATGGTAACTCTCCCTAGATTGTTATTCTTTTTTAACACTATCCCATACATGGTGAAAAGGGTATTCTTTCGGATGCTAGACGTCACAATTACTTAATTGCTCTGGGCTACTGGTAGGAGGAGGGTGAACTATCGATGTTACAGAGATTATTTAAGGAAGGTGGTATCTCTCTTCCGGATTATGAGTTATATTTCCTTGCCTTTCAGTTACAATATGCATTAGATTGGAATGATTCACTGGAAGAAGGGGTATATTTGATATTGGAAGACCTCCCAAATTGTGTAAAGGGAATTGAATCAATGTGGGACACCAAATGACACCATGGCGTCCAAAGGTTATATCTGTATTGTGTGTATAGTGCAAAAGGCATGGAAGAGACTGTTGAGCATCACCCAGAGTCACTTCTTGGATCTGATAAGGCCCTATTTGGTATATTGAGGGATATGTGTCTTTCAGAAAATACAGTCTAAAGGTTACAGATCGTTGGGGGATTTTTTCAGGTCAACTCTCTACTTTACTTTGTTGAATGAGTAAATTAATATAAAATGCCAATGGGATTTATTCTAAACTATGGCAGGATGGTTGGGAGAATGGATGTACAATGTTAGAGTATTCCAGAGGAGCTCAAAACTGCCCGATGTTGTAGGAGCTTCTCTCAATTTAGAGACGGGAGAGGCACACTCTCTCAGATTTACAAGGTATTATTAAAAGAGAGACATTCAACAATTCTCTGGATAAAGGGAAAGTGGGAACACAACGATTTAGGCTATCATATATCTGATTGGGAATGCATTACGATATCTGACCATATCAAAAAGGTTTCCAGGAATGCAAGGTTTACATTGATTCAGTTTAACTTTCACAAGGGTATTTGATACAAACTAGTTTGCATTCCATGCCACATACATGCCTTAGATGTAATCATGACTGTGTGTTTTTGGCGGATGGTGTGTGAGTGTAGAGTGATCCAAGGTTATTAGCAGGAAGTAATTGATACAATTAATACATTACTCCATATTTCCTATGAATGTGTTGCATCTTTGTGTCTGCTGGGTAAGTTACGGGAACCAAATGGGAAATGCATAGGAGATAACTTGCACACTTCTTACTAAAAAGGAGGATCAGAATATTGTGGAATTGTTCAAAGGGCCTGCTTATGCTGCATTGGGTGATGGAGGTGAGGAGATGGGGCTTAGCCGAATCAGAAGTGTTACATAAGGACAAAAAGGTAGAGATTGAAGAAGGGATATAGATGGATTGGGGCAATTGTTGAATGCGTTTACAACCTCTCTGGTTCTGAAACCACCCAGAAAGCTTCATCTTGCGAGACCTGTTTTGTAGCCCCTCAGGAGTGTCAATAGAGGAGGAGTGAAAGGATTAGAAGTTACCCAATTTTAATATTGAGGGAAATATAGTGAAATATGGACACTGATAGAACAGAAAAATGGGGTGGGAGGTTTGTATCAGTGCACTGTTTGTTTCTTCATTTTTGTCAAGGGGGAAGAATAATTGGGTTTGGGGATTGAAGTACTATATTTCACGTATCATCAAAAATGTGAATGCTTAGACTCCTTAATTGTTAGTTGTGGGGGTTGTGGTTTAATTGTGTTTTTCTTGTTTTGTTATTTTGGAAATTATTAAAAGTTTCAACCAAAAGAGGTGGAAGGTCCTGCTGACTGGTTATAGGTCAAAGATTCGAATGCAAAGGATCGAATGACTAAAGAGTCGAATCAAAAGGACCTAAAACAAAAGGGTCGATTTTTTTGTAACATTTTTTTGGGGGGCAGGGGATCCCACACAAACCCCTTTTTTGCGGTAAAAAACACTTTTTTTTCCAAAACGGAAACCCAAACAAATCTATATTTAAAAAAAAAAATTCGACCCTTTTGTTTTAGGTCAAATTGACTCGATCCTATGGCATTCGATCCTTTTGGATTTGAATCTTTGACCGGACACCCTGCTGACTTTCAGTTGTACCATGCAGCTGAGGTGGTCAGGTCTAGACTCCATGATATTGGACTGCTCTCCTTGATTGGCCTCGTCCTATGCAATTTTGGAACTTGGAATTCCCTTTCGTATATGCTCTCACAATTTATTTAGATTTGAAAAGTATTCTCTGGGAAATTGTGGTGGGTCTAGACTATGGGATGTCCTAGGACTTCCTCAACCTATACGTGTGTTCCCTCCACCATAGCCCTGTGTCCCTACTCCGCATAACAATCCCAAAACTTGGACTAATGCAATGTAATACTTACTACCTCAGCTGCACTTTTCCTAATGAAGGGCCTTCAGGCTGTACCCAGCTCGGTCTGTCTCCCTGTGGGATTATCTAAAGGGATGTCACTCTATTTAATGTTCTTACTTTAAGGTTTCCTCCACTTGACCCTCTCTCTGCAACAGTTTTACTTTTCACCTATCTCTCTCTCCACTCAACTCCGTTCACTAATCTTCCTCCTCTCCCTTCCCCATCTCTACCCGTCCTGCCTCAATCACAGTTTTTCTCCTCATTGATCTTGCCAGTCTTCCTCTCTCCCATCTCCTCCTGTATTCCATTCTCACCACTCTCCCTCTTCTTTCTGATCTTTCCCCACCCTCCACGTCCTCTGTTCCCTTCTCTCCCTATGTTTCCTGGCATCTCCCTCGCTCGTTCTCTCTCTCTCTCTCTCTCTCTCTCTCTCTCTCTCTCTCTCTTTCTCTCTCACTCACTCACTCTCGCTTTACTTGCCTTATATAACCACTCTCTGCCTGCTCTCTAACCTTTCCTATAATAATCCTGTATCCCTCTCTCTCACCTCCCTTGTTTTTCCTTCTTCCTCATGCCATTTCCTACCCTGCTTTCCGTACCCATTCCTACTTTCTTTTCGAAGAACATGTACTGCAATGTTGCTCATTATGCAATGCTAAGTAAAATCAAAAAATAAGTATACACTAAATAATTATGCAATATAGTTGTATGCTTGCATTCTTATTCATATAGAAGGTTGCCCTCATTTTTAGTTGCACAGTAAGATCGCCAAACGCCATAAAGACATATTTGTATCTACTTTCTCAATAATATATTCTTTGCATTATCCTTTACACACTAAACCCCAGAAAGTATAGCTAAAGGGTAGGACTAGCTGACCTTGCACTAAAATTGGATTTTTCAATCATCAGCAGTGTGAGGGCCCATCACCGTTCTGAATGAGCGGAAACACTTAGTTATGCATTACATCCATTTCAATAGGTATGCTCGAAATCTAATTGACTGTTACATTAACTGGAATATGCTCTGCCTTAATGTACTGTAGAGAAGTGTTGGTTTCTGTGGTGAATTCTGAAGAACACATCAAGGTGTATATGTGACCTTTACTAAATGACAGAGCCCTTAGAAAAAGTTGCACATTTCAAAGAATATTGCATAACGTGTCTTCATTGTAAAACAGATTGTTTCGCAAAACTATCCTAGTCTAAAGAAGAGCAGCAGTGAAATGAGAGGTTTTTCACCGTACAGTTTTTCCTAAGTTTAATATTCAATACGGAAACAACTATGTATATTTGGGACACATACAATCAATGTAAGGAATTCATACCCAAAACATAGTTTATATTTAGACTACTACTACTACTACTACTACTACTACTACTAATAATAATAATAATAATAGTACGTATTCGTATTATTATTATTATTATTATTATTATTATTATTATTATTATTATTATTAGTATTATATGTAGATTATTTATAACTGGCTCTTTATTAGAGCAAATACAGCATACAACTGCACATCCAAGAAAGAATGCGTTATTTTTTTCTGTGCTAAAATGAATTTGTATTATTTCTATTATTATGATTATACATAAGTTTCAGCATATTTTTAATAATAATATTAATGGAACTAAGAATAATATTAATGATACTAATAATGATCAGAATCATTAATTATAGCACTGAGAAGATTGCATAATTAACTATTGGGTGTGCAATATCTTGTCATACAGGTCCTGATATAGCCCCTTATACGCAATGTTATTTTCACATGAAGTGATGTATAATTCTCTGATTACTTACTGAATATTTTCAGTAGACTGAGAACTAATCTTCATTGTCATTCTTTCTCATCACAATTCCTAGCTTTGGAGGCTAATTCATATCCAGGAAACATGAAAAGAAATAATTGAATGGAGCATGTTAGCCCCGTTCTCTCCCTCTGCTTATCTAGCATCAGATACATCAATCAATACACCCAAGCAGTACCAAGAAAGGGGGATCAATCCAGATGTGTGAGGAGGAAGCATACGTCTCACTGTAATGCATATTACAGTGAGTAATCAAAGACACATCACTTTGTTTTTTTTTCACAAGGATATAGCTAACATTGTCCAGGCTTTAACCACCAGCCAACACAAGCTGGGCATGAGTCATGTGGCAAACATGACCTGTTGAGAAATGCAATTTCCAGTACACAAGTAGGCAGGTTGTTGATAGAACATCTGCTAAAAACAACTGCTTAAGCAGAAACACCATGAAATAAATTGATATGGTGCAACCATGTCATTGCACCAATGAAGGTGACCCAAATCCATGTGTCTGAAGACAAACCTATACATGAATGATCATAATTATTTCAGTAACACAATATCTAAAGCTACGATCAGAATAACTTCCCACAAAACTGCCCATCTAAACATATCTCAGGGGGAGCAGACATTCTTATATAGAGCATACTAAGCAAAGCCATAGTGTGATAACATGACTTGTGATCTGCAGGTGCATATGGATGAGTAGTGGCTAAACTACCTGCACAGCACCTGCACTTCTACAAACCAATATTGATCCCAATCATTAAGGTAAAACTGGCACAGCCAAGAGATATAACTCCTTCTCCTTTTGTGGTAATGTGGCCTGAGAACATGCTATACTCTCAGAAGGGGTATGATCCAGTAGCAACCCAAGCAGACAATTACAACAGTCCAGAATACAAGGAATGTTCTAAAAAGGTTCTATTAAAACGTCATCCTTGTAACAGGGAACACAGTGCATGCGATAGACGGAAAGGTGCAACACTCTGGTTAATGAAACATGGATGAAAATGCAATAAGCAACCTCAATTAATTTAAAAGGATATCGAGAACAAAAGGAAATGGTGAAAAAGTGTTAGGGGAGCAGTTATGAGTCAATAGTATCAATCTGTTGTGCTTAAGTGGCATAGGTTTAAAGCTGTGCCGCAATGGGGGTTGAAACAGGTTTGAGTGCAGCGAGTCAAGCGGCGAGCTGGCGTCTAGACAGTTACAATCAGAAACTCTGTGTGGCTCAAGTGTAGTTTTCGGGTCATGAGGTATCGATGGCTCACCAGGGTTGGATTGGGAGTTGAATTGGTTTGAGAAGCTGGTAACTGCTGTTTCGGGTCGATGTGTGAAACAATGCTCTAGTAGTTCGAGTCGAGGTCCATTGATTTCATGCAGTGACCTTGGTGGTCCGATGAACGATTTGAATAGACAGCAGTTTGAGTTGGTTCACAGAAGCGTGCAGGTTGCTCCAGCCATAGACGTGATGTGCTCAGCATCTCACAATGTAGCAGGGAGCCAGTTTGACAGGAGTAAAGCATACATAGTTTGGGTTTCATGGAGTGCCAAAAGCACTGTCCCTCTGTTTCGAATGTGTTGAACACAGTTCAAAAGAAGTTCAAATGATTTTATGCCTCTGAACAGGGAGCTTTGGCTCATCTGGTCCTCCAGGCGGTGTGATACCAACTCCAGGGGCACCAGGACAGGATGGGTCATTTCAGGTTCTGCTCTCCCAGACTTGGGAGATTTGGAGCAGAATGACAATTTTTGGTCATCAGCAAGAGGCATCCCCCATGTGATCAAGAAGTGGGCAGTGAGCAGAGATTATCTATTCCTTGGGCTACACCTTCATCTCAGTGGTTGAGGGCTTTGCAAAGATCAGCTTTGGCAAAGGTGGCCAAATTAATTCTTCCTCAGGAGTTTGTCCAAAGGTGAATCAGAGAAGAGGTGGGAGAACCGTTCTTTTAAAGGCAAAAGTCCACAGGTGATTGGACTACAGAAAGCCTGCTTTTAGGGATTCAATTCCTGTTCTTCAGACACGTGTTCTTTGCCTTCTGACATCATACCCAAAGTGCATTCTAGCAATTGTAGTTTTTTTGTCTCATCCATTGAATACGTCAGGTATTATCCGACCAAACTGTGTTTTTTATATAGTTTTTAAACCCCATGCAATACTCCCACAAAAAGAAATTCTAAGGACATGTATTTAATGAGATATGTGCACTTTAAACTTTCTCCTGTAGAGTACCTTCTTCAATGAAAAAAAAAAACCGTGGGGCCTGAGACTGGAACCCTAAACGCTTGTCCGGTCTGTGCCCTTGTTATGAGAGGGTTAAGTTTTCATTTAAATTTCAACTAAGGTAACAGTAATGTGTAACTGCAGTGGCAGTGGGCAGTTGTGTTAAACTGGATCCTCTGCCCAAGGAATCCAAAAAGGACAAAAAATTCAAGTAATTACACAACCACACTGCTCTAATACAATTGACAGAAATGTGGTCAGATTTAATAGGATTGAAAACAGCCAACACATGTTTCGACGACAGGCCTTCTTCCAGGCTGATAGTCATATATTAAAACAACCCAAAATAATATGAGTAGTCACACACATACATTAATAGAAAGTAACAGAAATTGTGCATCTTTAAAAATGCAAATCAAATCAAACAAAATCGGGGCATTAAGGGAAGGGGAAACAAGGCAAAAAGTGTATGTTTGCAAAATCAAGTGAAATAAAATTCATTGGTTGAACACAACCATAAATATCAAAAAAGAGTACATTTGTCACATATCATAATCAAGGAAGAACAAAATTAGACATAAAAGACAGAGTATGAGCACATGAGAACAGTGCATTATTCGCCAAAAATCACACACAGATCGTATATGGTTTTATGAAATTACAAAGTTGATATGAATAATACTCATTATTCCGACCCGCTTGGTGACATCAGAGCCAAGGTCACCATGGCGCATGCATTTTTCATGCAGTGTGTTGTCATGATACCACTTAAGGCACATGACAAGCGGGACTCCCGTGTATTGAAAAACTGACCAACGTAACTACCATTCATTCAAATGGTGGCTGCCTGCCTGTAGGTGCTTGGCTCTGATGTCACCCACCGGGTCAGAATAATGGGTATCATTTATATCAACTTTGTAATTTCACAACCCCATATAGGATCTGTGCATGTTTTTTTGGCGAATGATGGTGGTTGACCTAATTAAAGACACAAGGCCAAGACTCTGCACTACAATGCATACTTACCACTGACAATGCTGAGACAGGAAAGTTAACCATTCCATCATCTTCAAGAGATATATTAAGTCAAAATTCTGAATAAAGGCCAACTCCCAGGACAGCAGTTCTGGAATGCAGAGTTGGTATTTTGCCATATTGGAGAGATAGAAATCTGTTGTCTGAGAAGGCAATGACTGTGGAGTGGGGGAGGTGACCCTCTGAGGTGTGAAAAAACAGAGAGGTGTCCATTGTGATGGCAACAGGTAATTAATGGGTGGAGAAAACCAAGGGAAGAGGGAAGTTCACCAACAGGTAAGGTTGGGCGGAGCTGAAACCACCAGACAGGTGGGTGTCGGTCCAGTGGGCAGTGCAGGGGGATGGTGGGGGAGATTGGGCAGGAAGCCAGGACCCTATTAGATTATTGATGGACCAGGCTACCAATCTCTATGACACAGGGGACGGTTAGCATGGGAGGGAGAGAGGGAAGGAGGAAAAGAGAATGGTCTTCAGTTGTTTGAGGAATGTGAGGTGGTCTGGTTCAAGGCAGAGAGAGAGAGGGTGACTGTTCCATAGGAGGGAGCCATCTGAGTCTGCCACCAGCTCTCTGTTTGGAGAAGCATTTGATCAGCAGAGAGTTGGAGCCAGATGTTTGAAGGGATCTGGAAGGAGAGCATTTAGTAAGATAAAGTTGCAGTTAACATTGTCCCAGGCCCCAGGCATCCTTGTGGGTGATGCAGAAGGTCTTGAATGTGATCCTTGCAACAACCTGGAGCCAATGGAGAGATTTTAAGCCTGGAGAGATACACTCCCTGGGCTTGAGGCCAAGGATAAGTCTTGTGTCCCTATCCTGGATTAGTTGAAGAGAACGGAGTGAGGAAAGGGCAGGTTGAGGAAGAGGCTATTACAGTAATCTAGCTTGGAGAGTGCCAGAACTCTAGAGACATTGAGCTTCTGGGGGAATGGAGGAAAGGAAGTATGCCTCTAAAGTGGTGAAGTTGAAAGTGGGCCTTCTTGACAAGGTCCACAATATGTAGATTAAAGGAGAGAGAGGAGTCAAAGATGACCCAGAGATCTGGCTTCAGTGGAAGGGGAGGGAGGTGAGTCCATAGAGGGTGGAGAGAGTGCAGGAGGGAAATGGGGAGCAGGTTTCTCCCGATAGGCAGGATCTTGGACTTACTGGCATTAAGACAGAGAGCATTGGAGGTGCAACAAGACTGAATAGCAGAGAGGCAGTCAGGGATGATAGAGGAGGAAGAGGAGGAGGAGCAAGAGGGTATCTTGGAGAAGACTTGTGTGTCATCAGTGTAACACTGGCAATAAGGATAGAAGACAGAGATCAGGTAACCGAGAGGTTCTAGGTAGATGTTGAAAATCCAAGGTGAGAGGAAAGAGCCCTGGGCAACACCACAGGTAGAGAGAGTGGTAGTGGAGGAGAAGGAGCCCAGGAGCACCTAAAAGGGGTGGTCAGTAAGGAAAGAGGTCAACCAATCCAGTGCTGTGTCTCAGATACCAAGTGTATCTTGGAGATGTTTTATGAAGATATAATGGTTGACCATGTTAAAGGTGGAAGAGAGATCAAGGAGAATGAGAACAGCAGCAGAAAGTCAAGATTTGCAAGCAGTTCTTCACAGGCACTCAGGAGTGCAGTTCCCATGTCTCTGGATGCTCGGAATCCAGATTGATGGTCATGTAAACAACAAGTGAGCTCAGTGTGTTGGGTCAGTTGGGGATGACCAACTTCTCCAGGAGTTTCCTGTGGAAGGGTGTAGTAGAGATAGAGTGTAGTTGGCCGGACACGAGGGGTCGGCAGAAAGCTTTTCTAGGAAGGGGTGCACAAGGGAGTGCTTGAGAAAAGAAGGGAAAAAGCCAGATACTAAGGAGCTGTTACAGAAGTCAGCAAGAGCCATAGCAAGGGAGGGGATGCTGTCCTTAATGGTTCTGGAAGAACAAGGGGACAACTGTTTTGATGAGAAATTCATAGAGCGGACTAGAGATCTCATCCGTAGTGATAGGTGAGAAGGAGGAAACAGTGGCTGGGCGTGTAATAGAGGCCAGGGGATAGAGGGGCATGGGGGAGTAATGAGGGGAGGGGAGAAAGAGAACAAGGTCAGAATGTCCTGGGTTTTAGAGAAATGGGTGGCAGTGCAGTACAGAGGGCCTGGGAAGGATGAGGGGAGGTGGAAACAGCAGATGTATTGGCTAGTTCCTTGCAGATTATGATGCGTTCAGCCATGTTGTTAGAGGTTCCTGGGATACAGGCCTGGATATAAGTCCTCTTCTTGAAGTGGCTAGAGAGACGATATTGCCTTTGTTGTAGGCCACATGCCAGTTTGTCAGGGGATGAGCCCGAGGTCTGCCACTTCCGTTTAGCAACTCTGCACTTGTGTTTAAGAGCAGCTAGATCAGAGTCTTACCAGTTAGTACACTTGGAGGCAGGTTTTAGGTGGATCCTCATGACAGGTGCAAGAATGTCAAGAGTATTTGTGATATCAAGATGGAGATTGGAAAGGACAGAGTCAGTGGGATAGTCAAGAGGAGGGGGGAGAGGAGGGAAGACAGTGGAGGCAAACACAGCAGCTGACACCCATTTCATTGGACGTTGACCACGAAGGAGGCTGCCAGTGCTGGTGGAGGCTCGATCAGGGGGCCAAGAAGTCCTAGATGAGAAGAGAGGAAAGAGTGGTTAGACCAGGAGAGAGGGGTAGTGAGAGGGTTTGAGAGTGGGAGATCAGCAGGGATGAAGGCATCACGAGTGTGTCCGGCAGAAGTGGTAGGGCCGGAGAGAAAAATAGTGAGGGAGAGACATGTATAGAGATCACGGAAGAGTAAAGAGGCAGGAACAATGGAGTCAAGGTGGATGTTGAAATCTCCAAGGAGGAGGAGTTTTGAGGTAGAGGTCAGAAGATAAGAGGTGAAGTCATCCCATTCTTAGAGGAAGGCAGACACAGGTCCTTGGGGTCTGTAGATAGTGGTAAAGTTGAGATAGAGAGTTGGAGAGACGCCAAGCTTGCAGACACAACTTTCAAAGGGAGATATGGACCCAATCAGTGAAGATCAGGGCTACTCCACCACCAAGTCATTTGGGAAAGGGCTTGGAGGGGAACTTGTAGCCGTCAGGGAGAAGGGAGTCAAAAGCATTGACTGAGTTGGCATTGAACCATGTCTCAGTGAGAGCGAGGATGTTGAGATCAAATTCTTCAAGAATGAGGCAAATGTCAGATTTATGTTTGACAGCAGATCGAACATTCATAGTGGCTTAGTGTAGCCAATAACCACATTTGAAGGTTTTCCTAGGAGGGGCACAGGAGGGTGGTACCCCTGTAAGAGGTGGTGAAGCAGGTACAGAGAGAGAGAGGAAGCAGGAAGTTAATGAGAGCCAGCAGGCGCTGTTCAAAGACAAAAAGATTGGGTTGAGGACTGTGGGCCATGACAGTGCCATTATGATAGATGTTAATGATGCACCTAGAGGGTGAGAAGTGCACCAAGGGTACTTCACATCTAGTGCCACCATTAATGGGTGAGGCGGAAAAAGGGGCAAGGGTGGCGATCAGATGAGGGCTCCATAGTTCTGGAAAAGGGACAGAGAAGAGGATATCGGTGATAGTCTTCCTGGAAGTAGTACTAACATAGGTGTCAGAGATAGGTAGGGCAGGGTTAGAGGCCAGGAGATCTTTTTAAAAATGTTTTCTTCCAGACTTTGAGGGAGAGGAGGGATAGTTGATAGAGTAACAGTTAGAATAGATGGGGAAGATGGAGAGTACCATTTAGACCAGAGGAGGGGGGCAAAAGGAGAGGCTGGACAACGCACAAGCAACTCACCAGGCGGCCTAGCAGCTGAAGGCAGGCAGGAAGATGTGCAGATGTAAAGAACACCTAGATTTGAATTATTCCAAAAGAAAAACAATGCAGTACACAAAGGAGAATGTGCAGATGTAAAACACACATAGAATTGAATTATTCCAAAAGCACAACAACGCAGTAAAAAAATGGAGGATTGACAGATGTAAAACACACCAAGATTTAAATTATTCTAAAAGTGCAATAATGCAGGACAAACAAGGGGGATGCTCAAATGTATAACATACCTAAAGTAGGAACAGTAAATCATCCAGTTAGATGCACAGCAAGAGACATATATCAATTGGCACAGTAAGTAAGATTTACATTTAAGCTAGTGGGGAAAAGATGGCACAAAAAAAACATGCAGCCATTGATAGAGGGACCACGGGAGGTGTGTAGTCCAGATCAAAGAGAACCAAGTTGTTCTCCGGTGCATTGCAAAACAGGAGCTATTAAATATTCAGAGCACCTTGGTGGGCATGAGAAGGGCCGCCAGTGAACATAGGCTGTATACATTGGAAAATGAGTGCACAATAAACATGGATATAACTCAGCCTATGCTAATCAGTGGTTCCTGGGGGCTATCAAGGAGGACAGATATAATTGTAGCTGGCTTAGAGAGAGCCCCAATATATAATACCTTGGACTACAGATGAGATCTGACTGTAGATATGTAGCATCATTACAGGTAAGGTAAGCAACACCATCTCTCTAACTACTACTATTAAGGTGTTGCTGGTAAAACTACTGGTTTCAGTCTTCAGGGGAAAATTTAGATCTATAAACGGAGCACAATCTGCGCCATTGTATAAGGTCTGGAAGCCACCCTTATGACTGACATTGGCTGGTTGAATAAAATAGAGGAGGAGAGAATTTGGAGGGGAGTTGTAGGTCTTGCACAATATGTGCCGATAGAGGTGGTAAGAGTTGAGTTGGGCCTTTTGTATTTGTGCAGAGCTTTATATAATATCAAAGCACTAAAATCGTCTGAGTCCTCCTTATTAACTATTTTGTGTCCCCATATGAAAGACAATGGTAAACATGCCCTTCAAGATTTTGCAAGATTTATTTAATACATCTTTAAAGAAATAGGTTGGAATCCAAATTGGGATGAAGGCCTAGTAACCATGAGAAGGGATTTCACACGTAGGCTCAAAGACCGGGATTGGGTATTCAATTTTAACCATCTTGCCAATTTAAAATTTTATGGTATCTATGTGTCTGTTCAATGTGGACATTTGCTTCCCCAGAAATATTTATTTCTGACCCCTTCTCCGTATTATGGAGATTGATCCGTTTGCTACGTTTGAACCAACTACCGACCCAGGCAGTAATTGGCCTTAAATTGGGATGCCTATAAAGTACAGATGGTGTCAACTGTGCAAAGAGAGCTCCAACGTGGAAACAAACAGACACATTGTGACCCAGTGTAAATCACTGGGTTCTGTATGTATGGCATATTTGCAGGACTTTTCATATGATGCTGATCAGAAAGGATCAAATTCCGTCTGGTCTATATGTTCACGTGCCGTAAATAATCATAGGAATATGGCCTTCTATAAGATGTGTCAAAACATTAACAGACAGTTTGAGAACGCCATTGTTTAAAAACTGTAGAGATAGAACATTTCCCCTTGACTTTCTGTTTTATGGACAAATTGTTATTTTATACTGTATTTTTTTTATTGTATTGTGATATTATGATGGGTTTGTAATTGTGTATATCAAGATATGTGTAATGTCCTTTTGAACGATAACACAAAATTAAAAAACTATTTTAAAAAACTATGTAATTCCACCTATTAGCTAAGACATCTCAAAACAATGTTGGTATGTTGGTTCCACACTTAGTATGCATTTCTTTTGACATGTTGCCACACACTAAAAACCATCAGCTTCAAGATAAAGTGTTGCCTAAGTATTTTCACCTTAATCGATTTTGAAATCCTTAACGCATTTTAAGGCAGTTGATAATGCATGCTGTTTCTCCTGTGAACAGGCCGATCAAAATAGTGTTCTATTTTAGAACACAGGACATGTTTTAACAAGCTACCTCTACAACCTTAATTAAAACATGTTATATATGACTAAACCTCTAAGATGTTGCAATATATATAGTATTTAATGTGTTTGCCAGTTTATACATATTCTTATGGTGGGCTGTTCATAATAGTGAACTGCACCAAAGTTTTTAGTTCCTGAATAAAACTTTGCTTTATAGGAACAATGCAAACAATCAGTATTGTGTTTGGTCAAAGCACATATGGAAGAGCCTGCCACAATCTTCCTAGTGCAAGAGGGCCACAAAGAATAGCTCGCTGCTCAATTAAACACTGACTAGCTCAGGTTGCTGATGTTCTGGGTGCCTAAAACAGTTTTGGAAGACCTGTATAGCACGCCTCAGTAACGTGGCAGGTTCTTTGCCATGGATCCAGTGACTTTGTTCAAAAAACACTAGCAAACATTGTAAAAGGAGCGCAGACATAGAAGACTTTCCCATGGCTATTGTGCTTACTGCCAGACGCCGGAAGCTGTAAGATCAAAAACAAGAACCTCACTGTAAGTACTGTGTCCAGTGCCTTTTCACAAAGCCAGGAAGGATTATGTTTCAGAGGCTGCAGACTAAATAAGCCCTGATGTGCTAGGATTCTGGTCAGGAGAACTGAACCTGCTGAATGTAGAGGAGGAATGTATCATATAAGTCCAAGCACGCAAACCAGATGATGAAAGAGGAGAAAACCACAGATGATTAAGGAAATATGTTCAGAGTGGAGACACGTGGAAGAAGACCATTAAAAGAAATACATTCCATAAACTCAAATAAAACTAACGTTTTAACTGAGGATAGCACATACAAGATGAATGGTGTTTTGACAGTTCTTAGACCGGATCTGACCTCCCACCTAAGGCTAACCACACTCTCATGGTACTGGGAGAGAATTGTTCAAAAGTGTGTGAGCTAAATCAACCTCTTGTTTCAAATAAGCTTTGGAGAATAAGTTAGACCAAACTCTGAACCTCTATTTTCCAAAATATTCAGGATTTGCTAAACTTCTAAAACGTTTAGGAGATTCGATTTAGTGAGGTCGGGCATCCAGATGTTCATGTCTATATAAGGAATTTGCTTCTGGAGCTCTTCAACAGTGTGTAAAGTGCCATGCCTTGCTGAAGCATCAGGGATGCCGCTACCAATGGGGGTTGGCACTGCCACTGACTGCATGATTTAGGGTTTGGGGTTACCATAGGGAGGATACTCTGGCCGATCGCACTCTCTTCTATGAGTGCAGCTGGTGCTTTTCACTGTTTTCCCTCATTTAGTGCAGCACCGATAAGAAGCTTGGCAAATGGTGACAGTATTCTATAAGAACAGACACATTTTAGAGCTGGGAAAATTGAACTACAGGCCTCCCAGTCAAGGGGCTACCAGTCTTGCACTGTAGTATGCTAGTGTGAAATCTGTTTGAGAGCTCTTGTACTCAGAAACACACAACAATGTGGCCAGCTTCATAGACTTAACAGCATGACCTACCTCACTAAGGAACGAAAAATCATACCATACCTTCCGTAAAAACCTCAAAACCCTCCTATTCCGCTAAAGTCTGCCACATTCACTCTCATGCTTGCATTGTATCCACAGCATAGCATAACCTTTAAGCTCAATGTTTATTACCAATGTGAAATGTACTATGTAACTCGGTTACATCTGTAAACACATTCCTATGCTTGTGTTCATGACTAAGTCTGCTGTAACAGCGCCACGATGCCCCAGGGCAGTTCTGTGCGCTTTATAAATGCAAATAAATAAATAAATAAATAAATGAATGCCCTACGATCATATACAAGATGGTTCAGTATTTCTCGGAGCCACAATGTGAGAGGGAGGAGGATTTTCAGGCTGAGAACCAAACACAAATTCAAACATACCATCCCATTGATTCAATATTTTGAGAGAACACGTCGGCAGGGGGCAGGAGGGGTGGTCCCCTGTGGAAAGGCCAGGGCCTACGATTTTACAGACTGGTCTGGGAATCTAGGTAAAACAGAGGTGCAGAGAAGGAGTCTGGCAAAGAAGACAGGAGTGAAGGAGGAGGAGGTGGTCTGGAGGGTGCTGCAGAAGTGGAGATGAGGTGATTGTAAATCATGTCTAGGAGGTAATTTGAAAGAGAGCACAAAGAGTGGCTCGAGGAGATAGTAGGGTAGGAGGAGAACAACACAACTAGGAGAATGTGAATGTAAATGGGGCAAATGTGAAGAAAGACTGTGAACATTCTTAGTTAGAGATCTCGAGGCTGAGATGATGAAACAACCATATGAATGGCTGATGAAGAGCAAGAGGAAGATCTATTAGACCAAGAGAAACATCTAGAGAAAGATTGGATAAAGAACTATTTAAGAAAGACGCCATAGCACATTCAGATGAATGGAAACACTGGAAGACAAAGAGGAGAGAGTAAATCACATAGACAGGCAGAATCAGATAAGGAAGGTAATCAGATTCAGTACAGCCTTGGACCAAGTGATGAAGGCAGAAAGTACAACCACACGGTAAAGCAAAAAAGGGAAGTGATATGAATTATGAGTAAGCTCGAAACCTTTCAGAAAGTAAGAAGACAGAGAAGAGGCTCTGAAGGGAAAGGCCTTTACAGGGAAGCAAGGAGGACAGGGAAAAGGGAGCGCAGCTATTGCCCAGAAATCCTCAAGGCATTAGAAAGGAGAACATACGCCTCCCTGCAAAGCCCCAGCTAATCACCCATGGACCAATTCAAAGTTTTATAGACAGTTCATGCAGCCTCTATTCCCATCCCTGTGCTCACCAAGTTGTGTACACCGGTGTCAGTTAAACCCTGGATGAAGATACCAAGGGCACAATGTAAAATTAAAGTGCATTGGACTGTGGACATTGTTACAAGAAGTGTAACAGGTATTAACCCAGTCCGAACTGTGAGTGACTAAAGCTATTGCCAGGAATTGCTGGAAAGAGACCTAGGATTTTCCGACTTGTGGACCCATCAACTGCTTTGGTTTGCTCTACTTCTTTGACCCCAATTAGAAGCCATTCAACTGTATGTGTTGACTTATCACATTGTTTTTGTTTTGTTTGTGATAAACACCTTTGGGTCACATTGATTCCCACTTAACTTCCTCACAGAAGCCACTGCACATCTCTCGGAGAGGGAGGATGTGGATACCTGTTGCTTTTTCAGAGCTGGAGAGTGTATTTTGTTTGATACAGAAGCCACATTGTCTTTCAGGCCCATTTGCAACATGCTTGAATATTTTGACGAGGGTGATTTCATTGAACACATTATCACACTGTACTTGATTTACCAAAGCAGTCAAGCCCTTGAATTTCTTTCAAATGTATAAGCACACTTTGAGGTAAAAGGAAACATGTTTAAGACATGCTTGGGAAGTGTTCTTGCACGGTCTATTTTATCACTAGGGCAGTGGCATTAGCGGCAGGGAGATTGGGTGTGTGATCCAACACACCACCTGCCTGGTCATAGAAGTAATGTGTGATTTAGTGGCTTGATTGAATGCCAACTCACAACGAGCATGCCTTTGCTTAGTTTGACGTAGTGCAGTAGGACACAAGCACAACTTTGAGGAAAGGTGAATAGTGTTTGGGGCATGGGGGAAAACATTGTTTGCAGGGTCTTCGTGATCACCCAGACAGCAGCATTAGTGTCATTGTGATTTGGTATGTGACACAGCCCAACACATGGTTATCTCTATAGCTGCCATGAGCACTTGATTTCTTTTACAGTTTTAGAACACTTTGAGTGGAATTGAGAGGCTTTGGTGTTGTTCTATTAAACATTGCTTACATGGTCCTATTGATCACTCAAACATTGGCATTAGCGGCAGGGAGATTGGGTGTGTGATGCAACACACCACCTGCCTGGTCATAGAAGTAATGTGTGATTTAGTGGCTTGATTGAATGCCAACTCACAACGAGTCATGCCTTTGCTTAGTTTGACGTAGTGCAGTAGGACACACGCACAACTTTGAGGAAAGGTGAACAGTGTTTGGGGCATGGGGGAAAACATTGTTTTCAGGGTCTTCGTGATCACCCAGACAGCGGCATTAGTGTCATTGTGATTTGGTATGTGACACAGCCCAACACATGGTTATCTCTATAGCTGCCATGAGCACTTGATTTCTTTTACAGTTTTAGAACACTTTGAGTGGAATTGAGAGGCTTTGGTGGTGTGCTATTAAACATTGCTTACATGGTCCTATTGATCACTCAAACATTGGCATTAGTGGCTGGGTAATTGGGTGTGTGATGGAAAGCATCCCCTACCTAGAGGAAAGTTTATTTTTCAACAAAAAAGCTAGGTTGAATAAATACTCGCACATGAGACATAAACTATTTATCACAAGTGCTGAACATGAGCAGTTGCGTTTCTAGTATATTTATTAGGATATATTTAAGGAAGGAGAACACATACTAGAACTTAACTTATTTTCAGGGATGTGATCATTTAGGCAGTGAGTTCAGCAACAGGGTGATTGGCGTGTGACCGATAAAATAGCAGCCACTGGGATGAGGAATTTGGCTCAGGTGGCTTGGTTAAACGAATGCTCACAAACTATAGAATAATAGGTGACATGAGTACTTATTTCCTTTAAAACGATTAGCACATTTTGTGGAAGGAGACCAATGTTTGAGGAGTGCCAGAAATTCAATAGTTTGCAAGGTCTTGATGATCACTCAGGACGTGCTTAAATGGTAAGGTGATTGGGGGTGTGATGCAACACCCTGCATGCCCAATTTGAGGTGGGATTTGATCTATGGTGGCTTGATAGAATGCAAATTCACTCACAAGCCCGGACTTGGTATAGCACAATAGCTGACACAAGCACCTGAGTCTCTTTTAAACGTATTAGGAAACCATGAGGAAAGTGAGCAGTTTTGCGGACATGTTACACGTTTTGCTGATTCATGCTCACCATTAATTCAGAGGCAGTAGTGTGAGAGTGATTGTATTGGTGAGACGGCAAACCACCTGCCTTATGGGAAGAAAGTGCAGCACTACCAAGTTTTGATAAATGCACTATCGGGGCTGTCAAACTCTGTGTTGTGTGAGGCAATACGCAGCACCAAATAAGATGTCCTCAACATCAGTGGCCAAACCTGGGAGGAGCAGAGTAAGTCATGGAACTGCTTTATGGATTAGTGCAGAAAAAAAGATGCAGCTAGAATTATCAGGGATGTACACATTCTAGGTGGCATGCATAATTGGGGAAACCTCATTAGTTGTAACTGTGTGTATATGCACACATTGGACATTTCGAATAACCCCCTTGAGATATTGCTGGAAAAATCCTCCACATTATTTGTTGCGGGATTTATTTTGAGCAGCATTCATGGATCTAGTACACGGTTCTTCATTTGCTGAGATTAAATTAATGTGCAGGATTAGCAATCATCACAATAAGTGGAACACTCTAGTGTAAAATGAACGACTTACGTTGTGCTCTTACCTTGCTAGGAAAACACTGGCAGATTTGCTTAGCGAATTAAGCAACAAAAGTGGAACAGTG
Organism: Ambystoma mexicanum; assembly: GCF_040938575.1. NCBI lineage: Eukaryota > Metazoa > Chordata > Amphibia > Caudata > Ambystomatidae > Ambystoma > Ambystoma mexicanum. Next base: position 418,644,329 of record NC_090937.1, on the reverse strand, counting down.
TAGTTTAAAACATTATTAGTTCAGTTATCCTCATTTTCTGCTAGGAGAACAACTGACGATTTTCTTAGCAAATTAGGTGAACACTTTTCACTTAAATGGCTGATCAACTTTCCGACACACAAGTAACCATTGCATGTTTTGGAAACAACAAAAACACGTTTTGCAGAATGAATTTCTACAAATGCAGTTCCCTATTGTCGGATTAGGACAGCACCAGATAGCAAGCACAAGTATCACATCAACCACAGCTTCGCTACTCTAAGCATTTCAATATTGCTTCAAGTGGCTGCTAGTGCTGCTAGCACTATTGTCAGCCCAAAGCCCACATTCCCTTATATCTGAGGCTGACACAAGTGGGGATCTATCCTAGCCTAGCACATTGTAGCTGACCAGGGCGCACACCCAAGATCTGCTGGGATCTGCTAAGGTGTCAGCTGAGGAGCCGCGCACTGAATCTGTTTCAATATGGTATGTGTTTAAAGGCAGGGCTTGGGAGTACAGCTTTCAGAAGTAGGTCAGGGGAAGCAGGGTCTTGGTCGCCATGTTAGAGGTGTAGGATATTTCTCATCTGGAAACACCCACCTTATCACCCTCAACCCCTTCCACTCCTTTTATATATGAATCAGATGATGGTGATGGCAGTGATGGCCATAATATTCGGTGTACCACAAGGGGCAAGCTTGTCACCCATGTTATTTAATATCTACATGCATAGTTTATGCGATATCTTGATGAAGGCAGGTGTGTTTTTCACAAATTATGGGGATGACACGCAGCTGGTCATCAAAATTAAAGGGTCATATGAGGAGGACAGTAAAAGGATAGCAGACGTGTATGGCATAATAAATGAGTGGATGCAGAAGAATTGGATGTGCCTTAAAGACACAAAAACGGAACTTATGTTATTTGGACAGAACACCGCCCTGGATAAATTAGGAATGGAATACGGGAATTTCAAGATTAACGAAGCCATAATTAAGGTATCAGACCAGGTAAAAACATTAGAAATGATGGTCAACTCAACACTAAACCCAGAAGCTCAGGTAAATTACCTGATTAAGAACTCGGCCTATTACTTGCGCTTAATGAGAGCAATTAGTCCTTATCTGGAGGAAAGAAACATAGAAACAATAGGAAGGGCAATTGTACTATCTAGATTGGATTATGGCAATGCCCTCCTGGTGGGAATCACCGTAAAAGATTTAGGGAGATGCCAAGTACTCGGAAATAATACAGTATGGATTGTAAAAAAACTAAGAAAGCATGACCCCATCTCTCTACCCAGGCAATCCTTGCACTGGCTGAGGGTAGAAGAGCTTATTCAGTTTAAAACACTAACACTTGTACATAAGTGTCTTTTTGGCAAAGCTCCCATTTATCTCAAAAATCGACTAGTACCCTATGCACCTCAAAGAAGTCTAAGATCAGAAGGTAAAGGACTGTTAGTAGTGCCCAAGTATAGGCTGAAACGAGGTTTAGGCAGGTCTTTTGTGGTTCGTGCACCACAGCTGTGGAATAGTCTTCCTCAAACACTAATACTGGAGGGAAACCACTAGATCTTTAGAAAGAAACTGAAAACCCTCCTGTTCAAATGAACTTGCACATTAGAAATCTATCCTTAGGAGCAGTCCCTGAAAGTGAGTGACCTAATTGTTAAGGTGCATGTTATTCTATGTTCGTAGGTCTTTGTCTTTGTGTAAAGTGCCCTGATGCCTTCGGGCTACCGGCGCTCTAGAAGTAAACACATAACATAATATAACATAACATGAGAACGATGATGAGCAACATTTTGCATATACCTCACTTTCTCACAAGAGAAGAATGAGAAATATATCTGAGAGCACAAATAATAAGTTCTATACTAATGTTCGGAGTGAGTCAGATGAACAAAAGGAGGAGCAAACCCACTTTGACATGGCACCTGTCAGCTCAACTCCAACATGCATTCAGAATGGGAATATTCCAGAAGGCAGGCTACACTCTCTTTGCTATATCTAAACCAAGACCTCAAATTGTAAGTGGGATGGATAGTCACCAAGCAAGGACAGCAGAAACCATGCCAGCACAGCAAGCAGTGACACTAATGGAACCTTTTTAACTTGCATCAACGCATGTTTCTTCTCCTCCTGCCTCTTCCCAGCAGTCACTGGTACTTACTGGCACAGCTGTGAGTCCACAGAGAAAGCATTCTGAGTGAATTGTCTTTGTTCAGAATCAAGAGTTGGAATATGCCATCTGCACTCCCCTGAAATCGTGGGACCAACCTGGTTACTTATTCATTCTTGGCCATGTAAAGGCATCGCGTGCACAGGAATGCGAGCAAGATGCTCAGCAGCAGTCTCCAAACAATTAGTGGAAACTCACAGGTATGCTGGCACTGCCCCCCAATGGTCACAGCAAAATTAGGGTGTGTGCTATGTATGCGGCAGAGTACTCCAAGCAGAAAAGAAAACACATATAGTAGTGGCAGGGGAACAACACATATGCCCCACACCCATCTCAAGAGACATGTGAGTACAGCCAGAAATATCATTACAGCCATTCACCTCTGTGGCTTCTGAATGCCACACTGGCCATGTTGCTATTAGTAGATGTGTTAGGGAGCTGATGTCAACTCGGAAATTGTCACATGAAATAACATTTGCAAGTTTGGCTGTTGCTGAGGGTACGATCTAGTAGTTCTAATAGTAGAAAATGTCACTTCAAAATGGATATTTGACAAATCCCCAAAGCACAGACCATCTGGCTGAAAAAGCAGTTTGGGGGCACCTTTTCCTCTGGTGGAAATACAGACACGCAACAATGGTAATGACAGCAGCATCAGCAGTCTGTCAGACCCACAAGTATTCAACCTTGAATAAGCTTGAAAACCTGTGTTACTAAAGCAATGCTGTAAGTGCTACAGCTACAGTCACAGTCTAGCATTATGATTAGATAAGGCCTTATTTACTCTTACACAGTACCATCTCATGCACAATATCTAATGTTTCTTTGAAGACACTTAACAATGTGTAGGTCCTAGCTTTGTGTCAACTAAAGTGGTGTTTCCATTGATATAGTTGTTGAAAATTAGCCTTTCCAAAAAGATCATGTAGCGTGAAAACAGGGCAAGAAAGATCGTGTGCAGCAAATGAGACACATGTTGCACTATGTTGAGCCTCTATATTAGGTCAGCAGTGTGGTAAAAAAAAGGTGTGGTAATGCAGTGGTAACAAAGGTACCACTGCACTACCACCACATTTCCACACTGCAAAACTACAGGTTTGGACGTAAGGCAGAGGAAACATCTCCAGCTGAATGCTGAAGGTAATTCTTCCACTTATTGCCCCCAAAACGGCCAAATCGGTGGTATTACTGTCTTTGGTAACACATTCAGTGGCAATAATGCCAACATCCCCATGGAGTGGTATGGACTCCAATAAATGGGGACTAACAATGCCTACCACTACTTGTATTCCGGTAGTAATACCACTTGAGGAAATAAAGACGGTTGTAATGATGCCGGACCAAGTGGTGGCAACAGTAATACCTATTAGTGGTATTTCAGTGGTATTACCGCTGAGATACTGCCAAACCCATAATGAGGCTGTGTGTGGTGATTCATGCATACAACATACGAACAAAAACATACAATATCTTTTGAAACCTTTTAATGAGCCACAATTCAAGGAAAGGGTGTCTGGCGTCCAAACCATGGAGAGCAGGATGACACATTGAGAAGCTACTGTCGAAATATGTATCAATTCACTCGAGAGTAATTTCAAAGGACATTTGCTTACAGAGCATAGGTAGGATGTTAAACCTCAAATAGAGGATAAACCACCTTAGGGGGAGAGGGCAAAGATGGGTTAAATAGCTGAGCGTCTTTTCATGTTCAAAACTCTGTGTTGCTAACTCACAATAACGATTGTTTGTGTGAAGAGAGTCAGTAGATCTGACTCTGTCCCACAAGTGTGACTTTGCATTAAACATGGATTCATGATTTCCAATACCATCGTGGTCAAAAGAAGCCAATCCAATATTTTCCAAGTAAACTTGCATGGACATACCTAGGTCTCTAATGGTGCGATTGCCTTTGCGGAAACGCATGTGGGCCTCAAAAACAGACAGTATTCTAGGGGAAAACAATACCTCTGCTGCATTCTTTATATTTAAGTACACTTTACTACACCACACTTTTCAAAAGGTGTGTGGTGATGTGAGGCTCAACTCCATTGTTATTGCTGCCACAGGGACCGCTGTAGCCAGTCCCAGGAGTGACCTAAGAAACTTCCCCTCTATGGTATCAAGCCATCCTGCATGCTTTTCCGGGATGGTCTCAAGCCCATATAATATACACGGGACAATTGCTGTCTTGTATATTTCCCTAAGACCCTCCAACAAGTCTCCACCTGCTCTTCTGATAAATCCCTTTAGGCTTAACTGTCTTCGCAGTGTTTCACTTTACAATAAGAGTAATGCAAAAGCGTGCAGGGGAGCTGCAAAATTGTATGCCCAAGTATATGTAGGTCTTGACTACATCAAATTTCACACCCCTGGTATGCTATCTATAACCTACAGCATGTCGTCTTTTATCCAAGATATGCATAACCTTAGTTGTTGTGTGGTTGATCTTTAGATGGTTTGTCTCAGCAAAAGTGGCCACGTTATTAATGGCACGTTCCAGTCCCAGGGCAGTTTGATCCAAAATGACAGTGTCGCTTGCGTAAGAAATCCACAATATGACCTCCCCTCCTATGTGGTGGGGCATCCTCCCGAGCCCCAACTCCTCCCCATATCAGCTACATAGAGGTTAAAAAGCAGAGACGCAAGAGCGCCCCCCTGCTTCTGACCCCTATTGGTAGATATGGGGCAGGACACATCACCCTTCCGCGAGAGTCAAACTATAATGTTTGCATCAGTATGTAAGGCCTTGATAAAATATAATAGTTGCCTAAAATTTACCCCACTTCTTCAGTTTGGCCCACAAGGTAGGGTGGTCGACACAGTTGAACGTGGCCGAGTGGTCGACAAAGCACAAGTAGAGTGCTTTGTCAGCCCCATTCAAGGCATCCGCAGCAGGCAGTCGTATTGCCTGTACTGTCGAGTAGCCTTTCCTGAATCCCAATTGTTGTAACCGTAATAGCTTCTCTTTCCTAACCTACTTTTTCAATAAACTTAATAAAAATGCGGAAAAGGGTATCCGGTCATTCCAACAAATTAAAAACCATAGAATGACAAAGCATCTAATTTTTTCTTCGAAATGCCATTCCATTGAATGGCCATTTCGTTGAATAAAATTTGATGGTTTCATCGACATTTAATGGTGAGTATTAGGGCAGAGCTGGGGCCAGAGTTAGGGTTTGGGTTGGGGCTTTGGTTAGTTTAGTGGTTAAATTAGGTTTAGGGTTAGGGTTGGGACTAGAGTTTAGGGTTGGGGTTGGGGTTAGGGTTGGGGCTAAGGGTAGGGTTAGTTTCAGTGTTAAAATAGGGTTAGGGTTATGGTTGGGGTTTGGGTTAGTTTAAGGGTTACATTAGGGTTGCAGTCTAATGCAGAGAAAGAGGGAGGAGAGGTGGCCACCGAACGGCCAGAGGGAGTAGAGGGAGGGAAGAGAGAGAGGACAGGATATCCTGAGTTTTAGAGATGAACTGAGAAGCCAGGGCAGTGCAGAGGGCCTGGGAGGGGACAGGAGAGGTAGAGACTGCATCAGGATTGCCCAGTTCCTTGCAGATTTTAAAGAGGCCCATTCAAGACATCTGCAACAAGCAGTCATAGAGCCCATATTGCCTGTACTGTATAATGCCCTTTCCTGAACTTGAATCCCAATTGCTGTAACCGTAATAGCTTCTCTTTCCTAACCTACTTTTCCAATAAACGTAATAAAAGTGGGGAAAAGATGTTGCTGCTCGAGTCTAACATGGCTACCAATCTAAAATTGCAGGGGTCTGAGTGTGTCTCACGCTTATGAACCGGGATCAGGATAGAGCGAAGCCAGCTTTGAGGTATATCACCCCATGTACAGATGTTTAAATACATATCACTCTGACCCAGAATTGGGGATTAGATTTTGATACTATATTAGACAAACCATCAGGCCCTAAATGGTTTGAGTATAGTCAAGATCTCTAGGTTGTCTGAGATGACAATACTCAGGACCTGCCCACCCAACTTAGAAATTCTTTCCACAGTTTGTGTGCTCCCCTGATCCCAATATAGGCTTTTGACTTGAGAGTGCCAATCCACTTATGCAATGACACATAACTCTTTCAGGGTTATGGTAGACATGGTAGACAGATAAGTACAGTACAGGTGCCAGAATCTGCAGGAGTTGTACGTGCTCACCAGCCCATACACCGTTTTCCAGTTAGACGATGTTTTACTACTTTTTCTTTCTCAGAAGCCAGTTCTTATACGTGGTGATGGTAGTCCCAATCACACTTTTCTGTTCCTCCACAGTCTTATCTTTTGTAATTAGAGCAACCTTTGTACGTTTAGCTTGCTTTTAAATATGTATTTTATAATCAAAGAGCTGGGAATTACCCTTACCCTGGGCGTTGGTCGTAGCTAACCTATACAGTGATGAACTGATTACTTCGTATAATGTATTTAAATCCCCTCTACAGTGTGTTAGGCATTCTTCTGGTGTGCACAGCATATTGCTAATATATTGATTGGCCCTTTTCACATTTGCCTCTGACTATGCGATTTGGTTACCCTGTACTGCAACCGCCGCCTTACTTAGGTCAATTTTCCTGTTCTTTATATATTCATGTAAAATAATATTTTTAACACTGCAAGGTCGCTATAAAAAGTATACAAAATGACATAGTTCCCCATAGTTCCACTTGGCGTGTTCGTAACAACAATACGGTCCAAGCAGGAAGAACAGCAGCCATTACACCAGGTCAAAACCATCATATTAGTGCCATCACGTGGGCCGGATTACATTCCGATAATAATTCTGACCCTATTTAGCAGTGATCGAGCATGTTTAGAAATTCATGTGCACATGTCTTCTACTTGAGCACCCACATAGGATGGACACTCCTCTTCCAGGGGAGTGCAATAAGCATTAAAATCCTCGGTGACCATTATGCAGCCGCATAATCTTTTTGACTGCCAATTGGTCAAAAGCTGCCCCACCCACCTCAGCAGGGCCTCATTCAAAGTACTATCCGGAGGTCCTACACATTTAGAATGCACACATTTTGTACTGTAAAGCTTTTCATCTCGAGCAGTAGACAGTAGTTATTGACTGACTTGCAAATACATTATACTGCCACATATCTTTGATTATGTCCTATACACAGGCTTCTCTTGGGCCTCCCAGTACGTACATTAGTTGCTGGTTCATTAAACATATGGTAACCATCCAAAGTTAAAGGTGACCTGAGCCATGTCTCCTGCAGGAGAAATATTTCTGTTTTCACCAAAGCGTCATATCCTGCAGAGTGTGACATAAAAGAGCTGAAGTCCTGTGTGTTCCACACTAGAACCTGGCATGAGGAGACCATTTCTGTTGGTCATTAACCCTCTTGTTCCCATGCCGGGGCCCATAGGTCATCTTTCTGAGATTGGGGAAAACATTTAAGTAGATTCTGTTTATACGTCCTCTTTCTTTGGGCCGCTGAGTTTTAGTGAGTGGCTTTTTTTTTTATTTGCCATCCCCATCAGGCATTGCAAGCTAACGAGTTTCATCATTGCCAGTTCCCTGTTGCAGCTTTATCATATAACCCATCAAGTAGAATTGCTTTGCGAATAGTAATGTTTTCTCCACCACCATTCGACTCACCAGTGTTACAACCGCCCAGTTGGTCTGACTAAAGTAGGGAGGAAGTGTAACAGTTTTGATATCTTGTGATGTCATAATGTGTAGCTCTCTAAGTTGCTGAAAAACAAGCATCGGATTCCCTCTGTTCAAATAGGGGGAATACAGAGTGGGTGCAATTTCCTGGATCCAAATAATACAAGAGTAGTATGCAGGTACAGTGGTAAAAATATCACGATGGCTAATAGCTATACTCAACGCATTGGGCCTTTGCATCTCTGTCTCTGCCTGGGGCCTCCCGCCATCCCACACTTGTGTATACTCATGTGGGTGCAGCACATCCAATCATTTTTCGATTGCCTCCAGGGGTCTTTCCAATTCAATAAGCTTCTCACATTGCACCCCCCACATCTGTCTTTTACTGCCCCTAGTGCATATTCAGAGTAGATGTTTTCACTTTGGATTTTGATGCACCCTTGGTCTCAATCTTGGCAACCGGTTCCACCTCTGGAAACTGGAGCCTTTTATCCAATGTGTCATGTTGTCTTGAGCAGGGCTTTCAATTCAGACTTTCCCTAATGGTATTTGATCCTCCTCATTAATATGGGATGTTCCTTTGGTTCCCTTTGATGTCTATACGAGTGCCCATGCATACCTTGGTGTCCGAGCTGGTATTCTTTTTTTTTTTTTTAGCTGCCCGTATGTAAGGCTTATTTGTTTTTTTCATATGTTTGCGAGGATGGTTTGCCCGGTGCGGGGGATGTCACCAATGAAATCACACTTACCAGTTCACCAGCAACAGGATATTGGGGAATGAGTGATGACAGGAGGCACATGGTGTTTCGGGAGCCTGGATGAGGCAAGGCACTCTACAGACCCACCACTGACAGGTGACAAAGAGCCTATGCTGGAGACCGATTTAGGCTGACTGGAGGTAGTGCTCACTGAAGGTACTTCTGCTTGACTTGAGTCAGGCTCATTCATGGAAATTGTGGTGAGGGATTGTTCAACTGGAAAGACATTTGCCTGATTGCCAGCTACGGTGGTGATGGGTGGAGCAGGAGACAAAGGCAGGCAGCTTGATGGAGGTGGGTGGTGCAGATGGTGTTATTTAGGTGTGGTTGCCAGTAGAGATGGTAGATTCTTCCAGATACACCTTGGCTCCTGCTTTTGCGGCTGGCATCTTGCAGTGGCTGCCTGATGTATTAGGTTCAGGGGTGGCTAAAGAGGTGCTCGGCTGGCGATGTCTGCATTGACAGACAGGGCATATGGAGGCGCTATAGCACTGGCTCTGGTACCTTCACCCTGGCTGCCTTTTGTGTCTGTAATAAGAGGAGTCACCTGGAATCTGTTGTCATATCTACTGGCACAGGTAAATGCAGGATACACAGGGAATCATCAGTGACCTGGTTCCATCTATGTATGTAGATGTTATGGCTATCTTTAGCACCGTTCAATCTGGCCAAAACAGTATCACTGCATCTTCCACGTGACTTAGCTGCTCTATGAAGTAAACAGAGTGCATGTGTGTCTTTAATTTGGTGTGACGTCTAGGGTGTGTCCCTTGGGTTGTTGGCACAGGTAGCTGCTGTTCTAAGTCTACTTTTGTCCACAGTGTCTGTCCAGCCCTACAAGACTTCTCATGCTGGCATGCGTGTAACAGTTCTCTGACCCCTTGGTTAGAAAACATTTGTGGTGGTGTCTGGCACTCACAGGATGGATAGGAAAGTGTACCTGAACCATGTGTGTGTCATATGGTCCATTGTATATGTATCCACTTGTTCTGACTGAAGTGGGCGAGGGGGGTAGTAATTGCATGTATCTGGTATGGTGCCCATTGCATGATCAAAGCATCTGTGGGTTGATGGTCATTGACATTGTGCATTGTTAGCTCTTAAGGTTTTATGAGGTGACAAGTATGTTGATGTTTGGAGTCATTACATTTCTCTCTATTCATTTCCACAGGGTGTGACATCCAGGTGTACACATGTAATAGGTCGTCATCTGTATTCCTGTAGCATTGTTGACACTGAGCAGGCAAGGGACTTTCGATCAAAAATGTCACCTGAGTGTGTGCCTATTGAAGGCTGGCCTGCATGAACTGCCTTCACATATCCTTGTTCCCATGGTGTACTTTTGTGCTCACCTGGCTTGGCTTCCTTCTCCCAATTCTGCTGATCCTACTACTTTGATCCCTTCCATAAGTAGGATGCTTGCCAGTTTCTCCTCCCAGGGGGTGGTGCAGAGGCTTCACTGTGCCTCCCCCGGTGGCAGACTTCTCTCCTCGGCAGTGAGTGGCAATAAGAGTGTGGCTACGTGCTTTGAGTTCATTCCACCTCTCCCTGCAGTCTTCAAAGTCTCACTGCGCAGTGGCCACTTCGACTCCATTGTTCCTTTTTTCTGTTCATATGTTGGTATTTGGGGGACAGACTTCTTGCGTTCATGGGTTCCAAATGTTTCTTCCTTATTGTCCATCATCTCATCAACTAAGATCTGCAGCTCAGCCTCTCTGAATTTGGATTTACGGCCCTCGATTGAGGCACCTTCGACTTGCCCTTGTCTCCTGGCATGATTCTGCAAAGTCTGGTTGTCAAATGACTATGGTAAGTGGTGGATCCAGGATGTATCGTATTTTTAAAGATAGACACCACTGAGCTTTCTGTTTGCCTCTTGATGCTATCGGCAGTAATTCAGCTGGTGGAATTACTGTTTGGTAAATCCTGAAATGTTCCAGTGATAACACAAATTCTGGAGGAATGATTGCTGTTCAATGGGTTGCAGCAGTAATTCAACCTGACAGAACTGCTGTTAGCTCTGAGGGTTGGTGGGCAGACCTGTCCAATTGTAATGTGGCAGTAATTTGTCTGGACACCCCGGCACTAGCAGTAATTGAATTACCACCGGATTTGCCACCCAACGTGTAATGATGGTCATTATACTAGCAATGGAACGCAGAGTGTCTAGGCACAGAGAGCATTGCTATAACAGTGACTATCTGTCAGCTGGACAACATTTTCATGGGACTCTGCTCTATTCTGTGGGTTGCAGTTCTAAAGGGAGTTGGGCTATTATACGTTAGTCTATCAACCCCAATGGCAGCACTCTTATACAGTACATGTAGTAGAGATGCTAACTGAATAACATGCAGTTACATGCAAATTGCACCCATAAGCATCCTGGCACAGAAATGAAAACTGACAGTTTGGACAGTAAAAAAAACTTTCAATAGGCAATTGCATAAGAGCAGATGATTGTAGATGGCGTGAAGGAAGCAAGAAAGCTTGTTCCAGACCAGAACCACGGCTACTGAAAAAGTGCAGATGTCAGTTCTGGAGCGTTCACATCGGAGAACTTCAACCAATAGGTCACACGCAGAGTGTAGAGCCCTAGCAGAACGCATGGATGAAATTTCGTCTGCAAATTCTCAGCAAAAAGCTCATTAAATGGTCCGATGGACCAGACATATATATTTGAATTTGATGCAACAGAGCAAGTAAACCTAAAAACCCAGCCCACCTTAATGGATGGTTCACTCCTAATTTAAAAGCATTAAGGATTGAAAAAAGAAAAGCGAAGCTCAATGAAAAAAAAAAAAAAAACTCCTGACTATCACAAACAATTGTGAATTTAAAAGAATTGCCCTGGAATATAAACAACAAGTCATCCTACCTGAACGTTTGCTGTATAATGAGAGAATCACCAAGCAAGCTCAAAAACAAAATAATTGTTCTCTTTCCTCAGGGAACTGGAGACCCCGATTCCTCCTGCAGGAAGCTGCTACAAGGATGCAAACTGGTGTATGGACATGCAGAATGCTCTCCAAGATAAAGTTGCAGTCCAGAATTGAAGCAGAAAGTACTCTGGTTAAACTTCCTGAGTCCACGAGTCACCTCGCAATCACCTCTACTACCAATCAACTACTCTAATTTGAATTCACTGAGGTCAAAAATGCAGAGGTCTTCCAAGTCATATCCAGTCTAACGCCATCAAGGTGTCAAGGCGATCCATGCCCTGTGACAGTCATCAAGGACTGCACCCCCCAACTAACTCCATTTATCAAGAGTTTCATTAACGTCTCATTCAAAAATAACTGTGTCCCCAATGGCCTTAAAGACTCCTGGGTATTAACCCCTCTAAAAAAAAACAACCCTCATTCCAAATATACCCACAAACTACCACCCAATAACAACAGTACCATTTCTCTTGAAAATTCTAGACAGGGGAGCCTACATCCAAATAAAGAAATATCTCAAAGCTAATAACATATTCAGACTACAGCAGTCAGGATTCCGCACAAGACATGGGATGGAAAAAACATCATTGGATTTAAAAATGCAAATGGATGACTTGAGAAATAAAGGGAAGCTAGCCTTACTGCTACTCCTTGACATATCAGCTGCCTTTGATCTTGTGGACCACAATATATTGTGTACACACATGCTCTCAGCTGCACACTTCTCCACTAATGCTACTCATTGGATCATATATTTTGTATCCGACAGAACAATGAGAGTCTTCTCCCCCAAGGCTAAAGCACCATCTACCATTGTTTCATGTGGAATACCCCAAGGTTCATGCATATCTCCGACTTTATCCTACGTCTTTACAAAGCCCCTATTCGACTACCTCAATGATTTGGGTGTCACCTACCTTAACTATGCAGATGACACCCAAATTCTCATATTCATCACTGGGGACCATGTCATTGACACGCCACACTCACTGCGATTTACTGTAACCATACAAGCTTGGATGGTGCATCATATGTTATGTCTAAACGATGACCAGACAGAGTTGCTCATCAAAGGTTCTCAACTCAGGCTAGGTAAACGATACAACTCCTTCAAATCATTTAATATTAATGGTAACACCATCAAAGTTTCCAATTAAGTGAAAACTCTATGTTTCTACCTAGACTCATACCTTACATTAGTTTACGCAGGCCATTTCTGTCACCTGACACCTGAATTACATTGACAAGAGCCCTAGTCCTGACCCATCTAGACTACTGTAACGCCATATACGCAGGCACCAAGATAAAGAACATCAGAAAACGTCAGCTCTTGCAAAATAATGCCCTTAGAGCAGCAATTAAGATACATAGATCAGCCTATATTTCATCAGCTAAATGTAAAATTCACTGGTTGCCAGTGTGAAAGATTAAAGAATATCAAGGCGTACTATCACATAATAGAAATACGCCAGTCACAATGTCAAAAGTACTTTTATTAACAAACAGCTGTCTGGCTCTCAACACCCCGGAGTGTGTGCAAGCAGACACCGTGATATGAGAGAGTCCTGAACATTCCACAAATGCACATATTTATGCAAATTATTCACAGCCTCAGTCAAATGTCCAACCCCTCTTCATGTAATACATTACCTAGGGTTCATGATCTAACTACATAACTAATTCATGCTTAAACATCTTTGCATAGTTTGTTGTTTTGCATCAAACATTTCACATGTTTTCAAAATACAAGACACAAAAGTAACATTCCTCATTTTACTTGCTTATATTAGTCTGCCATTTGTTCTTAAGCTTAAAGTCAGTTAGTTTCAAGGAGAGAAAACAAGGATTTCTGCAAAAGAGCATGTTCAGCTATTTGTTATTTTACTTTGCTGTTTGAACAGGGAAGGTACTGTTGGGACAGATGGTATCTAAATTACTGATTAGTACAGCTTTTGTTTAGCTTCAAGGTTCCTCAGTGTAGGATAAAAAATCCACCTTAGCAGCTTGAATTGTCTTATCTATGTTGACATCATGAAACAGCACAAAGTAAATTTTGTTCACTGAAGCCAAAAACACAAATTGTGAACATGGGACGGAAAGTAGTAGTCAAACAAAATGGAGGATAACTCAAAATGGCGGCGCAGTCAGTCTGTTCCAGGTTAACTCATTGCGATATTACAATAAAATGTAAATGTGCTTAGGCCAATATTTACTATCAGGCGGCATTATGTAAGATGTATTTTCACAGGTGCAAGAACGAATCGTGTTCAAAACACTCACTCTTAGACACACATGTATTCACCCGATTGCACCCACCCCTACCAGGCAGACAAGATATAAAAATACCATCTGGCTAGGCCCACTAGAGCAGCCAACATGCACCTCCTTGCTACACCACAATTCTAGTTACAAAAAGCAGGTGGGAGCAGCTTCCCTACTCAACTAGCAAGCAATGGAATGCCTTGCCAGTCCAGTTTAAAGCACAAGCTTCCTTCTGGACATTCCAGAGGCAACAAAAGACTCACCTATTTATACAAAACTTGGGGAAATAATGTTCAATATGCATTCAGATGTATATATTCTGCGAGGGAATACCAACTAGTCTTCAATAGACTGCCTCATGTTACTATGCAAATAATGTAAATGTGTTAACTGTATACTGTATTGTAATATACTTTGACATATGTAAATGTGGAAACTACTGTAACTTTTTATTTGTAAGACAGCACCGAGATGCCTCTGGGCTTGGCACGCTATACAAGCTACACAATAAATAAATAAGTGCAGGCTGCGCAAAACAAGAGATATATGTTCACGAGAGGTTGGCTGGGCTGGCTGGGCTAAAGAGGAGCATTTCAGTAGTCCTGCGTGCCAAAAATAGAGGACGCAACAAGATGCGTGCGAAGATGGGAAGGTAGAAAAAGTAGAACCTTCCGTAATATTTTAAGTTTAATCCGGACAGAATTCAGGTGTCCAAAAAGAGGACACTGAGCGATGGCTAATCACTAGAACTTCAGTTTTATCACTATTCAATTTGGGTGAATTGTGGCTCATCCAGTTGCCAACAGCTTTCAGGCAGGCTGTAAGGCTCACAGCCAAACTCAGATTGGGCAGGATCGAGGAGTACCACAATCTGGGTATCATCAGCATAGGTGTAACAGCAAAACCCAAAAGACTGGATAAACTTGGCCAATGGCTGGGCATAGATATTGAAAGGAATAGGGGAATGGGCAGAGCCCTGGGGGACACCTCAAGGTACAACTACAGAGACAGATTGAAATGGAGGAAGTGAAAGAGACTGAGTTGATCAGAAGAAAGGAATAAAGCCAGTGCAATACCATCCAGGAGATCCCGGCCACAGCTAATCTGTCCTGCAGGGTGTCATGGTCGTTGGTATCAAATGAAGATGATATATTGTGTAAAATCAGTGTTCCAATGCCACCCTGACCAGAAAGCCTAGCAAGGTCATCCACAACCGAGACTGATACAGACTCGGTACCACAGCCAGGCCGAAACCCAGATTGAAAGGCATCAAAACAAGAAGAATCTTCAAGAAAAGAACTTAATAAAGGAGTGACCAAAGTTTCTAGTATTTTCATCAAGAAATGGAGAAGTGAGATGGGGCGGTAAATAGCAGGTATAAGAGGATCACAGTAAGGCTTTTTTAGAAGGGGAATAACCATGGCATGTTTCAGGGCAGGTTGGATAAAACTGGTGGCTGAAGAGTGATTGACAGCAGAGGTGACCAGTAGGACAAGTTCAGGCATAAGTACTCTCAAGATAAAAAGTTGAATGGAGTCCAGAGGGGATGAAGATTTAAGCTTGTTTGTCACCTTGATAACATCAACAGAATTAAAAAGGGGAAAGGAGGACCAAGAAACAGACTAACTAGCAGTAGGAACAGTGGCAAGTATAAGAAGTGTAGGAGAGTTAGATATGGAATTAGCAATTTTCTGGCATATCAGGTCAATTTTGTCAATGAAAAAACAAAGTTAGAGTTACATAATGTCTGAGCAGGTGGGACTGAGCTAGACAATATGGTCCTAGAAGTAAGAGATTGTTCAGTTTTAAATAGCTCTTTAGGCTGATTGAGAACAGACTCAATTGAGCTGGTAAAATAGAGCTGCTTAGCATGCCGGGTAGCATGAAGATATATCCATGTGGCCTCACAGAAGAAAGATTTGGAAAAAAGACAGTAATTAATGTATCACTTCCTTTCCACCTGTATGCATTTTAGCTGTAAACCAACTAAATGGGAGGAAAAGCAAGGCTCAGGGGGACAAGTCTGCGATCTGAATGGTATCAAAGGTGCCAAGTGGTTAGCAATATCATAAAAGGCCTGATAGAGCTGGGACAAGTTTGTAGTGCCAACAGAGGCAGTAGAAGTATTGACATGATGCCATCTATGTCTAGGTGGACATAGAAGAGTGGGAGGCAAAGAAGGGGTAGTGATTAAGATTGTAAAAGGCTAAATAAAATGGTCAGTCCATAAAATGTGAAACGATGGAGATATTTGTTAGTGTAGTGGGTGAGAAAATTAGATTTAGCATACTACCCTGACTATGAATAGGACCTGTAACTAATTAAGAAAGATTGTGATCAGACATAGCACACAAAAACACTGTCAAACAAGGTGGGCAATGTAGGTTAAAATCCCCTAATACAATTAGATTAATAAAACTGAGTTTAAAGTTGCCGGCCAGGTACACAAAGGCTGAGCAGAATGCCTGATCGTGTCCTGGTGGCTGATATACTAGTAACATGTGTAAGGTTTTAGCAGCAAATAAAGGGATCCAGATAAGCATGGTTTCAATTGAAATATTGTTATCGGGTGGTAGCAGGGACCAAGAAAAACCAGCTTGATAAATAAAAGGAAAGCTTCCGCCAGGATGGGCGGTGTTCCTTTCGGCCCCTACAATGTATTTATTGGCAGGTAGCACTTGAACTATAGCAGAGCCAAGTCCCAGTAACAAAACTAAACTCAGGAGAAAAGTCACGCAGTAAACCATAGCAGTGAGAAACATCGGCCGACAAAGAGTGCATTAAACAAAAAACATTTGACCTCCTCAGGAGTTGTAGGCTGTTCTGGTATATTAATGAGATCATTGGCAACAAATGCAGCCGGACGCATGATGTCCTTAAGGGCAAGCTGAAGTAGCAAGTGGCGTGAATAGGAGCTGAACGTTTGAAGATGTAGCATCTGACCTTGGCCCATCTGAGGCCAGGATGGGCACAGATGCGCTGGATTTTCACGCGACTTCTGCGTGCAAAGCATGGAACCGTTCCGCCTGTTCGTTGTGCATCCTATGCTGTCGGAATATTTGATGGCACATTCTATCGCTGAGGCCATTGCATGGATGAATATAGAAGACAGACTGCAGCGTGTGTCTGCATGTAAGAAAAAAAAACAACAGTCGTTGTTACACAAGACCCCAGAATGGCTGAAGGAAACCGGACAGCTGGCTACAAGGAACTAAAACCCCTAAATAAACAAATATTCATATACACAAAGCAAAAAGAGTAACATAATGAAGCGTGACTGGGTAAGTGAAAAAGAACATCCAGCCATCCGCCAGACTCGCTGCGAGCGAGTCTAAAAGGAAATAAATACAAGGAAAATTAACCAAAATGCAAATAAATCACATTTAAAGGTTACACAGCACAATGCTTCTGTACCTGCAGTATGTTTGTGGTTTCTTAGAGATCTGGACGCCTGGACATTCTCCCACTTACCAAACATAGTAACATTATTTCACCAGTATAATATAATTGGTGAAATGGGAAAGCTGGAATTTGAGCCCAGTTTTCAAAATCCATCTCCTCCAATTCCATCTCATCTTTTGTTTTAAAATGATGTAAAAAGGTGGTGAAGCAAGGGAATTAATTGGTAGAACAGGGCCATTGCGAACCACCGGGGCTAGGTTTGCTCTCAGAGTCAAACATGATCTGGCATGGCAAAATAACCATACCTGGATTCTTGCCTCCTGAGCCCACACCACAAGACCAATATCAGCACCCTGTGCACGCCCCCAAAACAAAAAGACCCTCAATTGTCATCCTACCTCCTCACTAGTATACTTAACATAAATTGATGACAATTACTTAAAGAGTAACACTATAGAGTACAAACCCAAATAAGTGAGGATTTCTCTACAGATAATTCAAGAAAAAATGAACTGTGATGAGAATTGTTTTTTATCAGGATCACATATTGTATGACGTGTGAAAGGTGGGGTATATGATCTCTGTCTTCCTGGATTCACAGTTTCTAATGCAGATAGCAGCAGAGACTTCATCTTCTTTTATTCCATCTTCAATTTCAGAAACATTTTTTTTATTTTATTTGTATTTTTCTTATGTATACAGTTCTAAACAAACTTTTACATAGAAATGTATTACATTTAAATAGTCACTTAATATTAGTCACTTAATATATGTCAATGAATACACATTCTAAAAATATAAGTTGTAAAATACACTTCATGTGTTCAATCCCTCAATACAAAAACAAATAAAAAACAAAATAGAAAGCATAACAATAAAACCAAATGTAGTGAACTGAACACACTCCAGTAAACTAATTCATTACAACAATTATATCTGAAAGGAAATATTGCATTACTCATTTGCTGAAACAGGCCACCAATTAGCCTTTCCTGGTTGTTATGGGTTCACTAGCATTACTCAATATTCTGTTAGCTGTTTTTGTAGTTCATGATTATGATAATAGCTGAGTGTTTCCCAGTCCCCCAGTTATTCGCTATATTAGAAACCAAAATGGTTTCTGCAAAGTTGTTATTCAAGGACTAAATACATTTACAGGGTAATTCATAGAATTTCGCAGAAAAGTGTCGCAAGCGGCTGGCGCAGAGTGTCCGCGTGCGATTGTCTGCGCCAGGCACGTGCGCAAAAACCGATTTCCGCGCACAGCGTATTCATGGATTTTAGGCTCCCAAACCAGCCGTGGCGCAGAGTATCGCAGCGACCCTGCAGCAGCGCGAGTAACGCCCCCAAGAACGCCCTCGCGCAAGGAAAAGCCATCAAAATCGCTAAATCATCGCAAAGGGCTGCGCTAACCCTGGACCAGTCTACAGGGCTGCCAAACAAGGAACGCAAAGCGGGTAACGTGCATATCAGGGGTACGCGTGAAGTTATACACGCGATTAGCCAGGGTACGTGTATTACAGGGGTACGCGGGAAGTTCTACACGCGATTGGCCAGGGTACGTGTATAACAGGGGTACGAGTGAAGTTTTACACGCGATTAGCCAGGGCACGTGTATCACAGGGGTACGCAGGAATTATCACACGCGATTTGGCTGGGTACGTGTATTACAGGGGTACACGGGAAGTTCTACACGCGATTCGGCTGGGTACGTGTATTACAGGGGTGCGCGGGAATTCTCACATGCGATTTGGCCAGGTACGTGTATTACAGGGGTGCGCGGGAATTATCACACGCGATTTGGCTTGGTACGTGTATTACAGGGGTGCGTGGGAAGTTCTAAACGCGATTGGCCAGGGTACGTGTATTACAGGGGTACGTGGGAATTATCACACGCGATTCGGCTGGGTACGTGTATTACAGGGGTGCGCGGGAATTCTCACATGCGATTTGGCCAGGTACGTGTATTACAGGGGTGTGCGGGAATTATCACACGCAATTAGGCTGGGTGGGTCCTCACAGGTGTTCCCTGTACACCCTCCACGGCCCCTGCAGGCAGCCCACAAAACAGGGGACTACCCTGCACACCTGCTCATGTCCCCCTGCACCCCCACCCCCTAGCAGTGCAGGGGCAGCCTCCACCCGGCCCCCACCCATGTCTCCCAACACCCCCACCCCCCAGCAGTGCAGGGGCAGCCTCCACCAGGCCCCCACTCATGTCTCCCACCACCCCCACCCCCCAGCATCCAGGGGCACCCTCCACCAGGCCCCCACCCATGTCTCTCACCACCCCCACCCCCCAGCCACCAGGGGCAACCTCCACCAGGCCCCCACTCATGTCTCCCACCACCCCCACCCCCCAGCAGTGCAGGGGCAGCCTCCACCAGGCCCCCACTCATGTCTCCCACCACCCCCACCCCCCAGCATCCAGGGGCACCCTCCACCAGGCCCCCACCCATGTCTCCCACCACCCCCACCCCCCAGCCACCAGGGGCACCCTCCACCAGGCCCCCACCCATGTCTCCCACCACCCCCACCCCCCAGCCACCAGGGGCACCCTCCACCAGGCCCCCACTCATGTCTCCCACCACCCCCACCCCCCAGCAGTGCAGGGGCAGCCTCCACCAGGCCCCCACTCCTGTCCCCTATCACCCCCACCCCCCCGCCACCAGGGGCACCCTCCACCAGGCTCCCATCCATGTCTCCCACCACCCCCAACCCCAGCAGTGCAGGGGCACCCTCCACCAGGCCCCCACTCATGTCCCCTATCACCCCCACCCCCCCGCCACCAGGGGCACCCTCCACCAGGCCCCCACTCATGTCTCCCACCACCCCCACCCCCCAGCATCCAGGGGTACCCTCCACCAGGCCCCCACCCATGTCTCCCACCACCCCCAGCCCCCAGCCACCAGGGGCACCCTCCACCAGGCCCCCACTCATGTCTCCCACCACCCCCACCCCCCAGCAGTGCAGGGGCAGCTTCCACCAGGCCCCCACTCATGTCCCCTATTACCCCCACCCCCCCGCCACCAGGGGCACCCTCCACCAGGCCCCCATACATGTCTCCCACCACCCCCACCCCCCAGCAGTGCTGGGGCACCCTCCACCAGGCCCCCACTCATGTCCCCTATCACCCCCACCCCCCCGCCACCAGGGGCACCCTCCACCAGGCCCCCACTCATGTCTCCCACCACCCCCACCCCCCTGCCACCAGGGGCACCCTCCACCAGGCCCCCACTCATGTCTCCCACCACCCCCACCCCCCCGCCACCAGGGGCACCCTCCACCAGGCCCCCACTCATGTCTCCCACCACCCCCACCCCCCAGCATCCAGGGGCACCCTCCACCAGGACCCCAGCCATGTCTCCCACCACCCCCACTCCCCAGCCACCAGGGGCACCCTCCACCAGGCCCCCACTCATGTCTCCCACCACCCCCACCCCCCAGCAGTGCAGGGGCAGCCTCCACCAGGCCCCCACTCATGTCCCCTATCACCCCCACCCCCCCGCCACCAGGGGCACCCTCCACCAGGCCCCCATCCATGTCTCCCACCACCCCCACCCCCCAGCAGTGCAGGGGCAGCCTCCACCAGGCCCCCACTCATGTCCCCTATCACCCCCACCCCCCCCGCCACCAGGGGCACCCTTCACAAGGCCCCCATCCATGTCTCCCACCACCCCCACCCCCCAGCCACCAGGGGCAGCCTCCACCAGGCCCCCACCCATGTCTCCCACCACCCCCACCTCCCAGCCACCAGGGGCACCCTCCACCAGGCCCCCATCCATGTCTCCCACCACCCCCACCCCCCAGCAGTGCAGGGGCACCCTCCACCAGGCCCCCACCCATGTCTCCCACCACCCCCACCCCCCAGCAGTGCAGGGGCAGCAGGCAGTCAGGCAGCAGCAGGTGGGAGCGTGCTCGGGGCTCTGGGGGGCAGTAGTTCGGCCTTCCGGGCAGGAGCGTGGTATTCCGTGTGCGTACGCGTGGCCAGCTTGGTACGGAGTGATTTGGCACGTGAAAATCCTGCACGTCAGCCTGAAAACCGAGGAAAGGCCCTCAGCGCATAAGCGCGTCTGTGACGTGACCCGCACGGGTGTTTCCCACACAGCACGTGATGACAGAGCACACGTGGAAAGACTGCACGTCAGAGTGTAATCGGGTGTGATTGGTGGAAATGGCCCTACACGCAGAAGTGACAAAGCGTGTGATTGGTGGAAATGGCCCTACACGCAGAAGTGACAAAGCGTGTAATTGGTGGAAATGGCCCTACACGCAGAAGTGACAAAGCATGTAATTGGTGGAAATGGCCCTAGTGCGTACACGCGTAAGTGACGCTGGACGTGTGGGCCTGTATAAAAGGTACGTGTAGAACACGTTTTCCTTGTACGTGCTTTTCGTGGAGAGCGAGTGGGTGAATTCTGTACTTCTTGTCGTTTCACACGCGATTTACTTCACGGCGTTTCAAGCTCGTATTCCCTGTTACCTCTGACAGCTTTTTCTCTTTTTTCGCTTTTACTAGTTTACCTGGGCCTGTTCCCTCAAACAGTGTTCCCTTCTACTGTTGTCCTGTCTTCTCAGACAGCGTACAAATCTTCTTTTGGTGGGGGTGTTGCCAACCAAACGTGCTCCTTTTACACGCTCGTTTACCAGGCAGACGGTGAGTCACGCACGTATCTAACATCTGTGCTTGCCCTGTGTGTAGCCTACCCCTTCAGAGGTCATTCTAGGCTGCGTGTGACACGCATACGTTCATTCTTGTGTTACTGGGTGCCACAGCGTAGTGCAGGTTTTTCTTTCTGCACACGTGGTCTAGGAGGGGTTGCGTGCACGTCATCTCCCTTTTTTGGGGCTCCTGTGCGTAGCGTGACCCGTCACCTTTCCCCAGGGGTTACAATCAGCCTTGCAACAGCACTAGGGTACAATTACCATCTGGTACCCAACCCCTTTGACCCCCAATTGCCCAGGACAATAGTTTACAGCCACTCCCATACGCACATTTACATCAGTGCCATAGCTGGGAGGCAAGGATTCCGTAAGGGTGGCAAAGGTGGAAGAGCCACAAGTGGTGGCCGTGGTGGATCCGGTAGGGGACGTGGTCGTTACTTGCAGGGTGAGCCTGTCCCCCCATGTGTGGAGGACCAGTCAAGGGCACCCATAACCCCCCCCCCTCCCGTTGAGGCTGATGTGGCTGACACCATCCATGCTCAGCCCTTGTTGGACCAGCCCATTGTGGCACCAGATCTGGCTGACTCCATGGCTGACTTCCAGGTCAGCAGGCCTATGACACGTGCGCTGGTGCACGTCGATGTCACCATGCCACGTGCATCTGGGCCAGCAAGGTCATCTGCTGCACCAAGGAGGCAGGGCGGAGAGGCTGCAGGGGCAGCTGCGGCTCCATCCACCCCAGCCCTCACACACCCAGCCAGGACAGTGTCGGTCCTAGTCCATGCTGCTGACATTCCCCCTGACACCATCACACTAGAGCCAATGCCTGCACCAACTCCCATGCTGAGTGTGCAATCCCACACTCCTGATACAGAGTCCACCAGGGCTCCTGCCCCTAGTGTCCAGAGTGGCGCAGGACACTCAGGATCACCACCACCTTCCAAGCGGAAGAGGAAGAGTGCTCGTCCGGCACAGGCTGATGCCCCAGACACGGCTACACAGTCCGGCCCGTCCAGGAAGCCCAGCTTCATGGATGACGAACTGAATGCACGGACATCGTAAGTGCCCTTGGAATCGTGAGGCGCACAGCCAATGATTGCTATAAGCGCTGGAATGACCTAAAGCGCAGGGCAAAGAGTAAGCTGGCCTCAAGTCATGCCGCAACTCTAGTGACTGGAGGTGGGTCTCCAGTAGTAGACATGGAACTCACTCCACATGAGTCAGTCGCTGGGACCTACGTCACGGAGGAACAGATCCAAGGCGTGGGAGATCTGGCTGATTACGAGGCATTGTCCGGTGAGTGCACATGCATGTGTGTGTCATCCATGTGCATGGTGTGTGTGTGAGGGCTTCTGTTTGTGTGCCAGGTGAGAGTGTGTGCGCCTGAGTCATATGGGTCAGCCATGTGCTTCATGCAATACTTTCTGCGCAGCTGCATTTGGGCATAGCAGTATCCCTTCTGCCAACAGTAGACATCTAGCCCAACTGCACGCCAGTTGCCCTTGAAGTGTCACCTTGCCACAACATAGTTGCTTATTTTTCACTGTTCATTCAGTCAGATTGTTTGCATTCCCCCACTTTCACTAGGCATGTCGCTGTCCACTAGTCACATGTCTGACATGGCTATGGTAAAGTGGAGTGACTTTGTTACCTGGATATCATTTGTACACACATGTCCCTGTGCAATTGGACCATTTCAGACTGGCAGCTCCAGGTGAAAAATCTGACCTGTTAGAATTAGAAAAGCGATTACATGCGGGAACTGGACTGAATGAATAGGTGCTGCCTTTCTCTCCATCTTCACTCAATAGCAATGGTACATGCCATCTGTGTGATGGCATGTGTGTTTCACCTGGCAATCACAGGCCAATGTGTGATGCCACTGCCAGGCAGCATGCAGAAAATGTGTTCATCTTCCATCTTGGTGTCATCAGTGTGTGCCATTTGCCTGCACTTCATACGCAGTGAGGGTGCATGCATGGGAGGGTTTTAGTCATGTGGGACATGTGTCAATCAAGTACTGGTTCTCTTGCTTCTCAGCCCTCATTGTGTGCCATGGTGCTAATGCCTGTTTCCATTTCTTTGTTTTCATGTCTTTGCAGGGGAAGACGCACCTGATACTGCTGGGGTTGTGGAGATGGTGCAGACCCAGGAGGGGTCCGAGGGCCGACCAACCACCAGTGAGGGACGTGGTGTGGTGGTGGGGGAGAACCCACAAGTGCTGCAGGTCGTGCTCTCAAGGGGTGTCTCTGGCTGCACCTCCCCCGAGCTGTACTCAGGTGTTGATTTGGATGAGACCTACGTGCCGTCGCAGGTGAGTGTTCCAGGGAGGGATTCTGTTCTGTCTCACCCGCCTGCACCAGGGTCAGAACCCTCCATGGGGATGTCAGTGTTGGCAGCTACGACTTTGGTGGTTACGGATGCAGGGTCACACTCCGCGACATCTGATCCTGTTCCTGGGCCAGCAGATCAGAGGGGGAATGCAGTCCTGCAGCCTCAGGCAGTGCCGGCACAGCAAAGCGCAGTTCGCCTTGCCCCAGACAGGTGTGGTGCCCGCCGACGTGGTGGCCGTACGCCACCTGGCAATACCGCATGGGAGCAATCCATTTACGGTATGGCAACCCAACAGGCTGCATCATCCGAGATGATGGCTCAGGCCATGGATAGGGTGGCCACTTCCATTGTCCCCCCAGAAAGGCTGATGGAGCGACTAGAGCAGGCAACCGACTCCATCTGCCAGTCACACAGGGAGGACATGTTGGGGTCCAACAGGGACAGGCGGGCGGCACTGGCGACTCTGCAGGAGGCCATCTCCATTGAGTCCCAGGGCCACAGGGAAGCCCTGAGGCAGGAGCTCCTTCACCTCAGGACGACTCTTGTTGAGCTTGAGGCTTCAACACACCAAAGGACAGAACAGCAGCTGGAGCGTCTCACCCGTACGCTCTCAGCTGAGATGCAGGCAACGAGGGCGGAGGTCCGGGCATCCCGTGAGTTGTTGCATGGGGACCTCCACACACTCATCCTCCAGAACCAGACCTACCACACCCGCATGCTTGCAGCCATGGAGGAGCAGACTAGGGCCTTGCGTGGGCTGCCTCCCATAGTGCAACCACCTCCGGATGCAGCTGCACAGGGTGATAATAGCGACAGCAGTGATACTCCCACAGTAGGGTAGCCGTGTGGGCCATGAGCCCATGGAGGTGTTTTATTTTCCCAGGATCCACGCAGGTGGGTTCTGGTGTGCATCCTGTCCTCAGACCTCCTGGGTGGCCTCCCCAACCCCCCCGGGCCCATCAATGGCCATTTTTGATTGTTTCTTATTTTTATTTTTATTTTTATTTATTTTATTCCCTATTTTTTTGGGACGATTTGTTGGCTTCCGTGGTTCCTGTGGGAATACGCTGCATTGTGGCTGGGCACATGCAGGCTTGTAATGTATTTGGTTCAGTTGCTTGGGTTTCAGTCACACACACCCCTCCTGCTTCCCGTTTCCATGGGCTTGCAAAGGGTGTGCCCAAGTGACAGTGAATTACACAGTGACGTTGGACTCCCATGAGCTGTGTGGGCAGTCTGTAGTCAATACTGTGTATACATTCCTAGTGCATATTGCTGTTGTGTTGTACATTGCATGTTGCATTGATGTGTAACTCATCTTCTGTGTCTACCTCCCAATTTGCAGGTCCCTTCCTCATGTCTACACAAGGACCTCCAGTCTGGAGATGGGGTCCATGTTGGCAGCAGTGCACCTACAACTCTACATGGCGCCAACACTGCACAGTTGGTAGTGGTGGGAGTGCAGGCATTTCCAGGTGGTGAGACTACTAATATGTAACATTTGTGATGTCATGTTAATGGTAGTACGTGCTCAAGTATGTTGTTGGTCCGGCATTGCTGTGAGCATTTCAGGTGTTGCAGGTTTCTAATAGGGACACTGTACATAGTGACACTAGTGTCATGTTGTGGGGATTACTTTGTTTACCTGCAAATAGCATGACATGGCACGGTGTGTCGTGTGGCGGTGCTGGGGTTGGGTTGGCTGACATGGCACTGTCCTCTTGTTGCATTTTGCAAGTGGGTATTCATTTTAGCTGCTTGAATGTGTAACTTCACAAAACTGCATTGGTGGTGTCTGTGTGGGTAGGGATGCACACATTGTGACACTTCCAGGTGAACAATCTCAGGCTGATATGGTATTCACGGTTCATTCTCCAGACATTCAGGATCAGTGTCAGGTTGAGTCATCATTGATTGTCAGATGGAATGTGCCAGGGCAGTGTGCACTCCACAGGGGTGTGATTTCTATGTGAAGTAATTAGCCACTAGCTGTGTACGGGCTGCCTCCCCCCGTGCCCTTTCCCCTCCCATGCGCAGCGGCTGTGCATGTGGTTGGGGATGTGGGGCCACCACCATGTCCACGGCCAGGCCCCGGCGTGTTGCAACATTGTGCAGGACACATGCTGCCACTATGATCCTGCACACTACTGGGGGAGCGTATAACAGCTGCCCGCCAGAACGGTCAAGGGAGCGAAAGCGTGACTTTAGCACTCCGAATGTGCGCTCCACTATGCCCCGGGTCGTATTGTGGGCTGTGTTATATCTTACCTCGGGTGGCGTGGTGGGGTTCCGAATTGGCGTCATCATGTGGGGGCTGAGAGGGTAGGCACTGTCCCCTGTGGAGGTGGTGATTGGTATCATTGGTGGGGTTGTGACCTTGCTCAGTATCCAACATGCATGCGTGTGCAGTGGCATACATACTCACCAAGCAGCCATGTATCGCCATGCCGCCCAGCTTCTAGGTCCCGGCTTAGGGTGGACATTCGGTAAATGAAGCTGTCGTGGGTGGACCCGGGATAGTTGGCATATACTGAGGTGATGATTCCCTTGGCATTACATGCTACCTGCACGTTGATGGAATGCCAGTGCTTGCGGTTCCTATAGATGTGCTCAGATGCCCTGGGGGGACGTAGAGCCACATGGGTGCAGTCGATGGCACCTAGCACTTTGGGGAATCGTGCCACACCGTAAAAATCCAGGGCGGCAGCATGCCTTTCTGCAGGTGTTCTGGGCAGGTATATGTGCCTGCGGACTGATGGGCGTGCAGTGATGATGTTCAAGACCTGGTGTAGGCAGCGTGACTGGGTGGCCTGTGACACCCCACCCACTATGGCACTTGTCCGCTGAAATGATCCAGTGGCTAAGAAGTGCAGTACATTGAGGACCTTCTCCAGGGGGCTGAGTGCTTGGGAGCACAGGGTGGGTGATGTGAGGTCATCCTCCCACTCACTCACCAAGTCCAGTATTATGTGTGGTGGAAACCTGTACCTCCCATACACCTGGTCATCAGGCATCCCGAAAAGGCTGGTTCTGGGTGTGAATATTCTGGCCCTGACTATCCTCCTCTTCCTCCTTTGGTAGCCCACTGCCACTGCTGCAAGGAACGGTATGTTCATCCTGGCGTCTGAGCTTGTTATTGTTAAAGTGCGCAAATTTATCCTTTGCGCGTGTTCTAGGCGAGCGTGTGACCCGCGCACCCCTGGAATCCAGTTCCCAGTCCAATAGCGTGTGGAAATTCCCACGCACCACGGGATACAGGTGCGCTGACGTACTTGCGTGTGTAAGTGCCCGCACACCCATGAAATACTCGTACATAGGCCAATCACGTGTACGCGCACTTTTGTCCAATTACACGCGATGACACTCTGACGTGCAGTATTTCCACGTGTGCTCCGTCATCACGTGCTGAGTGGGGAACACCCGTGCGGGTCACGTCACAGACGGGCTTACGCGCTGAGGGACTCTGGTCCAATAGAATCGCGTATGCGTGCTGACGCGCTTACGCGCTAAGGGCCTTTCCTCGGATTTCACGCTGATGTGCAGGATTTTCACGTGCCAAATCACTCCGTATCAAGCTGGCCACGCGAAAACACACGGAAGACCACGCTCCTGCCCAGAAGGCCGAGTTACTGCCCCCCAGTGCCCCGAGCAGCCTCCCACGTGCCATCTGCTGCTTCCTGCCTGCCTGCCTGCCTGCTGCCACCGTGCCCTGCCATTTGGTGCCTGCACATCAGCCATCTGCAGGGGTCCAGTTGCTGTGTCCACCCCTGCTGGAACTGAAGACTCCCGACTGGGATTACATCGCTCCACAGCCCAGCCCCAGGACCCAGTTGCCCACCCACACCTGCCTCTGGGGTTGCCATGTCGGGCACTTCCACATCTGGCACCAGTGGCAACCCCAGGCCAGAGGGGCAGAGGGGCACCAGCTTCATTGCCACCGAAGTTGGTGTCCTGGTGGAGCATGTCCTGGGGCAGTATGATGCCCTCTTTGGATCGTCCCGCGCCAGCAAGGAAGGACGGGAGAGGATCTGGGCCGACTGTGTGGTTGCCATCAACGCGGAGGGGGTGGCAACCCGCAACGTCCTGAAGATCAAGAAGCGCTGGGAGGACTTGAGGTCCAGGACCCTTGTGAAGGCCCGGCGCCTCGTGGAGGGGGGCCGGGGCCGCATGAGTTCCATCCAGATGAGGGTCCTGGAACGTGTACGCCCAGCGCTCCACGCCCAGATCCTTGAGAGGGAGGCCCGTCTGGAGTTGAGCGGTAAGTGTCCCAGCATTACTGTGTGAGACAGGGCATGTTGCGGTGTGCTGGTTCTATGATACTTGCCTGTATGTGTGCCATAGGCCATGTATGCATGTATGTGTGCAGGGACATCATGGTAATGCATGTGCGACCAGTGATGTGTGACCCACATGGTTGTTGCATGTGTTCAAATGCCGCATGGGGAGCCCTATGCAGATTTTGAACATGAGATCATGCCAGTCTCTGTACCTGGACATGGGTGGGGGTGAGGGATGGGTGCTGATGCCAGGTACATATATGGTAGCCATGTCTGTGTGCCTGACCTGCGTGTCTGTGACTTGTGCATGCCATGGATGCATGACACATGTGTGTGACAATGCACAGATTCAGTGAAGCAGCCAAATTACCCTTGTATCCGCTGTGTTTGGTGTGTTTGGGGCCAGATGGATGTGACTGAGGTGAAGTGTGTGCATGTGATAGGCATGAGCCATGATGCATGTGAGTTACATATCATTGAATGTTTCAAGAGTCCATTGGACCTGCATGGAAATGTCCATGGCATGCACCATGCCTGTAACTCTGTGTGTTTTGCCTGGACTGACCCATGTGTTGTGGAGGGACATGATGGAAGTGTACTTTGACAGTGGTGCTCATCTGCTATTGCTTCCTGTCTAGGGGACCATTGTACAGTGCCCTGATGCTTGTGTTCTTTGTCTCCCTCTACGCAGCGGCTAGTGAAGAAGAGGGCGGAGACGGCGCTGTGGAGCAAGGCGGCGGGGATGCCCCCACGGCTGCAGCGGAAGGGGTGGGTGAGCCCCCACAGGGGCCTGCTACGGTGGGAGACGGTGAGGAGCCATCCAGGTTGGTGGTTTGCACAGAGGAGGAGGAGGCCGCCACTGGGGCACACATGGGGCCTGGTGGGGGCATCCCTGCTGCTGCAAGTGGTGCAGTCCAGGGCCAGGGGCAGGAGGCAGCACAGGTCACCGTGGAGGGGCCTGTGCATGTCGCTGTCCCTGACCCTGTGAGTGCACCACCATGCACCAGCAGGGATGCCCCGTCCCAGGCCCGTCCGCAGGTAGAGGGGATGTCCATGTCACCTGACTCCCCTCCACCTGCGGACGTGGGAACCCCTGGCCGTGTGGAGAAGGTCCTGATTGGGGTCGCGATGCGCACGGCTGTGATTCGTGATGCCGTGCGTGCTTCCCAAGAGGAGCACGCACGTCATCACGAAGTGCACCGTGCCGACGTGGCCCAATTGGGATCGGCCATGTTCGGGGGTTTCCTGCATGTGTTGGCCAATCTGGCGGCCCTCTCCTCCTCTGTGCAGGCTATACACCAGTCGTTCTCCTTGCCGTCTTCCGGCCCAGATGCCACCAGGGCCCCCTGTGGACCTGCCCCGACCAATGCAGCCAGCTCGGTGGGGATCCCATCCCTGCCACAGTTGGGAGTCGGAGGTCCAGCAGGGGTGGACAACACAGCAACTGCACCCCAGCAGATGGAAGATGTGACAGCATCATCGGGCAGGGCACGTGCACGTCGGCGTCGGTGGTTTCCATCAGCCTGGATGCCGTCGTGCTGGCAGAGGCAGTGGCGTCGGAGGCAGCAGCAGGCTCGACCTGGGAGGCATCATGGCTCGGGGCCATCAAGATCAGAGGGGCAGGCATCGGCCGGAGGGCAGGGCAACCCTGGGATGGTGGTGTCTTCCGTGTGGGAGCAGTTGGTCCAGCGGATAGGTGCGGAGCGGCAGCGGGCGGAAGAGGAGCGGCTCACCATGGTCAGGGCGGAGTTCTCCATGCGTCGGGCGTTGAGGCGGGCTGAGTGCCTCGAGGAAGCTCGCAGGGAGTTTGAGCTGGACATGGGGTTATCCCTGCGAGACCTCGGGGCCAGGACAGAGTCCCGCCTCCAGGACATCGACATGGAGTTCGATGATGCCCTGGCCAGCAACATCACCGAGTGAGCCGCAGGACTTGCCCGCTGCCTTTGTATATAGTTATTTAGTTAGTTAGTGTTAGGTTTCCTTTCTTTATTTTTATTTTTTTGGACCGCTCGGACAATGGCCACTTTTTTGTATATATTTTTTTCATTAGGTAGTAGTAGATTTCATTTATGGTGTTGGGCTCATGGACCCTGGAATATTCGTGTATATAGTTTGCTTTATGAAGAAACATTTTTTTTATTAATTATTGTGTTCACCATGAGGAAATGGTTTTTCATTATTTTCCTTCCACATGATATTGCTTTGGACGACATTTGTTTTTGGATTACTTTGTTTTTTTTATTTTTACATTTGTTCTCGGACATGGACCATTTATTTAGTTATCCCCATTGTTGTATGTTTGATTTGTTTACTTATTTTTCATCTTTAATACATGTTTTTTTAACTTTCACTTGTGGTATTTTCTCATTGGTTTCATACATGTCATGATATGGGTTTTGACATTCACTTGCACCCATTGTGTATGTGTGTGTGACGGACATGTGTTCATTTACAGACTTGCCATTGGGGTTGTATCATGTAATTGCATTCACTATGTGGGTGGATGCAATCCTTGCCTGGGTGTTTGTGCTGGGTATGCTGCCCATTACTGCCATGATTGAGTATCGTCAGGACCTGGGGGCAGGGGGACATGTGTGGGTGCCTGGTGGAGGCTGCCCCTGGTGGCTGAGGGGTGGGGGTGGTGGGTGACATGGGTGGGGGCCTGGTGGAGGATGCCCCTGGTGGCGGGGGGGTGGAGGTGATAGGGGACATGAGTGGGGGCCTGGTGGAGGGTGCCCATGGTGGCAGGGGGGTGGGGGTGGTGGGAGACATGAGTGGGGGCCTGGTGGAGGGTGCCCATGGTGGCAGGGGGGTGGGGGTGGTGGGAGACATGGGTGGGGGCCTGGTGGAGGATGCCCCTGCACTGCTGGGGGGTGGGGGTGGTGGGAGACATGGGTGGGGGCCTGGTGGAGGCTGCCCCTGGTGGCTGGGGGGTGGAGGTGGTGGGAGACATGGATGGGGGCCTGGTGGAGGGTTCCCCTGCACTGCTGGGGGGTGGGGGTGGTGGGAGACATGGGTGGGGGCCTGGTGGAGGATGCCCCCGCACTGCTGGAGGGTGGGGGTGGTGGGAGACATGGGTGGGGGCCTGGTGGAGACTGCCCCTGGTGGCTGGGGGGTGGGGGTGATGGGTGACATGGGTGGGGGCATGGTGGAGGCTGCCCCTGGTGGCTGGGGGGTGGGGGTGGTGGGAGACATGGATGGGGGCCTGGTGGAGGGTGCCCCTGCACTGCTGGGGGGTGGGGGTGGTGGGAGACATGGGTGGGGGCCTGGTGGAGGATGCCCCTGCACTGCTGGGGGGTGGGGGTGGTGGGAGACATGGGTGGGGGCCTGGTGGAGGCTGCCCCTGGTTGCTGGGGGGTGGGGGTGGTGGGTGACATGGGTGGGGGCCTGGTGGAGGATGCCCCTGCACTGCTGGGGGGTGGGGGTGGTGGGAGACATGGGTGGGGGCCTGGTGGAGGGTGCCCCTGGTGGCGGGGGGGTGGGGGTGATAGGGGACATGAGTGGGGGCCTGGTGGGGGCTGCCCCTGCACTGCTGGGGGGTGGGGGTGATAGGGGACATGGGTGGGGGCCTGGTGGAGGATGCCCCTGCACTGCTGGGGGTGGGGGTGGTGGGTGACATGGGTGGGGGCCTGGTGTAGGATGCCCTTGCACTGCTGGGGGGTGGGGGTGGTGGGTGACATGGGTGGGGGCCTGGTGGAGGATGCCCCTGCACTGCTGGGGGGTGGGGGTGGTTGGAGACATGGGTGGGGGCCTGGTGGAGGGTGCCCCTGGTGGCGGGGGGGTGGGGGTGATAGGGGACATGAGTGGGGGCCTGGTGGGGGCTGCCCCTGCACTGCTGGGGGATGGGGGTGGTGGGAGACATGAGTGGGGGCCTGGTGGAGGGTGCCCCTGGATGGTGGGGGGTGGGGGTGGTGGGAGACATGAGCAGGTGTGCAGGGTAGTCCCCTGTTTTGTGGGCTGCCTGCAGGGGCCGTCGAGGGTGTACAGGGAACACCTGTGAGGACCCACCCAGCATAATCGCGTGTGGAACTTCCCGCGCACCCCTGAAATACACGTACCCTGCTGTAATTGCGTGTTAAACTTCCCGCGCACCCCTGAAATACACGCGCCCAGGCTATTCGCGTGTGGAACTTCCCGCGCACCCCTGAAATACACGCGCCCAGGCTATTCGCGTGTGGAACTTCCCGCGCACCCCTGAAATACACGCGGCCAGGCTATTCGCGTGTGGAACTTCCCGCGCACCCATGAAATACACGCGCCCAGGCTATTCGCGTGTCGAACTTCCCGCGCACCCCTGAAATACACGTACCCTGCTGTAATCGCGTGTTAAACTTCCTGCGCACCCCTGAAATACACGCGCCCAGGCTATTCGCGTGTGGAACTTCCCGCGCACCCCTGAAATACACGCGCCCAGGCTATTCGCGTGTGGAACTTCCCGCGCACCCCTGAAATACACGCGGCCAGGCTATTCGCATGTGGAACTTCCCGCGCACCCCTGAAATACACGCGGCCAGGCTATTCGCGTGTGGAACTTCGCGCGCACCCCTGAAATACACGCGCCCAGGCTATTGGCGTGTGGAACTTCCCGCGCACCCCTGAAATACACGCGCCCAGGCTATTCGCGTGTGGAACTTCCCGCGCACCCCTGAAATACACGTACCCTAGTGTAATCGCGTGTGGGACTTCCCGCGCACCCCTGAAATACACCTACCCTGATGGAATCGCGTGTGGAACTTCCCGTGCACCCCTGAAATACACCTACCCTGATGGAATCGCGTGTGGAACTTCCCGCGCACCCCTGAAATCCACGTACCCGGCCAAATCGCGAGTGAGACTTCCCGCGCACCCCTGAAATACACGTACCCTGCTGTAATCGCGTGTGGGACTTCCCGCGCACCCCTGAAATACACCTACCCTGATGGAATTGCGTGTGGAACTTCCCGTGCACCCCTGAAATACACCTACCCTGATGTAATCGCGTGTGGAACTTCCCACGCACCCCTGAAATCCACGTACCCGGCCAAATCGCGTGTGAGACTTCCCGCGCACCCCGGTATACACGCACACGTATTTTTTGTCAGCGTGTCCGTGTTTGTGGGTACCCCTTTGCACGTCATTTGTCCTGGAGGGCCACAGTATAGGACATTCATCATGGCAGTATATGGGTGCTATTTGTTGGTGCACCTTTTGGCGCACATTTCTTACAGCCGCAGAGACGCTACCGCCTGCTTTCTTGTGGCGGTCGTGTTTGTGCCTGTGCGCTGGTTTGAGCGTGCGCTTTTTTGCCCTATTCTATTCCATGAATACGTGTTGTAGGCGAGCGTGTGGGCGTTCCGCGCACTTGTGCCCTGTACTTCCCCCGTGACGCCCACGTTTTTGCAAGTTGTTCCCCATTCCGAGTGTTACGTCCGTGTTCCGCCTACTTTTGTTGCGTGCGCCGCGCTATGTGCGAATTTCGCTGTGGCCTGTGCGATTTTCGCTGTGACCTGGCGCACGCTGTTAGATGGCCTGTGCGCCAACGTGCGCGGCGCACTTTTTATCGCACATCCGCTGGTTTTCTCGCGCATGGACTTCCATGAATCGACGTGCGCTGCTTTTCGTGCGATTTTCGCACTTGCACTGCGATTTTCGCTATTCCACTGCGATTCGCACGTTTTTGCCCACTTGAGCCGCGCTAATTATTCCATGAATCGGCCTGAGAGTGTTCAATAAATCTGATTTTCAACGAACCAATGTATCTTCAAGGGGGAAGTCTATTAATCAGACCCTCCAGGATATTGCGTCATGCAATTTAATATTTTGCAGCGCAAAAAATAATATTTTGCGGCACACTATTGCATTTTTTGGGCATTATAGCAGTGTGTTTTGTTAATATAGAAAGTCATAATTTGTCATTGTTTCCAGGCCAATATATATAGAACTCTTTCAGTGTAGAAGGCTGACATTGAAATAAATATGTTTAAAATCAAATATAATACGTATTGCAGCCTTGATGAATTACAGTGCTAAGAAGCTGATTAATTCAGCGTGAAGCACTATGACACCCCCCACCAAATTTCAAAACTAACTACAGCATTTAGAAGCTGGAAAAGTCAAGCATGATGTGCTATATAAATCACACAATAATTAAATGAATTACAGTGCTTAGAAGCTGGAGGAAACCTGTATGAGACACCATAAGAATCACCCAATTGTGACACTTATACAGCACTTAGAAGTTTGTGGAAGCCAGAATGATACCGGGCTGGGGGTGTGGTAGGATCACAATATAGGACCAGAGAATGGGGTGGGTTCAATACAGTGACAGGAGGTTTAGGGGTACACAATACAGGGACAGGAGATGTGGAATTGCACTGGGTTTGGCGCTGCAATACAGTACCTTGGTGATGGAAATGCAGGGACTGGCATCGTTGGTTGGGGCCTCACTACAAGGTGAGGGGCGTGGGGTGCAAAATACAGGACCAGGTGTTTTGGAGGATGCATGACATTTCCAGAGTGGAACAATACAGTGCCTTGGAGTGGGAGCTCCAATGCAGGCCCTGGGGTCTTGGAGCCTCAATACAGTGCCTTGGTGTTGAAATACAGGCCCTTTTGGGGTGGGGGTTAAGATGCATGACCTACAGGTACATAATTCAGGACCAGGGAGGATGGTGGGGCTGCAATGCAGGCTATGGGGGTTGGTGCCTCCAATACAGGGCCAGGAGAATGCAATTCAACGCAACGGGGACAGAGAGGGTGCATCACAGAGGGCCAGGAGATGTATGACCTCTAATACAGAGCTGGTGATGGTACACAGGGCTGGCTGATGTAGTAGCACACATTACAGGGCCTTGGCAGGCATATATAGAGATTGGGAGAATGTGACATGTGCCTTTCAAGGGAGAAGGGGTGTCTGTGAGAAAGTGTAAATCAAGAGATGGATTGTGCCTGCGCGGGTTAGAGGGTGCGGGACATTGAAGTATTGCTTATGATCATGGGTGCATGTGTTTGAGCATTGTTAGGGAGAATTCTCTAGCAGGCTAAGTTCCCTTACCTACTGAGTCCCTCAGCAGCTTTGCAGGACTTCTAGGATTTCTTCACCTGGTAAGAGTGTGAGCCTTTTTTACCACTCTTACATGTGTTTTTCTGTGTGTTTTACATTTTTGTAGTCATAGACTGTGGAGCCTCACCTACTCCATAGGCAGCATCTTTTTACTGTGTGTGACACAGCACCTTTAGTGCAGTGACACAGGGTAGTCTTTTTTGACTTCCCACTTTAAACTCCTTTTTCTGGGACTGACTACTGTCTCCCAGAACATGTAAAGTTGCCATTGACTTTATTAGTCTTTTTAAAGCTACAGACCCAGTACAAACTATTTTCCATAGAGTACTGGAAGGGGTTAATAGTTATCCCTTTTTGTCTGTCTCTCATGGAACATTATTTTGTTCCCCTTTCTTTAAGATTTGGCTGGTGGCAGTGGTATCTACCATATTTTTCCTACCGCGGTCTATGTAAATATCCTTGGTACTGTTTTAGGCTAAGTTAGTAGCCTCAAACTTAAATCCGCTGGACCCCATTTACTTTTATTTGGTTCCATTTGGGTTTATTCGCTATTTCTTTTTCTAAAGGTCTTTCTCGTATTTTACTCTGTGTGCCAAACCAGGTTTGGTTCCTTTGTTCGTCGTCTTTTGGTGGGCTTCTGCACAGAAGCCCTCCTTAGGCGCCTGAGAGTCTGGGTAGACAGGATGTGAGGAAGGGGTTTTAGGACCCCTGCACAGGGTTCACTTTGAAACCCAAGTCTCACTCTTGTTTGATTGACTATTTGAGTGTGTTGCCAGGACAGGCACCCTGCTGTGTGATTGACAGCGAGGCTGTGTGAATGGGGGAAAACTGCATAAAAAGCAGGTCTCTGGGACGTGGAAGGAAGAGTCGCCACTGGATCTAGAGAACTGAAGAGAAGCTGAAAGAAGAGGATCCCTACCACGACTGAACCTCCCGGTGAAGCCCTGCTGCGGGTCCGAATCTTCAAACTTCAACGAGAGAGAAGATTTGCAAGGAATCTTCTTCCCTTGAGCTGGTGGGACCAACCAGTTCACCAAACACCAAGCAAGGCCTCTCTCCCCTGGTCGAATTTGCTGTGCACAGCTGCAGTGAACCGGATAGCTAGGAGGACCGGACCCTGTTTGGGTTTTAAGGAACGCACCTTTTATTTCTTGCTTTGCTCTGCTGCTGGTTTCTTCCCTGGGCAGTGTAGGACCCTCCAGTCTTCCTCCTTTGTGTCAGTCCAACAGTCGCTTCAGGAACCGTGAGCCTGCAGGATCTGCCAGGAACTTCTGCCTCAGCATTCGTCTTCTTCTAAGGTACTGTTCAAACCCGGTTGTTCGTTCCGTCCGACCGCGGTGAAAGTATTTTAAATCTTTTGCCAATCCAAGGGCTTGTCCTTCTCTACTCTTTTAAGTAAATTTCCTTCCGACCAACTTCGTTTTGAACTCTTGGCAAACTACACGGAACTCTGTAAACCTCTGCAAAGACTCTGAACCATTAACATTGGCCCAGGTCTATTGATTAGAATCCTCATTGTAGCAAGCCTTTTCTAGATTGCCCTGCCTACTTACTTGTTGGTGCTGCTTAATTTTGTATAACCTTGTCTTTCCCTCCCTTTTTAAATTGCTGGAGTGCCATTTTGCTCACACTTCATTTTGAGCTTTACTTGTCCAGAATTAATTGGGTGTTGTGTAGTATATTAAGATTGTGATTTTTCTGCTGCTTTATTTAGTGATCTGTTTTACAAATGAATGTGTAAATACTAATATTCTTTTACTCAGAACCCTTGAGTCAGTGTTTGTTTGAACCATAGCAATTGCTGTCCTTTGTGTAACTTCTGATACTGCTCACCTTACTCTTGAGATAAGTCTGGCTGCTCAGCCATCGCTAACACTTTACTGTGTAGTACAGGCTTGTATCAAAGGTGAATTTGTACTTGCACTTGTAGTCTTAATTGTGTGTGGTGTTCCCAAAGGGTACTGCATATGATTCTGCCTAAAAAGCATGCTTGTGAGAGGGTTTTTTTTCTGAGGTGCATGGAAGAGATGGTGCTTGTTTGCGTGTGTGGGAGAAAAATGGCATAAGCTAAAATAAAATCTAAAGGGGGATTGATCAGTAGGAAAACATTGTGATGAAAAGCTAGGAATTAAGAAGACACAAAGACAGCGGGGTGAACTAAGCCAAAGCATGTGCATAGGATCGGGAAAGAGGCAAATATGTTTATTGAAAAGTTGGCTTAAGTTACTAAAAGAGTAAATCTGAAGAAACAAAAAAAAACTAGACAAACAATTCAAATCCTGTAACCTCTCAAACCCCTCCAGTTTTTTTCTTGAATGAGAAATGCCAAATCACAAGAAACATCTAGCTCTATACACAAAGAGGCACATGGGGTGCTGACAGAGGGGTTGGGAAACACAATAGAGGGTTATGGAGCAAAGATAGGCTCAACGGGTAAGATTGGAAAGGCCAGTACAGGTGCAAAATACTTCCGATCTGGTTTCTTGTCCTAAACTTCAAAGCTTCAGGTCACTTCCTCAAAGAGCAGCAGGTAGCTGGTGTGGGCAACAGTCAGGAGATACAATGTTCAGAGCTCCAAAGCAGAGTTAAAGGCCAATATGTTATGTTATATCATGTTAAAATGTATTTATAGAGTGCCAGATCACCAACCAAGGCATCATAGGACTGAAAACAAGAATGAGGCAGGAAAGAGTTAGAAAAGGTACGGTTTCAGCAACCACTGAAACGTGTAATGCTCTTCAATGGTTCTCAAAGTACGAGAAAAAGAGTTCCATAGCTGAGCGCAGGCACTGAAAAAGAATGCCTGTCGATACGGGAGAACTTAAAATGAGGCACAGAGACCAAACATGTGTCAACTGAACTAAGCGCCCTAGCCGGAATATACTATAATAATTTCGCCTGCAATACTCTGCTCCAGAGCCATAAATACGCGGTGGCCAGAGTGCTTCAAATTGAACGCGCTTGACAACAGGAAGTCCGTGAAGATGGCGGAATACCAGGGAAATATGGGAGTGCCTAAGCATAGATGTGGCAACCCTCGCAGCAGAATTATGCAGAACTTGGAGACACTGCAATAAGTATGCAGGTTGCACCAAAAATAATGCATTACAGTAATGTAAAGTCACCAAAACAAGAGAGGATACCACCGGAATTCTAAATTGAGAGGGAAGGTAGGGAAGGATCTTATGCTGAGTCTTTAGCTGAAAATACAGTTTCTGACAGATTGGCCCCATCTGGAGTTCAGCAGATAAAGACTCAGATGTTTTTACTCCAAGATATTTCACAGAAAAAAACAGGAGAAGGAAGAGGACCCAGGCAAGGTGGCCAGAAGCAGGAGTCCATAATGCAGCAGCAGATGTTGGCCCCACCAACAACACCTCAGTTTTCTTCCCATTTAGTTTAAGCCACTTGTTAGATGTCCATTCTGCCATGGTTTCAAGACACCACTGAAATCTAGTAGCTGTGTCAGGAAGAGAGAGATCTAAACAGAACAGGATTTGGTTTTGTCAGCATGAGAATAACAGCTGAAGCCATGGGAGATGATGATCCTGTTGAAAGGTTGGATGTAAGCATTAAACAAATCTGTGCATGTTTATTGGTGGCTCCTGGCCCTTCAAGAGCAATGAGGAACATTGATGCCAGCTCCTGCATCCCGCTGAACACACGCGACAGACAAATAGGAGGTAAAGAGAGATTTTTTTTCTTAAACCATTTTTGCAAACTTTAAGTGCATTACGCGGCAAAGATGGAAAACATCTGATTTTGTGATTTTATAGCAAATTGGAAAATCGCTGTAAACTGCACGGTCTGATTAATCACCTGTATCCTGAGGCAAATACAATTGAGAAACAGACCAAGGTTATAATTACGATGAACATTTACTATAAATATAATCCTAGTCTGTACAATTACCTGTACTTTCAAATCACCAAGTCACATGATAAAGTAACCTGAAAAAATATATGAAAACTAGTAATTGAAACATATGTTCATAAATCAAGTATGTATCACTTGGTCATAAAAAAGAAGGTGGGTCAAGCCAGTCCCAAAATTGGGTCCAGTGGCATGCAAGTCAGACATAAATCTCAGCAACAGTCAACCCGCTCACCTATCATTCTAGATGTGTACCTCCATCTAATTTACCCTATTTTCCTTACCCATCATCCTCCAGTGTCTTTCTTTTGCACCCATTGTGCAATGCCCCCTTGTTTCTTACAATTAACTTTCAGACCTCCATTCCCCTTTTGCTACTTCTATTAATTTAATTATTTACTCCTCTTCCCTTTTCTTGCACACACCTCCTTCCCTTGCCCACATTACTTGGTCTCAAATTACTTGCCGCTCACACCCTTTAATTGTCCATCACACCAAGACCATCCCTTGCCCTTTACCACCTTCCATTGCCCTAGCTTACAGTTAGACAATAGTGCACCTTAATTTGCCAGTTGACCTCTCCCAGTCATGACAAAAACATGGATGTGGTCAGGGTTTTGTTGGTAATTGTGGTTACGGGGTATGCACTTGTGTAATGCAGAGCGAAAGACCGTGAGGGAATGTGACTTTTATTTATTCCCAAATTGCTCTTTCTTGAAAATGTGACTGCATATTTCAACTCACAAAAGCAGAGAACTGCAAGGGGAATGCGCCTTGGACCTGGTGATGGAGAGGGAGCAAGAGCTACCTATTATATTCATGTGTTTTCAAATTAAGTTGAGTGTTTGTGTTTCAGTTTCTGTGACTGGGTTAATGTGTTTCAGTATTATTGTGACAGTGTAAAGTATAGGTGGAAGGATTTATCTGTGTTCTTGTGACTTTCTTTCTATATAAAGCGGACTCTTGTATGTTTTTTATCGGTCACAAGACAATGAAAAATGATCACAGACTTAGGGGGTCATTCAGAATCTGGTTGTAACAGTAAAATTGTCAGGATTTGGCAAATACTGTTAACTTTACCATCCACTCATTTCAGGGTTTGATCAAATACCATCAGTGATATTCCATGGGAATACTGCTGGCGGTATTTTAGGGAGACTTTTAGCAGGAAATGCATCTATCTTAAAACTGGCCCTGAATTCTTTAAATCTGTTCAATAGAGTGATAGAGTGAGAAACGTTTTTAAAAATGGCCATGTTGAGGGAGTAAAAAGGTTGGCATCTGTGATTGCCTGTTCTCACTACCTTACCAATATAATGCATAAAAGGGTCAGAATTGGCCTGCCTGTGCAAAAGAACATCAGATGTGGTGATATAAGCGACTACTGTGCATAATCCATTTCTTCCTTCACATTGATGCTGGAAATGGCTGAAAAGAAATGTTAAAAAACCTTTTTACATTACAGCCAAAGAAGTGGTATTTCTGAAATCACATTGGTAGGCATTCCAAAAATACCACTTCTGCTAGTGGTAAGCTTTGAGTAGGGTGGATTCCAGAAATACCACTGTCGGAGCTGGTAACTTTCATCAGCCCAACTCTGAATGACCTCCTTAGTTTGTAGTCTTCTAATAATTAATACCTGTATATTGCATATTTCTATGTACGTTTATCAACTGTGTCCAAATGTAAGTACCACAAACAGTCCAACAGCCATATATACCGCCACTATATAAGCAACACCATCTGTGCTATTCATGGTGCTATTATACTCGTTTTGTATGAATACACTGGTGATCAAGAAATTCACCAGAACATAGAGGAATGATTCATACAGAATCATACAGAGCACAAACGATATGCCCCCTTTCTTCATTGGCAAGCATGATTTGTGATAAGCTGATGTGGATTGTAAAAGACCAATGGTGTATGGGGATCAGTGGTGCCAACATGATGTCCATGGTCAATGAAACTGTTATTTAAATGCATACATTGCCACTGGATGGTATGGACATGTCCCTGCAGCCTACACTCCTCTTCCTCTCACTCACTGTGGAAGCTCATGTGTGGGGGACATCCAGCCACATTTACACAGATCTGAAGGATTTCATGTTTTTTGATTATTTGTTTTACATTTTGGACCTCTGGCCCATCGGGCAACTACCCAGCCAGCCTGGGGGGAAAATGCCCCTTTCCCCACCTTGTCAGCCAGTCTCTGGCACTATTTATGATCATGACAGTCACATCCAAATTGATATTGCACATGTGCAAGCTCCTGTGAGTCAGCTCTGCTGAGGAAGGTGATGTGTATTCAGGTCAGCTGGGTATAGCCTGACAAATGGCAGGAGGGGAACCTAGAGGGCTGAGCCTCCTCTTTGATCTCTTTATGAGGGCAGGTAACCCATTTCCAGGGCTCATAGGGAATTACCTATGCTGTGGTCCAGTACCAATCACTCTGCACTAGAATCTGGCAGAGCTGGGAGAGCAGAAACTGTTCTGTGACACCAAACTGGTCTCTCTGTGTTCACTGCACCGGAAATTAGAGTGAAGGGGCCAGCGCTGGCTTGTGTGCTCCTTCACCACTTTAAACTTGTTTCACTTCAAACCTGCTGAATGCTGCACGGTGCCCTAAGTACGTCACCTGCTAGGTCCGAAGCTGCTGTTGAAGCCAGAACCCAAATCGACACACTAGGGGGGAGGGTCACACGCCAACGCTGACCAGGGTTACAATCACAGCTTGATTCAGCTGGCTCTTGAACTACATACATCATCAAACTGCGCATCGACACACCCAAGATAACCACTTGGACAACCATTGCCCATTGACTGGAACTGCTGGAGCGTCACTCATCCCCTCCCATCGGCTAAAGCCTGACTCAGACTGGCCCAACTGTGAATCGATCCCGGGACTGCCCTGACCTGCATCCTTGAGAGTCGTTCTTCAACCGCACAGAGCAACTGGTTTTGACCCTACTCAATGCCCGTTTGCTGCTTGGGCCCACGCGATCCAACAAAACAAATTGAGCTTGATCAGCTCGCATCATCGTTCAACACTGGGTCTGACTCTGTAAGCCCATCAAGAACTGAATCCAGGTACTGTTGACCCTTAACTGCTCACTCGATCCACTTCGGCCCTAGAGACTGGTTAGGTGACAATCATGCCTGTTTTCAGCAAGAATACATCCTTTTTGTGGCTAGTAATTTATCTACCATTCCTAGAACTATGCTCAGGCTGCTACTTGCCTCTGTCTGTCACATCTCAGTTCTTTCTTTGTTTATCTACAGTGTTTATTATTCATTCTACTTGCAGATGGTGTGTTTTATTACAGTGTTTCTATTTGTAGAGAACCTTGATTGGGCATTCTCTTTAATTCTGTACTGTGATACTGGGCCTCATTACACGGATGGCGGTAAGGATTTACCTGTACCGGTAAAATACCGGTACCGGTAAATCCTTACCGCCTTACTACGAGGTCCCTTTGCGGGTTGGGGATTTAGCGCCTGCTTTTTGCAGGCGTTAAAATCCAACCCGCAAAGGGACCTCGGAGCTAATTACGGCACCGCAAAATTGCGGTGCCGTCATTAGCGCCTTCCCCATTCCCATAGAGCCCTATGGGGCAGAAATGGGAATGGGGAAGGGCAATGGTGGAAGGGGGATTTACCGCCCCTCCAACCTTGGAATGGGGCGGTAAATCCCTGTTAGGGAGAATTCTCTGTTTATTCATCCAGGAGTGGATTAAATCCTCCTGTCCCTTAGTCTGGGGGGGGGCGAGTGTTAGGGAGAATTCTCTGTTTAGGCTGAATTTCCTAACCTAGTGAGTCCCCCAGCAGCTTTGCTGGATTTCTGGAGTTTGTTTTTCCCATCCTGCCAAGAGTGTGACCCTTTTTCCTCTCACTCTTGGACATGTATGTGTGTAATTCCTTTGAGATGTCAATGTGTTCGATGGGCTATGGGGTCTTTTACTCCATAGGGTCTCATACGTTTTTCTATGTGTGTCACTCTGCACCCTACGTGTCGTGACACGGGGGCGCCCTAGCAGGTCCCCACACCATAGATTCTATACCCGGGGACTGACTACTGTCTCCCCGGGCATGTAAAGTCACCATTGGCTTTACTAGACCTAAATTTGCTAACAGGACTAGTACCAACCATCTTATTGTGGATGTGCTAGTAGGGGTAATATGATTACTCCTGGATCTGTTACTCGAGGGGGCACTGTCCCGTCCCTCCTCGTCGAGTTTT
The DNA here is from genome assembly GCF_040938575.1 of Ambystoma mexicanum. Lineage (NCBI taxonomy): Eukaryota > Metazoa > Chordata > Amphibia > Caudata > Ambystomatidae > Ambystoma > Ambystoma mexicanum. The sequence continues at coordinate 418,600,753 of NC_090937.1, read as the reverse complement.
GGCTGGTGGCAGTGGAAACTACTTGTTATGTTCGACCCCGAGCATAACCATATGGGATCCGTCCCACTGTTGAAGATTGATACTGTTTTTCGTTAATCTCCAACGTACCACCGATCTACTTATCTTAAATAGGTTTATCGAGTGGTATTTTCTGCCAGAACTCGGGTTGTAAAATGGCGTCTGTGTTTTTCTCTGTGACTCCTAAACCAAAGGTTGAGCCCTTTGTTCCACTTTTGGCGGGCCTCTGGACAGAGACCCGCGAAGGTGGCGCCATTCTGTCTGGGTTACCTCAGGGGTGTGGGAGGGGGTTTAGACACCCTGGACCGAGTTGCCTTGCCAACTCAGGTCGCACTCTGAAGTGATTGGCCCAGCTGGTGAGCCTTCCCGCTCACCACTTAGCATGTGTTGATTGACAAGCTAGGCTGAATGAATGGGGGACGTCTGCATAAAAGCAGGGCCTTTGGGACTGGATCTTCAGGAAGTCGCCACTGGACCTAAAGAATCCGACGAGGGTAACGCTGACTCGACCTGCACGACGACACCTCCGGTGGAGCCCTGCGGAATCATCTCACAATCTCCCGACGACAGAAGAGATCTCCCTGCCGGAGAGGCTCTTTCCCTGGCTGGTGGGAACAACCAGTCTTCTTCTTCTTTGTGCTTTTTGGTCGCCCAGGACGCAGTGGTCGAATTGCCCGTGCAGAGCACCCGGCAACCGGATAGCCACTACTCCTGCACCATGATCGAAAGGTGGTGCCTTGTGACGGAGCACTCCGCGGCTGGTTTCTTCCCTGGTGGTGCACCGGACATCTTCTCTTCGACGACGAGAGCATCTCTTCTCTTGGCCAAGACCCGTCGTGCATCCACCACCAGGAACAACTGCCCCCGTCGGAGCTGTCTTCCACAACAAGGTACCGTACCCGCCTGGCTTCCCTTTTCGATCGGTTCGTGTGAGGTATCTGATTCCTCCCCGTTCCGTTGGGTTGCCTCCAAGCTTTATTCACTCTTTGTTCTGAACTGGTTCAACCTGACGCTAACCAATTTGCTAAACAAGACTTGAATGCATCATCCGTAGAGACTTTCCAGGACATCGTGCCTTGCCTCTCACCGAGTGGGCCTGGCCGCCGAACTGTATGATCTAGTGTGATTAATGCTTTCTTGCCTTGCATTTTTACCCGCTTCAGTACGAACCGTGTTGACTTCATTACCTGCCTTTCTCTTCTCTCCCTTCCTCACTAAATATTCAAGTGTCATCTGGGTTGAGGTATACACCTCTGTCTGAAAATAAGTGGTGCCGTAGAACCTAGAGTTGTCGATAGTGTGTTTCGGGGGATTGAGCTTATTCCATTTTGCAGAGTAATTGTATTTTGAGTTATTTGCCGTGATTCGCTTTAGTATTTTTCGTAGACGTTCTGTTATCAATAAATAACTTACTATCTTTATACTAAAGCCTGGTTGCGTGTTTACTCGTTTTGCTGCGAAGAATTGCCCTATATTGTATGCTCCCTATACTGACCAACTTTTCTTGAGAGAAGTCTGACTGCTCAGCCACAGCTACCAATTGAATCTGTGTGGTACAGACTGCTACCAAGTGGGTTCATCGCAACACCTGTAGTCCTAAATCTTTTGCAGTGGTCCCAGAGGGAACTGCACAGGTTTCCGCCTAACAATCCCCTTTCCACCAAGGCAGTGCCGGTATTTTACCGGCATGAGCCATAGCGCTGATAGCGCCATGGCTCACCGCCTACCATGTAATGAGGCCCACTGTGTTGTTTGTGTCACTATTGGTAAACCAGCACACCTCTCTTAAGAGCAAAGCCATCCCTCGAAACAGGTTAAGCCTTCCCTCGGCACACGTTAGCACAAACGGTGAAGAAAATGTTTCTCTTAACTGTCCCTGTTTTACCTTAATGATTGAGTTGTATTTTGGTTTGTAGAAATGTGAGGGCTGAGTAAGCCATTTTACGCCTACTCATCTATGTACTTCTCCGGAGTAGAATCCAACTCGTCACATGGGTATACAGGCAAAACATTTGCACATACCTCTTTACTTCATTTGGACTCCAGAATAAACCAAATCGGGCCTGCAGATATCTGCTTGGATTAAGTAATCATATTGAGGTTTAAAATCCCTCCCTATCCCAGCCCTGCCCTCACACACATCCACCACACAAAATACAAAATTGCAGTCGCTGCAGAGGTTAACGTTTAATTTAAGGTGCTATGCCCTGTCATTAAGTGCAACAAATTAGTCCATTTTCACTAGTATAATGAGGATAACTAACTGTCAAATTGTCCTGAGACTGGTCAGTTCAACATGCTGAGGGGAGGTGCAGGATGGAATTCACAGGGAAAGAAAGCTCCTAGGCTGCCTCAAAGAATTAGAGGAGAAGGTAAATAATAGAACAAATGAATTAATGTTGGACGTGTTCTGTATGTTATTCTATGTTCATTTTTAAACAAAAACATTTAATTATGTATTTATTTGTATTACTGTTGTTTGTTTAGTACTTTGGCAGTCATTTCCCAGGAAACCTGTTTTTAATAAATAGTTTATGCTATTTTGCCGACATTGGGCCTCATTATGACCCAGGCGCTAAGTGTTTAACGCCGCCGTAAAAGGCTGTGGCGCCGTTAAACACTTAGTGCCTAATTACGAGGTCCCTTTGCGGGACCCGACCTTAACGGCTGATTTTACCAGCCGTTAATGTAGGGACCCGCAAAGGGACCTTGGTGCTAATTACGGTACCGCCTTCTCCATTCCAATTGAGCCCTATGGGGCAAAAATGGGAATGGGGAAGGGCCATGGCGGCATGGGGAATTACCGCCCCACCAACCTTGGAATGGGGGGTAATTCCCCATTCCGCCATGGCGGACTCCGGCATGGACCATGGTGCTAATAGCACCATGGTTTAGCGCCGGAGTCCTAATGAGGCCCATTGTATTGGTGTCCCCTTCCTTTTCCATGTTTTCTCTATAAGTGGGTTTCACCCCATGGACTACCACCCACATGATCTCCTTTGCACCTAACCTCTTCCTCATCCCACCAAACTAGCCTTTATTGTTCACCTTTTCCCCCTCATTACTGTCCTTTCTGTGGCAACCATACCGATCTGTGTTCAGCAGGGCAATCCTTGAGAGTGTTTTGTTATGCTATTTGTCTTTTCTACTGTGCTGATCACACTTGTGGTGGCCTTAAAGCTTAGAGCCTTGTACATGCAGAGGGGAACTGTAACCTCACTCCGCTGTTCGCAAGGACGTGAAAAGGAGATGGGCCAAGGAGATCAGGAAAGGGGAATATTAGATAAAGTGAAGGGGAAACATAAATCCTTGAAAGGTGGATGAGAAAGCCACGTACAGTGTGTAGCTCTCACCCATGCAGCCCTGCGAGACTCAGTTCATGATTCTGCATTCATCGACATGATTGCGTGGATACACAACAGCTAGAGGTAGACGGTCCACTGCTGCACAGATAATGATTGCATGTTGCTGCAAAACAAGAAATTATTAACACTTCATAAAAAAAATGGTCCTTATTTTGAACGCATCAAAAACAATCAATTTTAATATATACAATAGTCATAATTCCTATTTGTTTGAACTTGCTATAATTTCAAACAGAAAAAAGGAGACTTTTTTCAATTTGAAAAGGTTAAAAACAAATACAATGGGGACAATTATGAAGATTTAAAGAGAAAAAATTAAAAAAAATGTATCACCACCAACAATCAACATGTGCATAACAAAATACGACAGCATATAAAACAGAAAATTCATATTTAGCAAAAAAAACAGTCTGAAGAAAAAGGTTAAATATTTTAGTGATTTGTTCAATAATTGATAGGAACACAGAATGAAAGGTGGCTTCTATGTCTAAATCATGTTGCTGGTGTGTAAGGTAATTAAATCAATTTGTTTTATTACACACTTCTTTTTTAAAAAATGAACAACAATGTCCATATTCCTATCGTAACAAAAATGTTTTTATTTTTTGTGTAAACATAGGACCTCATTATAAGTCTGCCGGTATCCAGCCGGTAATTCCAGGATATTACAGGTGGCGGAAAGGGCCTTAAATCCCCATTGCATGGAGTCCCATAATATGCCACAGAAAGGATTGACGGTATTACCATCACCGGTAGTTCTGGTTCCGGTTATACCATCAGTTTTCAGACAGTGGGTGCCTGATTTACCTCCAACTCATCAGTCCTGTCACGCTATTAGAGCATTAAGGAGAACCAGGGTTATGAGGCTTATTTGGATTATGGAAATCCCAAATATGAAGAGCATTGTACCTCAAATTGTGCATTGGAATTCTGCTGGTGCCAGCATTTGCAACATTCCTTTATGTGGCTGTTCCTGTGAAACTTTGGTTCACTTCTTATTGATATGGCCTGCTAACCTGACAATAAGGAAACTGTACATAAAGCGATTGTTTAGGACTTGAGGAAGTTACACAACCACAGAGCTCTTGGATGTATGTACCAGGTCTAGCAATGTTCTTGCAGTCCACTCAACTTGCAAGAATCTTGTGTGGGCTTGAAGGTCAAAACAGAAGAAGATACGGATGTGTGATTAATGTTATTATGGATAATTATATTTATTGCAGCTATCGGTTTTATTATATTCTTAACATTATTTTAATGAATTGTATGTGATGAAAAATGTTTGCTTTTGTGACTTCTTCTGTTAAAATAAACCATTATTCATCGAATTACCAGCATTTTTACTGGCACTTTTCCTGCGCAGCAAAATATGTAATGAGGACAATAATGTGAGGAATTGCCATTTGCCAACAGTGTAGAAGCCACAGCTTTTTTATGTGTATTAACTACTAACATGATGAGGGTAATCCATTGCAGAAACGTTTACCTGTTAAACCAGGCTCCCCTTTCCTAAAGCTTCAGGCCAAAATCATAGTGCACACCTATGCCCAGCACCATTTGATAAATCAGAGGTGATCATCCCAAAAAATCTGGCCTGGATTTCTTCTCATGTGGCCAGTGAACGGCAGACGCTCCTTGACCGCAACCCTGTGGGAGGTGTTCTGTGGGAGGAGCACATGGTAGGGGACTCAGGATCGGGAGGATTGGCGGAACCATCTAACCACTTCCCTAATGTTCGCACAGTCATAATGGCTTATTTTAAAATTTAAACCACTGATGAAAAAAGGAAAAAGAACATTAGGGACTTCAAGTCCACTAATGCTCTAGGTACTGAGACAAGAAAGAGAGATGTAGAGGTGCAAAACTGTGTTACGCAGTTTAATGGTTCCAATGACCCGCAACTGAGTGGGCCTTTTGAATATTTAATGCTCCTTCAGATGCAGGCCATTAGAACTCAGCAGCAGTGGGAGCAGCAGAAGCAGAAAGAAGAAGTTGGGACCACTGCTGCGTTTCGGTGACAAGAGATTCATAAGAGTATGAGTTGAGAAGTGCAGAGATCGTGCAGTGGGAAGTGGTGTGGATACTGGCTGTCGCTTGGGAGAGAGGAGCTCTCCAAATTCTGTACGATGCTCCGGTGGTTTGCGAGCACCAGAGTATTCAAGGAGTGACACAGGCTCCCTGTACAGAATGTCCAAGCACTGTAAGTGTGACCGCAGCTGTCATACATCCAAATCCTGATGCAAGAAGAAGAAGCTGAAGCAGCAGTGGGTCAGACAGAAGTGCAGCAAAATACTCGTGAGTTGGCCTATGCCAGCTAACCCTGCGGCTCTCCGTAACAGATCTCTGACTGGAGAAACACCTTGTTAATACCGAACTAATGAATTAAAACATTTTTTAAGTAACCCTTAAATTGAGAGAGTCTGAATGAAGAAAGTTAATAACCATCATTGCCAAAGTAAAATAGAGGCAATACTTGAACAAGACAACCCGCATTGCCAAAGACAAAGAAGGGCAATAATGCATAAAAGGGAAACATGCTTTCAGAAATAGAGAAACTTGAACATTACCAGCAGTTAACTGGTCTAGTAGAAGGAATTTTGAGTTGGCATGAGAGAAGCCCTCCTTGTAGCAATCATCAATGGGGATAGGAATATAACCTATATTGCATGTGAACAAACGGCATTAATGCGTATTATGCTCTTGTGAAAGAAGTGATGGATCGCAATGTTGTTGATGACTTTTCTAAAGTTTGAAGCAGACCTCACTGGGGAGTAGTACTTCTAGTAGTAGTGGGAGTTTTATCCTGGCAGATGAGTATTCCAGGAAAGGGATTGTTACTGGTTAGTCCTGACAGGTTAGTGGACCAGGAAGAAGACAATGAAGCAGTACATTTTGTTGAAGGTTATGGTGGTAAGAAAGTGGCAAGTCCACTAATGTGTTATGGTTTGAACTGTGGTAAAACCATCTGGGCAAAACCTGATTGTTTATAAAGAAGAAATCTGAAAGTGTTTTTTTTTATAGAGAAGAGAGGTTATATTTTAAACTGACTAAAAGTGTGAAGACAAAAGGCCTCATCAAGGGTTGGGCGCAGCAGTAAAAATCGGCAGTAATAGCACTACTGCTGTGTTATCACTCTGACCGATCCGGAGTTTGGGTGGAAAGTTAGAGATTTACCTCCAGCTATAAGCTGAAGGTAAATCTGGCCACTTTACACCCTTTTTTGGTGCAATTACCATGGCACAATTTGCACCACAGTAATTGTGCTGATACTGCCCCATAGAATTCTATGGACTCTTAAAAAAATGGGGAGTAAACCATTGCAGCACCGCATTACGGTAACAATATTTGCATTGAGCGCTATCCCAGTGAATTTACACCCAGGACACTGCCCACTTCTCCTGAGACCCAAAGTCTTTTCGGTTTATTGAGGAGGAGATTGTGTACTTTGAACAACCCTATTTGAAGAATGATTAATCTTGTTTAGCATATCCAAGTGTCAAGTGAAAGACTTATGCACTTGGCAAGATAGCAAGATGCAGCACTCTGGGTAATGAGACAGGAGGGCGAAAAGGCAATAAAAAACACAATGTTCAAAAAGGATATGTTCTTGTGTTGCAAACAGGGATTAATGTGCCATGACCAGTCTCTAGGGCCCAACAAGGACCAGGGAACAGTTATCATGCAATAACATATTTTGCAGTGTCTTGGCGGTTCAACAAGGGTGAATCAGACTTCTCAGGCCTGTTCAGTGGTTTGAGTCAGTTCAAGAACAGCAGTCCCGCTCGACAATTGGCAGGCAGGTGTCGAGGCGGCAACGGACTTGAAGAATGCTGCAGTTCAGAGCAGGCTTCAGTAATGTAGATCTGGGATGTCACAAGATTCATTACGAAGGTTCGAGGTTCAACGGCAGTTGGGCTGATAAAGGGCGGCACTTGAGAGCTGGTTTGATGTGGTGGCTTTGGGTGTTCGAAGGATGTGGTTCGGGAATATTAACAGGGTCAGTAGGATCATCAGCAATGAAGAGTTGGTGTTTTGAATGGCAGTTTCAGCAAAGAAAGTGCAGAGGTACTTCTCATTGCGAGCCAAAACAACAACATGCAAAAGCTGGTATGGTGCAGTGGTGAATTGGTTCAAATGGGAGCATATACTGTCATACAGTGACAAAGGCATATCTCAAGGGTTCTGTTAGTTTGATGTGGGTCAAACATGCTCGAATCACAGCCCACCACCACTCAACCATGAAATGGAATGAATCCTGGCTGTCTTGTCTCTGGCTGAGATGCAGGTCAAGAGGCAAAGGTCATTGTGGGCATCATAAATGATGGATTCCCACTAAGCCAGGGGCTGGCCAAATGTAACCTAATATAACTATGTGATGTGGCACTAGGTCTCCAACAGAGGCCCTGGTTCCTGCAAACACAACAATACATTTGGCCCACATGTTCATAAATGGGATAGATCCTTCTGGTCCTCCCACGTTGGTCAGGGGATTTGATGGCCTGCCAGATTCAGGCTGGCTAGCATAGTTTTTAGCTGGTGGGGTAAAAACTCTCAGCATTGTGTCACTATCAAGAACACAATTAAAGAGGACTGTCTTTTAGGGAATGGAAAGCCTGGTGGTGAAAACATTACCTTTGAACTCAAGATCTAAGTTCAAAGAAGCATGGCGGTTAGCATCCCTCATGGCAGTGGGACCAGGTACGCTACTATATGACGATTGTGAAGGACTGGCACCGCTGGTGTTGCTTACTTCAGTTTCTAAGTCCACCGAGGGGCCTGCTCCTATCAGAGGGGACCTAGTGACCACTGAGGTGCCCACTGCAGTGGCACCAGATTCAGTAACCCCAGGATTGCCTCCATGCATAAAACCACCACTTGGGGTAAAGTACATGATTTTCTCAGACCTCATTCACCTCCCAGAGATAAGTGACTCGTTTTTAGCTGGAGACAACAACCAGGCAGAACTTCGCCAGGGGCAAGGTGACTGTCCAACGCTGGCAGAACTTCACAAACAGGCTGAAAAGCAGGCTCAGGGGAAAGCTGCAAGGGGTTCAAGAAGCATTTTATTTTTTTGTTTATTTGTGTTCATATACATACAGCCGAGTGGCTTTGCATATACAACATACAATTAAGTACAAGACAATTAGCACAACAAATCACAAGTAAAATTCTTAACAAGGTTGAAAAAGACATTGTTACCAAACATTTGAGCACTCAGTGTAACATAATGATTCATCATACAAGTTGCTCTACATCATTAACAAGACTATCTAAAAAAGAGTTATGAGTAGTGCAAATGAGCAAGATTAAAAACACATGTGAGATCAAAAACAATTAAAAGAGATACATTAAACACATCACATCAATTTAGCATAATTTGCAGATTGGATGGCCTTGCCAGATTCAGGCTTAGTGTTTCATAATAGCGACTTAAGAACAGTATCAAAACCAGATATATCAACAGGATAACATGGCAATAATCTCAACCCATTTCCAATACAATTTTACAAGATAAATATCACATTATGATCACACCCTTTCATAAAATCAGACCAATTTATGTAAATGCTGCCACCAGACGCACCACTACGATATGAATTTAAAAAGCTGCCTTGTAATGTAGGCAGACTTTCACAATTGATTAACATGTGCTCAATCGTTTCAAGATTATTATTACCACACAAACGACAAAATATGTTTTTGCGTTGGATTCCAATTTGCACGCCATGGGTCATCAAGGCATTACTGGTGTTACATTTTAGCATCATGTATTGCCTGGCAATCATACTATTAGGATAGGCAGTTAGATCGGTCGGTTTACAGCTGTGTTCAACAATATAGTAACAAAATTCACTAGCATTGCATACAGAATATAGAGTCACAAGCTGTTGTTCTTTGCAAATTCCTTTCGTTTTAGATTTAATGTGCGACTTTATCATGTGAGCATATTCATTCGGGGCAAAACCGAGACATCCTTCTGTCCTTTTAGCATGTGTAGAAAGCAACATTCCAAGGGTCCCAATTGCCATAAAATTATCAACTTTAAAAAAACACATCTAAAAACATCCCCATCATTGTGATTTGCTTTAGTTTGAACAGGTTGTCACAAAACATGATCATCTTCACTGTTGAATCAACGGCTATATCACTAAGCTCACATTCTAAATAAAGATATTCGAATGGCAGTGATTTGGGGAGGTACAACAAACGGTGCAGCATCGCAGCTCCAAAATGTTTCATTTTTTTCTCCATATTTATGTCCCCATATCTCTATTGTTGTACCACAATTGGGTATTTTCCCTATTTTTTGTTTTAGGGGGCTCAATTCTCGAAGCATACATAAAACAAAGAGAAATTAATTACCCCTCTCTACGCCAATATCATCAAGATTGGTGATGCTTTTACACTAAGATCAAATTTGCATCAATCAAAATATAATCTATCAATTATTAAGGACCTTGAAGAGTAAGGCTTTTCACCACTGAACCACACATATATCTTATGAAAAATGATTTTATTAATTGTTCACAATAAGTAAACAAGTGGAAATCTAGACAACATGGTTTCACATTTTGTCATAGTTAACAATTACTAAAACATTGCCATTTAGACATTCACACAAAATAATGACAACGACAACAAAATTACATGGGGGTAAATAGAAAATGACATACACCAATGTGAAAAATTCATCATGAAAATAAATTAATTTGTATAGAGAAAGACTCCTTTTATTTATGCTCTTACAGATCTTCAACATGTTTCGGCCTCAGCTTGCATGAGACACTATCTCTCGTGTCCTTTTCAAAATAGATATAGGGGCCTTCTTCAGGACAAAATATTTCTTCTACTCAATGGATCACTCTTGTGTACTCTGTTAATTGATGCTCGACAAAAATTGTGATATAATATAGGCATGGGAACATCTACCTCCAGCCTTGCATGACTAGGAATTCACATTTCTTTAGACAGGACACCCATGTATATTGATGGCAATTATATAGTGCCTTCAATCCGCTCGGTAATTTCTTTTTCTTAGACTCAATAGAGTCCTTCCCAGTTCAAGTTCAAAGCTGCAAGGGGTTCAAGGAGTATTGGGAGAATGGCCTCCTCTACAGTGAGCTCCATTATCCTGTTGCAGGGCCCATCCGTAGGTTGGTGGTGCCAAAATGTCACACGAGGTTTATACTGGACTCAGCTGATGACATCCCTTTGGTAGGTCAGTTAGGAGTGGCCAAGACAGCTGAAGGGGTGTCTGCACGTTTCAAGGAATTTGCAAGGTCCTGTCAGACGTGAAAAACATGTGCTAAGTATGGACAGGCACAAAGGCCCCGTTAATTTCACTATCAGTGGTTGGGCAGACTTTCGAGAGAATTGGTATAGACATCGTGCATTACAGGGGGCTCATATCTGTCTTCGCACATAGCGACTTTGTTGATTGACGGATACAGGTTTTGTTGACATAAACCTTCCAGACTTTCTTTTCTATTTGACTGGCCTATGGAAGAACATAATGCTTATCTTTTGAAAGTATTAGACTGCCCAGATTAGCCAGGACCTCAAAATTCCTCTTGAGACATATCAGTTCTGCTGGACCATTGTCAAGTATATTCACTACTGCATCAGATCCCTCTAAAGCTGAAGCACTCCGCAGCTGCCTTGGACTCAGGCACAGTTTTCTTGGATGTAGTAATTTCTGGAAAAGATTTGCAGCACATTATTCCAAAATCACCACATCTCTCAATGACCTAAGCCAGGGCTACCAACAACCAAGACGGCTGTGAAAAGTAATCAACCAATAGAAAACCTATGTTTAATGTCAGAGAATCCTTCAGAGAAATATGGACTACACCCTACCAACATTTGAAAGTCTCAAACAAACCCTTGCAGAAACAACTTGGCTTGGCACGACCAACCCTTAACTACCATGCTCCCCAATGTCAATTGAAATCTAAAAGAATGTTGGTACTGTCCTTTATCAAAAGGGGGTTGACAACATCAAAAAGTAAATTTACAGTCGACAAGTCAATGTTTTTGTGTTGAATTGACCATTTAATGAAAACATTTCATGACTTCTTCAAAGCATGGCAAAAATGAATAGCCCTAAGTGCTGTAAAACGTCATAGTGAATGCCAGAGTACCTTAAGGTCTGGCAGCCTTTTCTGTTTATGATTATCAATTGCAGTATATACCACTGCAGATCAACACTGATGCTGGCATGCCCTCTTGCATGCTGTACTCCATCTCTATGAAGGACAAGACACCTTGAAACCAAGATTTGCTCTGCATTTCCGATGGCATTTTGTGATCAAGCACATAGAATAGCCCGCTTGGGAGTGACTTCTGAAGGTGCACCAAATGAGCACTGCAAAAATGTCATGACTGATTCAGCAAGATATAATAGAAGCCAATATTATCAAACAGAGTATAGCTGAAACACTGAATACTAATTACTTCCAGAGCAGACACCCTTGCAAAGTGTAAGTGCCGGTATCAACACTCATCCACATTTGGTGGTCATGAATGGTGGGATCCTTTACAAGGAAAGGCACTGCCTCCCTGGCAACCCCTGCACTACAGGACTGTGTCTGTATCCCTACAGCCCCCCTTCCCAGCACTTGTCTGCATTTACTTCGTACTTGCCACCAGCTCGCCCTTGTTATTTATCATGTATGCTGTATGTTAATAACCCTGTACTGCACTTTCCCCTCTCCCTTTCCCCCTTGCACTTTTCCCTTCCCCTCTACCCTTTGCACTTGCGCGATCTGAATGACACCTGGCCTAGTAGGATCGTTGTCTGTCTCCCCTTGTTCTCCCCCTGCCTCGTCGCGCCTTGAAACACTTGTGTATAGGCGCGTTACAAATGCCATATCATATCATATCATATCATAAAGGCCGATATAGTATTTACTGCTTTACTAATCACTGCTGCGACACAAGAATCACTGATCAATGCCATTCACACATCATATGCACATGTCCATCGGTATATGAAAACTACAATAGTACATAATTGACATTGATCCTTCTGGCCATGATATACCCAATATATGGAAGGCAATTGCCAACTTTGGAGCAGGTGGATTGTCTCCAATATTGCTGCTAGGCCTGCAGCCTTCTTCCATCATGTGGACACATTATGACCCATGGACCTAACCTCAAACAATGCATTATCTCTTGGAGCTAGACAGTTAGGAGATCTGAAACAACATATTGGCCAATGAAAATGTCACTTATTATGCCCCAATCTCCATACAAAGGCCATGTGGCTTCCACAATTTCCAATGTGCTCTGGGAGAAGCATTACATTTACCTGGGTTTGGCAACTCACATGCATTCAAACTGAGGTGTGGATAATGAGTTACACCTAAACGATTACATGTTAATGGTTTGACCCGAAGCTGCCTGCAAGGAGAAGTTCAAGTGGAAAGATTAAACAGAGCCCTGTTGTGTATGGTTGCCACTCTAATACCAGAAACCAGAAGAGACCAAATAGATCCAACACGTAACCACAATGCTCCATGCCTACAACATCACCAGAAATGATGCAGAACCTAATGTTTAGGAGAGATGCCTGATTTCCAGTTGACTTGTTTTTTTGTTTCCTGGGACCTGGAAGGGGTACATACATAAGGTTTTCTGACATTTGTCCAGCATCTTATCTTACCACTGACATTGTTTCTGTGAGACCAATTGCTACTTGGCAGGTATTGTGGGCTAGTAGGGATGGGGCTTTAAAAAGAGACTTGATTTGAAATCTGACTTCAATGGGTGGCCATTATAAAGTCTCTGCTATATACACTTTCACTGAATTTGTATTTTGAGAATCCGAAGAGAACTTACAGCGTTTCTAAGCCAGAGTTAAAAAGCAAATCTATGCAACTTTTAACTGTCGTTAGAGAGGATGAAATGCTCTTAAAACCAAAGGTAAGGGAATTCAACCCCTTATCCCCATTTGATCGGGTAGCAGGTAAGTATCCCTATATGTTGGAGGTGACAATAACTTAAAAAGGGCATTTTCTATCTAAAGCCAGGTTTAATATTCTTCCAGTAATAGAGACATGGTTGAAGGATTACACAAAGGGAATAGATTGACATTGTATTTGCGGGGGATATGAGATGCTGGCTCATTGTATATTTTTATTTACCACTTTATTTAGAAATAAGGAAATATCTACTACTCTGACTTCTTAGAGATGGTGGGTGGAATAAGGTTTCATCAAATGTCATGATATTCCGGCTTGGTTTAACAAATATGATGATTTTTCTGGCCATTGCCAGCTATTTGAATAAAGGCTGGTCAAGGCAAACGAAACTGATGGCGGCTTTTTCATATTTTCTGTTTAATTTGTATAAACGTTTGGTGTTGAATGTGCTATTTTATATTTGTAAACTGTTTTTGTTTTCTATGTTTCATGGATTTGTAACAATCCAAATAAACTTGATTGATTGATTAATTGATTGATTACCTTATTGTCTTGCAGATCTGACTGTAACTGGATCAGGCATACTAACTCACCAAAGTTGATAATAAGAAAAACACTTAAAATAACAAATACAAATATCATTAACCTATAGAAGTTCAAGTGTTTCAAGCCAGAGCTTGACATTTCAATCAGAGCTTGGGAGTAAAAGGTTGAAACAAGTTAGGGAAGACATGGGAATCATAAATGTATACATCGAAAGCCAAATATCCAAAGAAATGCACCAAAAAGTCATATTTCCACTAAAGCAGGATAATTGCAGGAGAGGGGAATGTTTCAATAACCTCTTCTAATCAAACTGATGCAGTTAACCTTAGAAAGCTTCTAACTCAGACACGTCAATATGAACAGGACACTCTTGCTCCAAAGCACCATCAGTGACCACACATCTCAAAGCAGACTTTCACAACAATAAATAAGAACCTCAGCAGGTCAATGATAAGGAGATCGATGGAGATTATGAGTCTAGCAACATTGATCATGAATCAGAAGTAGATATTTCCAACTGTTTAAATGTGTGTGAAGTGCCTACACTCACAAACATAACACAGCTATAAATTGCTTTGCTGTGGTTTATTTTGTCAAGCTCATCAGACCTATGTTATTTGATGTAGTGGAGAAAAATCCATGTTTGGTTGGAGCTGAATGATGCCTCAAAACATCTCCCTGTACCACTCAGTCAAACTATGAAGTAGTAGAAATGAGTCACTGCACTTAGTTATGAGTCCTGTGTGGTGCAGAGTGCAGCACCCATGTGTGAAGCATTCCAATCATTACCAATGCAGTTGAATACACTGCAGACAAAATTTACATTAAGGAACCCACTTTAGTTTCCCTCAAATAGCTGGACAATCGCGTAAATTAAGAAAAACTATGAAAAAGTGGAAACATTTTGACACCTCATAAATTCATGTTTTATCAGTGACGAGGACATTTTGAAATGGGGGAAGTATGTAACATTCATGCATATGCAGCACATGATAGAACTTAGCATCATTGGATAAGCTTATACCAGCACTCCTCAGCAGAGAAAAGAAAGGCCGGCTTACACTATAGCACAGTCTAAGCCGGCAAGTGACAAACCTTCATCGCATCATAGATGGTAGAAAAATAAAGCACGTTCAGCATCTCCAAATACCATCAGTTTCAGAATTGTATAAGAACGGCACGTGACTGCAAAATATAAAACAGCGAATGACAGAGGGCCTCATTGTGAGTTGGGCGGAAAATATAGCGTTAATTCCACCCCAGCGAAATTGCTGTGAAAGCTGTGGTGTCTGGCCAAATTACCACCATATTACAAGTTGTCGGGAGGGTGCACATACCACTTGTGGTAACAGTAAATCCGTCTGGCGGAATTACCACTGTAAAGGAGTGTTAAACGGTCATTCTGCCTGATATCGGCAGAATTATTCTTGCCACCTCCACATTTAGCGGTAATTCTGCTGGCGGAATTACAGTCGGTAGAATTAGCGTCATTGCCGGAATGGGAACTGTGCCAGCGGCTATCTTCCGAAAACATCCAATACACCCTGAATCTTCCATTCCCTGGAGCCATCCGGAGACAACAGTCGGTAGAAACATGTGCAGGAAAAGGGAAAAGCGAAGGTGGTGGAGAAGAGAGTGCAGAAGCACACCTTTATTGAGGGTAAACTTAAGGTGCTGGTGGATGAGGTTGTTATGGAAGCAGGCAGCGGAGGACCTCTAGCTAAACAAAGGCTGCCATCTGGGCGAGCATACTGGACATGAGCATGTCATTGGGCATTGTCCCACGGGACAGTGAAGACTGCTGCAAAAGGTGGAATTACCTGTAAACCATGGACCGAAGCCTCATTTCAAAGCTCAGGCATGAGACCTTTGCCACAAGAGGCGGCACTGTGGATCCACTTGTTCGGACTCCATGGGAGGAAAACACCAGCTCCATCCGCCACATCGAAGGTGTAGACAGGATTAGCAGTGCTGAAGTCAGAGTATTGTATTTATTTATTTATTTTGGAATTTAAGAGCGCACAACTGCCCTTGGGCATCGTGGCGCTGTTACAGAGAGCTCACCTGACAAAGGTACAATATGAGGACATAGTAGAAGAGTGGTTACAGACATTGCTCGTGACTTGACTTGACCCAGAATGCCAAAATAAAGCCTTACATGCATCCTGTCATTGGACCTCCACCACCAAGTTCCAGTCTTAGTTTGATTTCTACCCTCACCCCTCCACCCCGGACCAACCCAAGGTCAGTTGTTTTTATCCCTCTTATACCAGATTACACCTTTATATGTGTTTCTGTGTTTTTCTTTTTTCTTTTAACTGTTGACCCAATATTACTTGCTGTAAATGTAAAAATACAAGCAGGTTACCTATTTAAAACAGATCCTTTCTGTTTTTCTACACATTCTCTTAGGCTATCACAATCCTATTGGCCCAGAAGAAGGCTGTCCATTCTAAAGCCGAAACTTCACTGCAGCAGGTCTTTACCTGCCGTCAGTCCAACACCAGGGAAGTTCATTTCCCGACGTAGACCAAGGATTGGCTATCACTTATCTAATGTGCAAAATGTTATCATAATCAACATAATTTTGCCTGTTTACCATAAAAGCTAGGCTCTTTTCCCCTCTAGAACAATGCATAAGTAACCTTGCATGCACTCCTTTGCGTATCCAAAAGCTTATTTGTATAATTAACACATTATATATACACAACAAAATGCATTGAATTTTGTTTGAATTTTTTTTTTTGCTACCACTGTATTACTATTTGTTTATGTCTATACTGGATGAATTATAATCCAACTACACTTTGTTAAAAGATTGAAGAATCAGCACAACTGTTTTATGTCTTTTTCCTCTGGCTTGAATATTAGGAACCATCTGTTTTTTTAATGAATGGGTTTCATGAGAATTGTACTTGTTTGTTAAACCTTTGATTGTTTTCCATTTCTTATTCTATAATCCATGTTTAGTTTTGATATGGGTATAACTGTTTTAAATATTGTCTCCACTCCTTGATTATACCAAACGACAATGATCTTTTCTTGTATATCTACGTTTCTTACTTATAACACATGTAAATAAATACATGACATTTGAATTAATGAATAACTGTTTTTTTGTTTCATTCGAATATATACAGTTATTTCCCCAAAATGTGAGTTGAGTTTTCTACTTTAACATGCTGGGAAGATGGTGATTATTTGCGACACCACTACAGTCCCCTGTAAACAACAGAACATTCTATAGCTTAAGAATGGTTTAATCATTTCGGCGGTTACCAACTCTCTAGTTATACATATCTGTACCCAGCCCAAGGTTCTGCCAGTAGGGCTTTCCCTCTTGTTATAACATACATAGGAACAGTGACATAAGTATAGTATGAGGGCACAGTGCAAGGTAGGTTACAGACATTTTTTGTGTTACCGGTACCTGGGGCAGTGGTGCAGGTCCATGTTTACTTAAATAAAGTTGTTTTCAGTGCCTTTCTGAAGGCCATGAGGGATGTGTCCGATCTCAATTTAGGTTGCTGTGAGTTCCAGGATTTTGGTGCTAGAACTTCAAAACTTGACCCACTGGCTTTGGTTCTGTTGAAGGTCAGGATTGAGAGTTGGTGTGTGTACATGTCCCGTTTGGGTCTGAGTGACTGCACTTGGTATATTCGTTCAGTTAGATAACTGGGAGCAGAATGGGATAGGCATGTACGGGTGATAGTGAGAGTCTTGAACAAGATGCGCTCTTTGACCGGGAGCCAATGAGCGTTTTGTCTTGTTTGAGAGATGTGCTCCCTCCTGGGTATGCTAAGGGCTGCTCTCAGTGCGTTGTTCTGTGTAATTTGTAATCTTCTAATGTTTTTGGCGGAGGTGCCTAGAAGGAGGACGTTGCAATAGTCCTATTTTGCACCTATAGTGGCCCTGCTAATGTTGAGGCAGTTTTCAGTGGATAGGTGGGGTTTTAGAGCGTTCATTATTTAAGTTGTGAGTGCTGCTGCTAAAGGGATACAAATTACATGTCTATCCATGGATAGGGTTGAGTCTAGGTATACACCCAGCGTTTTTACGGAAGGTGAGACTGTAATTACAGTGTTCTCAATTATGAAGTTGCAGTATTTGCTGTCTAATTTTCTGAGGATTTTTTCAGGGCCCACCAGTAAGATCTCTGTCTTGTCCCCATTGAGACAGAGGCCATTGGCTGCCATCCATGCCTGAATGATAGCATAGCTGTCTTTTAAGGTTT
Organism: Ambystoma mexicanum; assembly: GCF_040938575.1. NCBI lineage: Eukaryota > Metazoa > Chordata > Amphibia > Caudata > Ambystomatidae > Ambystoma > Ambystoma mexicanum. Next base: position 418,582,664 of record NC_090937.1, on the reverse strand, counting down.
TTAGGTCTTGCTCGTAATCACCAGATAGTGGGAGAAAAATGTGTGTATCATCAGCATAATTGGTGAAAGTTATGCCAAATTCTTCTAGGTCGTTAAAGAGTGGAGGTGTAAATAAATTGTAGAGCGTGGGGGAGGTGCAGGAACCTTGTGGTACTCCACAGCTGATGGGGGAAGGAGTTGCTTATGCTTGGTCTGATAAAACCCTCATGACTCTGCCCTCCAGGAATGAAGTAATCCAGGTAGTGACCTCAGTGGAGAAATGAGCCGTGTCTGTGAGGTGCGTTTTTAGGACTTTGTGGTCTACTAAGTCGAACACAGCCGACAGGTCTAGAAGTAGGAGGATTGCAGATTTACAGTTGTCCATGTTTCCTTTTGGTTTTTTAATTCCAGCAAAGCTGATTCAGTACCATGGCATGGACGAAAGCTGGATTGTCTCTTTCCTAGGAGGTTTTGTACTTCTAGGTAGGCTTGTATCTGTAGATATGTTGCCTTGTCTAGGATTTTCAGCAGGAATGGCACAGTTGTAATGGCCTATAGTTGTTTGGAGAGTCCGGATCTAGGATGGGCTCTTTTTAACAATGGCCAGACCCATGCTTCCGCATGACAGGGAAGGTCCTGCAAGTACGTGGCCTAAATAAGGCATGCATTTCCCAGTAGTGTTGATGTTCCACCCCCTGCCCACTTCACATAGCATTCAATTGGTGCTGCGAGATTGTGTTGTTTGATGGCACTTGTTTTCACCCACCATCCATATTTGTTGCCCTTTGTGGCTGCCAATGTACGGAGGCAGTGTGCTGTTACAAAGGACCATGGCATCAAGGGTGGGTCCTGGGAAGCAGGCACAGCAGTGTGTTCTTGTTAGGTAAGCGTCACACGTAACTGGAACTGTTTCCTGTTGTGGTATGCCTCTTTGGATGTCTGGGGGCACAATACGCCACATGGGTGCAGTCAAACACGGAAATAACATTTGACATGTTGGCTACTGCATAAACGGGTGCCTTTGTGGCATTTATCTTTGCCAGGTGGTGGGAAGGTAGATGTGCAAGGATGAATGACACAGGCATTCCTCTAGCACCTACCCAAGCACAAGTGAAAAAGTGGACTGGGACAGGCCATGCAGCAGTCGCACATTCTGCTGATAGGTGCCGCTGACAAAGAAAATGGGGCGCTGACATGCATGTCCCAGTTAGCAACAGCTGATGACAGCATGCTGTTTGCAAGTGTGCTTGGTTCAGGTGCAGGCCTTATGTGGTTTTTCAGAGTGGATTGTGTGCACGTGTGACTTGTTTCCATCACCTGTATGAATTTACCTCCACCTTCTTGAACTACCACCCATTTTCTGCAGTATTTCTACAGTATTTCAACTTCTGATACAGTGGATATACCATTTGCATCTTGGCAGTAATTCCACTGGCGCAATTAGCACTGATGCTAATTCCGCCTGAGGTTGGCAGTAATTCTGCTGGGGATAATTCTGCCAGTGGATTTAACACCAAACCCTAATTCACAGGTGTGGTAAAGGTGGCAGTATTTCCTTTACCACCACTTTTACTGTTTACCACCAAACCTGTAATGAGGCTCAGAGTATTACAACATGGGAGGTTAGGGAGAAAGTAGGCCAAGTGAGATTGTAGGAGTGCCAAAAAACAAGCAACCAAATGCCAAAGCAGTAGATACACTGATGTACGCCAATCACTTTCCTGTGAGTGAAAAGGTAGGTAGCGCTATATTCTCAGTATGTATAGAATAGTAGTGTAAGAGTTGATGGGCATAGTTTAATAGAAGGTTTTTATTTCATGAAGACTAGTATAAATATGTCACTATGAGAATCCTGAAATGGATTCTTGCAAAACCAGTTTCTATCAGTGTTCACACTTCCCAAATGCCCTGTGGGTGTTAGACAGCACACACATAGCATCACAGGAGCAGCAGGACAGCATGAATTTACAGATGACATGTAAGGCCAGGCTTTTCATTACCCAAAGATTTGAACAATTCTGGCAACCACCATGATGTCATGGTCCATGGAAGTGGGATGCTTCCCCACGACATGGATTTTCCTTGCCCACATGGACTTGGTTGCTAGGTATTTCGCATGACACCCTTACCTGCTCCATACTACCACATTTGTCCAAGCTCCCCTTGTTTAGTGAAGAGTCTTCATCTATAAACCACTTATGGTAACTTACATTTATAGAAGGAGGGTGCAAGGCACAGGGATGAAATGTGGAAGCAATGAGTACATTACAGTCAGATACAACATCCACATCAAGAGACTGCAAGAAATAGGGATCACAGACACAGTGCTGCTCTGAATACAATCTTTCCTATCTGAAACTCCAAGGATCCTCCCTATCCCAACTCCTCTTCATTGTCTACATGACTCCACTAATCAACCTCAACAAAATGCACAGCCTCACCTGCTACAACTATGCAGATGCCACCCAAATCATCTACAAAATCGAAGATGTATAAGAGAAGAACACAATGCTAGTAGACTATATGAAAGATCTCTATAAATGGATGAACACAAACAGCCTCAAAGTCAACCTGGGCCAAACAGAAATCATGATCATATCCAAAATTCAGGGAAGCAACCAATACATCTCATGGCCCACAGAACTACGAATAGCGCCCATGCCATGCAAAATAATCAAAAACATTGGAATCCTAATCACGAGCTTACCCTAGAACCACAAGTAAACACAATAATCAAGAAATTATTCATCCACCTGCACACAATCAAAATGATTCTGTCATTCCTCTTCTTCAAACACAAAACGCTGGCCATTATCTCCCTCATCATGTCCAGGATAGACTACACGAATAGCCTATACCCCGGAATGCCGGATTATCTACTGAAGAAACTGTAACATATACAGAACGAGCGGCTACACTTCTCCTCAAACTCTCACAAAGGGACCACATCACTCCAGCGCTAAAGATGATACATTGGCTGCCATCAAAAAACAAAATTCATTCAAAACAAAGTGTGTTACACACAGAGCGATCCATGGCCAAGTAGTAGAATTCTCATAAAAGAAAATCACTGTTTACCAGCCAACCAGAACACTCAGATCCAGCACCAAAATCTGCCTGTTACCTAAACCGTACACAAGGAAACAACGCAGTGGATCAGCATTCTCTTGCCGAGCTGTTAAAATGTTGAACTTCAGTTTGAGAGAAATGCAAAACAAGAAGCACCATCCAAAATTCAGAAAGTCCTAAAAACTCAGCTCTTCAACTCAGAACCAGACAACAACGAATGTGCAACACCAACAACCCTCAGAGTGAGCACTAAAATGTCAAGACGCAGGACTAGACCAAACCACAACAAAGTGCAGGGAAGTGGAGAGACATCCAAGTGGGAGAGAAACCCGGGTGTGCCCGTTCCCAGGGGTGGCCATACTGGAGGCCAGGGAGAGAGATGGAAGCGTCATAGGTTGAACCAGAGACTGAGGGCATTAAAGTTGAAGGGGAAAGAGTGGCAACCAAAGAGATAAACCATTGGCCCCAAGCAGCTGAAGGGCACAGGGAAGAATTCCTCACCAAGGAGCCCAGGTAGACGATGGTATTTGTATATCAGGATATGCCAGTGGACAATACGCTGTAGACATCCATTAGTCTAAACATGGGGGTGGAGGAGGCATCACCTCTAAACAACCATGCTGACAATCTACAACTCTGGACAGAATATAGGTGGGAGACCCCCTGAGCACACTAGAATGCACAACACTGGCAGGCTCACATGTCATAGGTGGCCAAAGTGGAGGGGGTACGAAGTAGCGCCAGCAGTAACCAACCCACTAGAAAACGCATCCCTCTGCTTACACCTCTCTACCTCTAAACAAAACACAACCTTACCTATACAGCCCAACAAACCACATGCGCTTCACTACACCACAACAACGAAACTAACCTCACATATCTTCACACAACAGCATATGACAACTACTGACCGAAAAATCACAGCTACGCTCAGCGAACAGTGTTAACTGAACTGAAGCTGCCAACAGCACATCACAGCTCTCTTGAGCATTTTTCCAGGTCATTCCTACTAACTTACACTACCCTCTTGCTTTTCTGATCCGCCAGAGTGCCAGGGGAGAGACCACTCAGCTGGTGATGGTGCGCAGTATACATATCCTTTAACATAACATTGAACGCACAATATATCTGACATACATAACATGTCACCCCGACATTCATTCTTTGCTGCCACATTGCAAGTGATACCTTTTCACATCCATCCGTGAGGACCCCAGAAACATTCTGGAGTAGCAAATCAGTGCTGTATAAAAATGAGGCCCTAATGTGCTATACATCCGTCTTTTGTGCTCCAGAAGTTCAGACAATGTGAGGTGGGATCAGGTGGGCACTTTAATACAGCCTGGAGAGGTTTTAACAAATACACCAAACTGTGCACTTTTCTAAAAAATCTGGTAAACAGAGTTTGGATATTTGGACAGTGTGAAAATGACTTCTGCAATGCAGGAGTACAAGGATGAGTAGTGGCTAAACTGCCTACTTGGCCCTCACACCTCTACATACCAAAAATGGTCCCAATCACAAAGATAAAATGGGCACAGGCAAGGGAAATACTTCCTTTGCTTTTTGTGGTGATGTGAGCCTAGGGAAGGCTATACTCTTCGAAGGGGTGTGAATGTGAAACAGTAGCAACCCGAACAGTAATCGTACAATAATTCCAACATAAAAAAAATGTCAATGAAGTTTCTATAAAATGTATAATTAAACAAATCAATCATATAACTTACTATTAAAAACCCTAGAAAGACCCATCACTGTAAACAAAGACTGAAAATACATAACAGCTATGTGAAGGCACTCTGATTATTTAGCAGTAATGATAAAGGCATGAATTGCTGTAATGTCACTTTAAAGATTATCTTCTTTAGGGAAAAAGATGTAAACAACGACCTTTTTGAATTTCGAGTGTCCCAAAAATGGCAAAAGATGACAAATGCACTCACTGTTACCTGATTGTAGTTCTTAGGCAGTTCAACAGGGTCATACCAGTCTTCGAGATGTGAGGATCGCAGGTTGTAACTGTGTTTGAAGGAGACAAGCCACATTCATCCCAGGTGGTGAATGAGCTTTCTGTGTGGTTTGGAGGTGGTGGCGAACAATGCAGGACAATGGGTCAACAGGAGCAGTTCGACCATCGAGCATTGTTTGAAATGATGAGTAATGCTTGTGCAGGTCAATGAGTGAGGCAATGTTCCAGCAGTTTCACATGAGCTACGATGAGAATTCCAGGCAGTTTGATTCTTTGTTCAGTGATGCAATAGTTTGAAGTCGTCTTCATGTTGCGCTGGTGCTTGAGCCAGACAGGTGACGTGGCTCTGCTGGGGTGATGTGGTATTGAGCTGGCATGGTTTGAGCTAGAATATGAGTGCCAAAGGCAGCACCATGGGACATGGAGGTTTGAAAGTGTTGAACACAGTTTGAATGCAGTTCAAAATGGTTTGAGTGATGAAACCAGGAGACACTGCTTCTTTGGCACTGTGGATGCTGTAGGTCTCACTGCAGGGGGCTCAAGGGCAAGGTGAGTTCTTTTCAGGATCTGTTCTCCCAGTCTATGGAATAGTATGATTTACATTAGTATTCAGCAGGGTTGCCGTGCAGCCCCCAACACTTTTGCCAGGCTTTGCATTCCATTAGAGATACAGAGGGGTCAGAGCCCAGTAAAAGGATTGGTGGAACAAGAAACTGGATCTTGGTACCTTATACCTTCAGGATTTCTCTGACTATAACTCTGAGCTTATACGTGCGATTGTTGTGGTATATCTGTAATGAGAAGGCACACTCTGCTTAAATGATGTACTATGTATGAGCCTTCCATGCCCACCGCCCACCTAACCTGCTCATACCCAGGTATGCAGGCTGTTGTAGATGAAGCAAGTATGTAGCATCCATAAGTAGTTATTATCACTACCGTTGCTGGAGATGTCTGGCGAATCTAGGCTAGGGTGCCTGATCAGACTAAATTATTTTCAGGTTCCTACTTCTTCCAAGCTAAGGCACTGGAAGCAGCGACATGATGAGTTGTAGGACCAGTTACTTGATATGTCTTAATGAGTTACAGTTCTCAGTAGCTGTATTAGATATTGTGATTACTTTTCAGCAATGTTATCAGGTCAGCAGCAATGTGTGTCACTCCTGCTGCCTAGTGGTAACCCAGTTTTGCTCGAAACAGGTAGCAACATGCGCCCGGCAGACCGCGGATCGCAGTGGATGGAGATGACCGGGCAGGAAAAACTGTGTTAAGTATGAGTGTTTTTTAGCCGCGTTCTTGCAAGGTGCCATTTCCTTACTTGAGGGAACTAATGTCCTGTCTTTTCTTTGCAGGCACGGGATCAGGAGAGCATGCATACCAAAAATAGATGCACCTGGGGTGGAGAATCAGTGACAGGATCTGTGCAGGTTAGTAACTTGCAATTTGTTTCACGTTCAGTATGCAAAGTATGGGCGGGGTGCCAGGCATGGTTTGAGTAACCCAGGAAACATGTCGCCCGATATTCAAGCGTCTCATGTGATCGTGTGGCTTCCTGGGAATTCTAGTTCTCATAATGCGGTACTCAACATATGCATTTGTCTTTTCCATGTTCGTCCTTCAGGACCCCATGGTGTGCTTGCAGGGCCTTTCTGTGCCAATCCCACGAATGAGGATATGGGGCGGGTCATAGTGGGTGTGCTGGGGGCCTTGATCCTCAGTAGAATCACCTCCAATGTGCCCTGGGATTGGGTAGGGAGCAAAGCTTTCTGTTGTCTTGGAGCATCTGTCTTCACCTCTGACAGAGGGCTTTGGAAATTACAGCTCTCCCAACAAGGACCAAACAAATTCTTCCTGATGTTATTAAAGGTCAAAAGTGAATCAAGGAAGAGGTGGGAGACACCCTCTTTTATAATTAAATGGCCACAGGGGATTGGATGTAAGCAAGCCTTTTTTAAGATGTCCAATGCCTGTCCTTGAGGCAAAGTACACTCGCCTCGAGATGTCATACCCAGAGCACCTTGTTTCACAGAATATTGAGGGGACCGAAAGGAAAGACAGCCATGAAAAAAAGATTGAGGAACCCTTCCTAAATGTCACCTGTGCTCTCTAACTGACCTAACACTGCCCCTATCTCAGCCTGAATTTTCAAAGATTCTCTCCAGTGCCAATCTCGAGTGTGAGTCAGGCCTTTTATATGGAAGAGCCTCTTTGAAGCCAGTTTCCCAGAAGATCTCTAATGTAAGCTAGTGGGCCAGTGGCTAGTGGCGCACCCGTGAAGCCCCGGTAAGTCCTGCTTTGCCGCGGGTCGCTTTTGAGCAATTTCTGGATCTGGAATTGAACTTTGCGCTATATTGGAACCAGACAGACCACAAGTACCAGCAGGTGAAGTGCAACATAAGGAAGCGGATACATACCAACTTTTAGCCCAAACAGACTCTGATATGTTTTTCTTTTCTTTTGTTTAGGCACTTTGCTATACATTGCTGGGAGGGGCTATATAAACGTACCCATGTGCGCACTGCGCGCGCGCACCCATGAAGCCCCGGTAAGTCCCGCTTTGCCGCTTCGCCGCGGCGGCGCGGGGCACCACGGGTGCTAGCCTCAATTACTTTTGTTTTTGACCAATACTAGCTTGTTAATCAGTATGCGCTTATCCTTAAAATCAGGCGTGCCAGCACGGAGCCCCCTAAAGTGTGTGTATACTGGGGGGCCTAGAAAATAGGGCGATGCTGGCCTGTCATGCTCTACCCCGAGATGGAGAGCCTCAAAAGATCCTCCACCGGGGAATACTGATATAAGTAAATTTTGTAATGGATCACTCTCAGCATTTCGGGCTCAGTCTGGGACTAGGACCCCAAACCCCCTGGAGAAGGGTCTTGGTGAGGGTGGTAATTGATCTGGTCGAAATAGTACAACAAAGGACAACACAGACAACTTGCAAATAATGGACTAACTGAAGAAGCCGCCAGCTGAGTGCCCGTCGAAGGACTGTTCTATATCAGACACGACCCTGTTGGAATCAATACCAGCAACTGGCGTCCTGGTTCATGGGCCCAGCAAACCCACTAACTCTGAGGTACAGAATGTTGATATTGTCGTGATAGATTTCGAGGCAAATGATTCTGTCTTCTCAAACAATCTACTCCCCGAAAATGTATCAGCTTCTCCTGTAATGTTTTCAGAGAGTTCCATAAGTGTAGGTCGCGGAAATGAGTCAGTGAGGTTTGTAAGTGAACCCCATACCATTAACGATGATCAGGAAGAGCCAACATTGTCAACCCACAACCAAAGTATGAACACGTCTGTGGTAGACCTGCAATCAGAAAATGGTTGGGGGATTGCTTTACAGGCCATGAACCTTGCGTTAACATCAATGTCAAGTTCTTCGATAGCATGTGAAAAGAAATTAACCAACGAGAGTAAATGTATGGAAGAAATTATCAAGGGCAAGTTCTCAATGAGGTAGCCTTGGCTAAAATCTGGGATCTGTTGGTCGCAGCAAGGGAACTGAATCCTCAAAGGAGTACTGTAGCTGCACAAACAGACACACTTGCTGAGAATAATGTAAGAGAGTCTCATGTTAGAAATGAGACCCTAAAAACAAATGTGGTTGAATCAGTGATTCCGTGTTTTGATGATGTTATATATGAGTCCTCGAGAGGGGGTGGGGGTCAGATGGCCCAGGGGGAAGATAGCTTAAAATTCTTGCAATCTTGCAAAAGAACAGGGGAACATCCAAAAGTTAATATGCCTGATGTAGTTGTATCCCTCGATAAACAAAAAAGTAAGCGGGGTAAACAGGCCCCTAAAATAGCTGGACAAAAATTACCAAAAAATCAACAGACCCCTAAAACAATAGGAAAATCGTTGATCAAACACTTCTTTAAGGTAATTTCACTTCGTAAACGTACCACTACAGCTGCATCTGATGCCATTAAACAAAAATATTTAGCCCGAGCCCTTGATCAAAGAAATGGGACCCTACATTTTCGTCCCCGCCAAGCCTTGGACTATCCTCCCTTAGATCATCTAGTGGGGGAGTTAGCAATGTCGGAGAATGGTTTAGAGTCAATCCCTCGGAAAACTAACTTGGTAAATTCTCCATCTAAATCGTTGCTGGAGTCAGAGGCTAAGGATACTGCACTCAATGCACATCGTGCTGAGATCAGGAAAGCAGTAGATGAGTACATGGCGAAAGCATCCCACACTATATTATTGCCACCTGATAAACCGAGTGTTTCGAGGGTATCCGAAAGCGCTAATAGTGGGAAAAAGTAGACTGGCCTTGGAAAGAGCTGTGGGAGTTGAGCCATTTCAACCAAGCACTCTGAGTCTTGAAAAAGTAAGTCGGGTAAGAGCCTCCCCCAGTGTTCCCGTCAGGACCATGGAAGTGAATCCCCCTCAAGTGTGTGGACTGACTGACCATCCCCACGTCATCACGTGCCAGAAAGATAATATTGGAGATCTTACACAAATAATGGGTCCGATCATCCCTCTGATTGAGAGTGCTCTTAAGAGATTACAGGGTCCCCACCCACGTATAGAGGAGATGACCCCGCAGGCTAGCGGAAATCAGATGAAAACTACCCAACTTAAACCTCCAAAGAGAAATCTTCCCACATCGTTCCCCCTGATGTTATCACTCAGAAGTCTACCTTCCACGCAGTATGATCTTAATAGGAGGGCGTGATAGCAATCTTCTCTGAGATCCCCCATCTGCAGGATGTAGTCTCTTCGGACTTCTCATTAGTGGAATTTCCTGTCCGAACCAATTTGAATTCCGTAACCCTGTGGTTCAAATCTAGAGTAGTACAAAATGTAATTTGGAAGGCTAAGGATGAGCTGTTTGCATTGGGATTTGTGCTTGAGCCGCTATCGGATACAATACAAGATGGTCCTCCCCATGGCTCGAGGACTAAGGGTGCTGGACAGAACTAGCCTGAGGGAGGGGGTTGGGATGAGTGGTTGTCATTGGTATGTTGGAACACCCAAGGTTTTTCCCACCTCATAAATAACGATCAGAATGAGCTGTGTAAATATGATATTGTATTTCTACAGGAGACATGGCTTACAGACGTCCCAATATGGGATAATCATGAACTATATCTATATCCCGTGGTGAAACCTAAAACTGGCCGTCCGATGTCAGGGCTTGTGATAGCCGTGAAAATGGGCAGAGACTTAAGCTCAGTGCTTTGAGCAATTCCAAACAGCTACATGATGCTGGTGAAACTAACGGCTGGTACATAGGTTTATGCTTTGGTGAATACATACTGGAACCCTATTGCCATGTCGGATGACTCCTTTTTTAAAGACCTAAATAATATTCTAGATCTTGTGGCCTCGGACTCGAAGATAAGAGAAATTGTAGTCACGGGCGATTTAAATTTAAATTGCCTGAGTATGGTAAAAATAAAAATAGATGGAAAAGATGGGACTCTCTTGTAAAAGATAGAGGTCTGATAATGCTCAATGGAGCCTTTTGAAGTGATATCCCCCCTGCCCCAACATGGCAAAAAGGTGACAGTACCTTGGTCATTGATTACATTTATGTAAGTGCGGATCTCTGGCCTGTTGTAATGAACTTTTGTGTGATAAAAACAGACGCTAGTGATCACAATAAATTGGAAACTCAATGGAGATGGGAACCGCTGAAGGGCCCAAAAGTGGTTAAGCATAAGGATTCATTCTGTACAATATATGCCGGTGGGAAAAAAATTATGATGGTCAGAGAATCAAGTAAGTATCTTTGACCGGTTATTAGACAAAGGCCACTCTGATTACACCGTGCTGTTAAGGAATGATATGAAGGAACGACCAGAGCTAATACAAGTCCCTCGAAAACAAGGTAAATCCAATTGACCTCACAGTCCAGAATTATTATAAAACAATTTGGCAAATTCTCTCTGAAACATGCAGTAGTCTTTTATAAAATGAAAGTCGTTCCGATTTTGTTGTATGGTGTGGAGAGCATGGTGTTAGACAGAGTGTGCCCATGGAAGGCCTTAGAGGCTAAGTATTGGAAGGTGATCCTAGGCGTACCTAAAGTGACTCTGAGTGTAATGGTGCGCTACGAATTGGAGTTTGTATCTTTGTATGCACAGGCAAGGTGTAGACAGTGTGCCTTGTTACATAAGTGTCTGTTGGGCATAAACAGTGGGACAATCCTGGAAGTATTGGCTTCCGCTTTGCTAAAATCATGAAATTCATATCCAATGAAATGGCTGAAGTGTGTATTTAATCTTATGATCAATGCAAATGTAAGTTTATAGCTGTTACTTCAGAACCATGACCACGCTAAAGTAAAGATCTATTGCGCTGACTGGCCGGGGACTCTATCTAAATGCTCGAACTATAAAGATTTTAATGTTGGGGCATTTGGTCCCAAGCCTTATGGAATTATTGCACCCTATTTGATTAAATGCCCTTCTCCGGCTATACGATCTGAATTCCAAACATTTAGATTTAATTTATGGGGTACGAGAGATGTATTATCTAGTCACAAATTGATTACTCTGGAACAAAACTATTGCAGATACTGCAATGACGTTCAGTAAAAAGAAACTCTGCAACATCTCCTAATAGATTGTCCCTAACGTGCGTGGTGCGTGAAAGATGTGTTCAGAATATTATTGCCTTCCACACTCTCACTTCAAGTGATCAAAAATGGCAAATTATGTTCTCGACCTCCAGAGAAAGAGTACAGATCGCCATTGTCCAATATTTGAGAATGGTGCTCCCAAGTGTGGTAGGCTCAAACTGGGATTCTTACGCCTGTAACCATTAGGTGAATTAGATTGCCAGTTTGGTGACTATTCTCGCATTGGGTGTTTCTGGATTGTGAAGTGTGTTAGGTATTGTTTGATTGTGTTTAAAATTATTTGAAAGGCACGTGAATAGTAGAGTACTTGGCCTGTATTTTATGGCTCTTTTTATCCTGTGTATCCTTGTACCCTTGGTATTTTATGCCATTTTATGCTTTCGCAATGTGTGTGTATTTTTTTGTAAATATTTGAAAAGTTGTGTATCAACTAAATCAAATTAAATAAATAATAAGTAAGCTAGTGGGCCTGACAAGGAATAGTTACCATTCCTCACAGAGAGTCATCAGAAGCAGGCTTCCTGCTGTTTCTCCCATTCACTGGAATGCCATCAGTCCGATGCCTGTAATCTACACCATCACTCATAGCTGAGTTGGTCTGAGCTCACAGGGTTGACACTAGTATGTTACAAATCCAATGTGGCTCTATTAATTATTTGAAACTATCTGCCACCATGCCTAACCGTAGATATTGCTTATATTTCCAGATCATCCTGCCACCAAGAGATAGTTGAGCATTAATATTATGGTTTGGAAAAGGGTGTCAGACTTAAATGCAGCCTCAGCACTGCAGTGAATTTGCTATAACAGCAGCTGTCAAACAGGTCACCTGTGACCTCTGAACCTGCTCTGTGCCACAGGAGAGAAGCAGCTGCATATCAGGAAACTGATGCAGCAAGAGACAGGTGTACACTCTGCTTTTAGCATGACGTTTATGGAAAGTGGGGTCTGGTTAGCAGACGAACATTATGTATAAAAATTAAAAAAAAGTCTTGACCAGATAGCAATCGTTCATAGACAGCGATCATGAGTAAACAGTTCTATAAATCCTGTCAGTGTAATGCGCGGAATGACAAAGTCACCCTCAGAGTTTATTCATTTGAATTTCTGCTCAATTTATTTGTGTCACAATCTATTTTTTAGTATGATGTAATATCACATACTATTTAATTTATCTTGCATGACCCCGCAGTACTTTACGATGACATTTATTATGCATGGCCTCACAGCATTACCTAACCCAACAGGTGCACCCACGTGCACACATGCACATACACATACAGACAACTGATTCAGAATTACTGCTTCTAGATTTGAAGTCTGTTACTCTCGGGGGTTGACTGCAAGCAGGATGTGAACCACAGGCTCGTAAATCAATAAAAAATTATATGTATCTGCTACTCCTCTGTATCATTAGTTTCTAAAATCTCGTGAACTTCTCAGTATCCACCGCTATGAGCTGACCTGCTTATTTCTTCATCCCTTTCCGTATGTTTCCAGCATATGTCTCAATGACCATGGTACAAAAATGTAATTATTGTGAAGTACTAATGTGACTCATCAATTGCAGCAAGGGATACGATCAATGAGTAACACTTATAGAGGCACATCTGTCAGTATGGGAACCAGACCAAAACATTTTCATGATTCTAGATTATTAAAATCAACCAAAAAACGGACAGCCCTTTTACTGTTAAAAGGTAAACAGAAGTGCTCATCCTTCTAGAACATGCTCTCAGAGTAATCCAAATACTAATAGCACCCTTGGCGGGGGAGCCAGTAAATCAGGTGGCTAGGAACGCAGGCTTGAAACGCCAATGAAAACCCGCGTTCCTGCCAGATTGATGGTCGGCCCCACCTTCCCTTTTCCATGGTGGCCAACTTTGTGAAGGATTTTCCTTCATTCAACAGGATGCACGCAGCATCCCATTGAGTGAAGGAACATCCTTTTTTTTATCACCCTGTGTTACCGTTTGGGCAGCCCAGTGTGCTAATATCCCTAAACCCATGTTCCAAGGGCTGCAACGGGGTTAACGGCTCACAGCCCTTGTTATCCACCCTTGCTTTACTCTGGCTGCTAGCATGGGCTACCGAGCTTTTAACTCCCCGTTCCAGCCCTTGGAACAGGGGCTTAACGTCATATTTTTCAGAGGCTCAATCACAAAGAGGTGTACAGAATAATCTTAGACAAGATTAACTGTAGTCGCAAATTGTTTATTTTGTGCTGATTTCCTAAAAACATAGAATGGATCTGGATCCTGTTTACCCGAATTGGAGACCCAAGCATTGCTCAATTTTTGGGAGACTGAACTGCTAGTTATGGTTCAAAATACCCATTATTTGACTCATGGTTGCAGAGCTATAATGAAGTAGATAAAAGCTACAACCCTTTATCAACTCCTGTCCACGGTATAATGGATACAGTAGGTGAAGATGTCCAGTCTCTGGTGTATATTGTACATGAAAATCCAACCGAGGAAAACATTCAAATATTTGATTGAAAGAAATTGCGTGGTAAGTGCTGCTAAACATTCCCAGCGGGGATTCTCTGATTCATGGGCAAGTGCCTTCCCAGATGCCATCTGTTGAAAGAAGAATGATAATTATTGAGCGCAAAATATAATTTGCCAGTTGTTTTGAAATGTAGACATTATTTGGATTTCTTTCTCAGCTGTGAAGATGGTTAAGCGACGATATTTCAATATTTTGACATTTTAAATGGCAACTGTAAAAAAAAGATTTCATCTTCGACTACTTTTACCAAAGTATGTAAATAGATTGGTGCTGGTTAACACATTCTGAAAATAATTGGACGAAATAAATTGACTGTCATCAAGGTCTTTGAACGTGTTGTCAGGTAGAGGAAATATGCAAAACATGCCTCAAAATGCACCTTTTATTATACGTGTGTCTTTTGTACACTCCTCTCTTCTCCGAGTTGGAAGAGCGGCACATGAGCATTGTTGTGTTGCCTTTACTGACAATTAATCCATCAGAGTTGGTAGGTGGGCGTTATTTGCCCTTAATGTCATCAACACATAACATAAATCCTTTCCTATAAATTGCTGCTGTATTTGCCTAAATTCGCCAAAAACACAATGGCAGGGAATTTTAAATGATGTTTGTTTGAGAGGGGTTGTGAAAATAAATGTCTTTAAGGAAACATCACTACACCTGATAGTGCACATGCACTCATTGATAATATCAATAGATGTGAACATATCAGTGTGTTCAGGTCACATGTTTATGGCAGGAAGAAGAAACAAGCCAGGGAGCAGCATTAGGAATAGTGACTTAGTACAGGCAAGGGGGAGTAGCGGAATTGCTACGGTGTTATAGGTACAGGAAAGGGTATTGGGATTTCCCTCCATGCTTTAGGGTATAGGAAGGGGATTGTTCCACAAATAAGCATGAAATATGCCATAAACGGTCCTTTGCTCACATATTGGTACATGTGCTTGTGCAACACAGTACAAGTTTGCAGTATTCACCTATTTCAAGATGCCGAAACCCCTTACCACTTTAAATAAGCAGTCATTGTTATGAAAGGCCATCTGCATGGGTGTGCAATCCCGAGCTATTTTTATGTTTGCTAATGCAAAATGATGATGGTTGTATCTCACAGAAAGTAAGCCTGGCAATCAAGCCTCACTTTCAAGAAATTCCATCCAACAAAAAAAACATAGTGCACAGGTGATCTCTCTGCTGGTCCCTGTTTACTGATACACCAGCAGATACAATGTAGCTTGCAATATGGCAGTCACAGAGAAACATGTGCATTCCTGTAAAAAGCATGATGGGATCCAAATGAATTCCAAAAGCCAGGCGATGCCTTTAACAAAGGACATCGATGAATCACACTGCACATGACAGTGCATCACCAAGACCTAGTTGCAGATTATTGCCAAAACAAAAATAGAAATCTATATCTGATTTGATATAGTGCCCTACGTGGAGATACACAATCCATGTGATGCCATTTTTACCGTCATCCCTACAACTCTCAAAGCTTGTATGTACTGCTTTCGGGGCTGGGTGTCACCCACTATAAACTGTTGAGGCTAGCTCTGGAGGCCGCATTTGTTTTATGCTGGGAAGGCTTGACAGCTTCCCAAAGGAACAGACCATACAAGGGGGGGGGTGGGGGATGAGTGTTTGGGACACAATGCCTCAAAGGGAAGCTTTGCCAGCACAATGGAGACATTGAACCAGGGAGATAATACTTGGAGTTTCTTTGAACTTAGAAGAGGCACTATCCCCTGAGGCAGGAACAATCCATCTTGGAAATGTTTACTATCCACTCCTTCCTGCACCTTCTCCTAACTTCCTGCAGACAAGAAGACACTCTGGGAGATGACATCCAAGGGTAAAAACAAAAGCTGAGATTGGCCTCTTAAAGAATGCTTGAAATAAATTCACTCTGTCAAAATGACTCCATGAAGAGGTGAGACTCCACCTTGGTTGAATCATCTTTTACGCAGAGTACTCTCTCTGGTCATTGTTGAGGTACCATCTGACCAAAGTCCTCAGGCCTTAAGGTGAATACAAAGCTTTTCAAGCAGGGATTCAGACCCTCCCCTCAAATGGTTAAGTGGAACATTTGAAGTTGCCTACTGTTAGACAACACGTCTGCTACCAAGACACTGAAACCCCATACTTGACCTACTGACGTGGCAACACTGAAAGTCCTGCCTGGAAACCTTCCTGGCTAGAATGGGCAGAGGAAGGACTAACTTCAAACTCTGAGATCCAGGACTGCATTCACCAGTGCCTCAAGAGGTTCCTACTGCACTTGTGTCATGATTGCCCTTTGGCCTGTTACTAAGGAATGACCAAGACATCTGATATGTTGCAAACACATTTTTAATTTACCCGGATGGGTGTAAAAATGAACTAATGTGTGCATTTCTTTTGACTTGCCAGGTTTCTGATGTCATATGGAGTGGCCAGTGCCCTCTTAATTCCAGCACTGGTGGTTACCTATCCTTTTGTGAAGACATATATGGATACTGTGGGTACTTTGGCTCCAACCAACTGTGCATTTGTTTGTAATAGGTCATGGGACGATGTAGACTGCCGAGTCTCCTGGAGGAGAACCCTGTGATGAACATTCTCATAGGGATATTCTCTCTTCTGGAATCCCAAAAAAGTAATTTCTGACAGGGTATCTAGCTTACTAACTGCATATCTGAAGGCAATATGAGAGGAGAGTGGAGTGAATTATTACAAGCGCTCTACAGAATTCCATGCCCAAACCAATAACTTGTGGACAGAACCAACCATAAAAGCCATGCAAAGTGGTGTGTTGGTGCACCAGCAGAGGGAGTGGGATATTCTCTTGCAATGCATGCTGTAAAAATAATTGCAAAGGTCTGTGTAGTATTCAGTCCCATTGAACTTCTGTTTGGTCACCCTGTCAGGAGTCAAATATGTTCTATGAGAGAAGGATGGGGGGCTAGTCCCCAAAGTCTTTCTCATAACACAGTGGATTATGGCTTAGGTTGTGGTCCAGAATGGTAGACTAAAAGGGCCAGTCCAAAATGAATTTACAAACCAGGCAGGAACTTATGAACCGGTGTCACCACCACCATTATGCTTTGGCTTTGTGTCATTTTCTAAAGGTTTGCATGGGAGGCAGAGTTATCCTTACAGAAAGCACTATGGAACTAAAATCAGTAGTTTTTTCCTTACCAAATATGGAGTCTGCTGGGAAAAATTATCTTCTACCTTGGAGGAGTGCAAGGATGAGTAGAAGCTAAAGGGCCTACTCAGCCCTTACACATCTGCAAACCAAAAGCCACCACAATCATAAAGGTAAAACAGGCAAACTTAATAGATATGACTCCTTCACCATTTGTGATAATGTGGACCAGTGCAAGGCTATACTCTAAAGAGGTGTTTGAATGTGATCCAATAACAATATAAAACAGCAAAACATAACAGTCCAAAATAAAATAATGTCCGACCACGGTTCTATTAAAAATATATATTTTAGTAAAACACACCATATGCGATAACAACTAAATAGAAACAACTATAAAAATCCACTCCCGTAGAAAGAACACAGACTATGCAAGATGGCAAGATGCGGCACTCTGGGTAATGAGACAGGGGGCGAAAAAGCAATAAAAACCACAATGTTCAAAACAGATATTTTCTTAAGTTGTAAAAAGGGTTTCATTTTACCTAGCCAGTCTCCAGGGCCCAAAAAGGATCATGGGGTAGTTATCAGGCAGTAATACATTTGCAGTGCCTTGGTTCCAAATCAGCGGGGCTGAGTCAAATGGATGGATGCTGCGGTTCAAAGCATTGCACAAGTGATGCAGATCGTAGAGGTCACCAGGTTCGGTTCGGTGTTCGAGGTTTGAAGGTGGTTCAGCTGGTGATGGGATGCACAGGCAAGTTTGTTCAATGCAGAGTCTCGAAGGATGCGGTTCAGAGAAAACAATAGGGTCGGTTTGATCTTCGACTGGAGTGCCAATGAATATCTGGGTGTTTTTGAATGGCAGTTCGAACTATACTAGTGCAGCAATGCTTAATTATTTGAACTGAGGCATTGACACACTTCATCTAGAGTGATGTGTTGGCGAACTGCGTTAACCGGGCGGAACTGCGATTAGAAAGTCAGTGAGTGTCAGAGACGTAATTTCACCAAAATGCCAGGGGTAGCGGAAGTGATATCACACAACACTTGACCTCTGATCACATCACAGGAAGTAATGCTATTTCTCCCCAACCCAAAGTGACATCACAGGAAGCAATGGAACACAACCTTTCACCCCTTGACAAAACAGGAAGTGGCATCGCAAAGCATTTTCCCTAAGTACACTATAAAAATATGTTTACCATATCATTGTAATGTGAAATACATTTCATAAAAGAATCAATCACCATATGTATTGTTAATATCACACTATGAAAAATATGTTTACCATATCACTGTAATGTGATATACATTTCATAAAAGAATCGATCACCATATGTATTGTTAATATCAGTGTGTATAGGCCCATATTTCCAAATTATTGTGAATGCAAGCAGACATCCAAGGCCACATGATAATGATGTGTTATTATATAGAGCTTACGCCCAAGTGCTTTATATAGAAAAAATATGCATACAATATCACTTAACCTGTGCTGGTACTCATTTATCAACCTCAGAAGGATGAAAGGCTGAGTTGGTCTTGCTAGGATTCAAACCTGCAACCTGCAGATCAGACACACATCGCAGAAGTAAATTCTCAACCCCCTGAGCTATCTTACCAGCTGAAGTAAAACTAGCAATTACATGCCTGAACGTTCTCAAAGTCAGAAAGCAAATTATACTCTTTAGTGGATACAATTAAACTGGTAACTGTGAACAGCAGGCCAGTTCATCTGCAGGTCTGGTGCAAAGTTGGAGACACATCAAGCCTGTATGGATCTAATTTTCAGGCTTCAGGCTTCAGAGGTTGGCAAATTACATACCATTGGGAGGGTTCATAACTGTGTATTAAAGAATTTAGAATAGCACAGAGAATGAAGTCTCACATGGCATCCCGCAGTCTGGGCACTTGTTACCTCATACAAGCAAACAAACATCCTGAACAGCATGCCATGGAGATGGGAAAGATAGACAACAAAGCATTAATTGTGGCACATTGAAATCAGGGGCCACTTTATGTGCTATGGTCAAACAATTCCACACTGTACACAAGCTTTAAGGCACAAGGATTGTGTCAAGTGACCGAGCACACCAAGATGGAATGTCGTGTGATGATCGTAACAGAGACAACAGCTACTGCTACAACCTCAAGTTTCAAAAGGCAACATACTTAGTCTAAAATGGATGCTTATTCTAGTCTAAATGTTTTTAGGATGTTTTTGTCTACATTATGTGAGAAACCAGAAGGAGTCTCACCCGCTAGTCCCCCTGGATCTCTCTCTCAGGTGGACATGGTGCGTCCATCGCCTTTGGATCCAGACCCTAGGGGTAGACCAGTTTGAGATGATCACCTGGGTGAGGGGTCTTCAGGGAGTGGGAGTGGGACACCGGATGGCAAGATGCAGTATCCCCCCCCTTTAACTCCTTTACAGCATCCTACCAGGTATGAGATGTAGGAACTCTACCCGGCCCTTTCCCATTAGGAACACTTTCACATGGACAGCCCATACTGGGAGTAAACAGACTCACACCCAAGCAGTGTACCTGACATGTCCCAATACAATGGTCAAGCGAGGTCAGGCAATTGCCGACAATCACTCAAACTTGACTTCCATTTAACTTCCCCACACGGATAAATGGAAGAGCACGACAGCACACCATGAGCAAGGCAAAACACGCAAAGGAACCGCATTTTAGTGTTGGCAGCTGAATGAGATGAGGAAGATGGCAAACCAAGAAGGGTTCACAAGGAAGGGAATTCGCTTGACCTTTTTGGCAAAATCTGTTACTTCCAAGAAACATCCAAGTCAGAAAGCGTAAGGCAGGAAACCCCCATAAAGAATCCTACATTGTGTGTCAAAGATACCGGAGGCCCTCCTGCATGGCTGACCAAGATGGGGAGGAGGAGCAGCAGCAGCCGTGGTATCGTCCTTGGATCCAGCAACAAAGGAACGCCAGAGAGATCAACACAGCCAGTGAGTTGGGGACACTGATGCAAGTCCGGTCTGTGTTGAAGTCAAGGTTGCAAGCGGCAACAGTGCATAACAAGCACAGGAATGAACATTGTTAAACGCGTGTAATGAAAGACTCAAGTAAAGCTGAACTGCTGATGAATGTTTGAACTTAAGAAGAAACTATACAATACCATTGACAGAGTGGTCCAGGCATACTGTGAATGTGCTCAATCAAAGGTCTCTGTAGTGTATCCCGCCAAGAAGTGGCAGAAACTGAATTAGTCAATTGATAATACCATTGTGTGAAGTGAATCAAAGTGTTCCTGCGACGGTTTAAGCAAAACCCATCGCACATTTGAAAGTCTACAATCTTGATATCAACAGGAAAATGTAGAAAGTAAGATGACCTGGTCCGAGCCCGAATGAGGGAGACCAAATGTGATAATTGTGCTGAAGGGATCCAATCCAGTGGCATAACAGGGGCCCCCGCAGCCCCTGCGGTGCGGGGGGCCACGCCAGCACATGTCCCGGGAGGGGGCCCCACTGGAGAAAAAAAAAGATTTTATTTTTAAAAAACAATAATAATAAATTTACTCTGCATTCATAAAAAAATGATTTCTGTAACAGAAATAATTTCTTTATGAAGGCAGAGAGACTACAAAAAGAAACATTCTTTTTGAAGTCTGAAGGCACAGCCCTCCCCATGGCATGGAAGACCCTAGGCTGGAGACCTCCATGTCATGGGATGAGTGGAGCATTATGACTTCAAAAAGAAATTGTTAATTTTTGAAGTCACTCTGCCTCCACAAAGAAATTATTTCCGTTATGGTTCGCTCCTTAACGGAATTATTTCTTTATGAAGTCAGAGTGACTTCAAAAAGAAACAATGGGCCTCATTACGGGTTTGGCGGTAACCGTGCCTGTGCTACCGGCAGGTTGCCGCCGGACCCATAATAATTTACGGGTGCCCGACTTCCCGGTAACACCGGGGAATTACAACCCCGGCGGTCTGGGAAGTCAGGCACCGGCAAATGGTAAATCCCCATTTCCAACGGACTCTATGGAAATGGGGACCACAGAAGCACCGGCACCGTTAATAACGGTGCCGGTGCTTCTGTGAAAACTCTGCAGGTGGGTGCTGTTCTGCCCGGCAGGTCTGACCTGCTGGGTGGTACGGCAACCACCTGCAGAGCTGTATTATGCCGGTCCGGAAACAACTGTGCCGGCAAACTTACCAGCACTGTTGTTTCCAGACTGGCATAGTTGTAATGAGGCCCAGTTTCTTTTGAAGTATTAGGGCTCCCCTCAACCCCATGACATGTGCATATGTGAGTGTATGGCGAAAGGGTGCACACTTAAATGTATAGCTGGCTGCCTGTGTGAGTGTATCGTGAGAGGGTACACACTTTAATGTACGGGTGGCTGCCGGAGTGTGCCTGTATGGGGAAAGGGTGCACACTTAAATGTATAGGTGGCTGACTGTGTGAGTGTATGGTGAAAGGGTGCACACTTAAATGTACGGGTGGCTACCTGGGTGTGCCTGTATGGTGAAAGGGTGCACACTTAAATGTATGGATGGCTGCCTGGGTGTGCCTGCGTGGTGTGCGTGTGTGTATCTGGTGAATGGTGTGTGCTTGCATTCAGGGGCGCAACAAAACCTACATTTCGGGGGCTAACCCTTCAAATGTTGGGAGAGGTGCTAACGTCATTTGCGGTGGGGGAGGGGCAAACTTATTTGTTTGGGGGCATCTAATTTCTTTATGCATTTTAATGAGACTATTCTAGTGCAGCTTCAATGTGACAAGCAGATAACTCTCTCCTTTAAGGTTGAAAGCTCCCACTTATGGACTGCTGCGAGAATGAGTGGTCTCCTGGTTCCCCCTCTACCCTTCCAATCACTCCCCTGGCATGCAAGTATTAAACCCACATTAGGATTTCAATTGCCTAAAAAATGTGGCATTTGAATGCAGGTAAACAGTGAAATGCTTTATGTTAGTAATTGCTGGGCTCTTGTTAACAGTGAACTCCAGGTGCCATTTAACATCTGTGCCCTGTTCTTTCTGGCAACTGCTCTGAAGGTCAGTCAGGTCGTGTCAACATAACCCAAAATTTCAGGGGGCTTGGGGGGTGCTGAATCCCAGTCAACTCAATGGTGTTGCATCAATACTTGTGTTTAATGCCTTGATTACTGATTACTCCTAGCCCTATTCTTCCTCGTCACAGTGTGTATGAGACAGTACTTGTGTATAAGGCACTCTGCCTCATACACAAGTACATGGATGTGGTAGAGGTTCATGGAGGTAAGGCCTGACTTAGCTACCTGTAATCTTCATTACTCCTAGTCCCACTGTTCCTCATCCCAGTACTTAGCTATGAGGCAAAGATCCTCATAAGTAAGCTCTGGGACAAGGAAGAGGGAGGTGGAGGCAATTCTGGGCCCATGAGCTGATTTTGGAGGTTGGGGTAGGGTTGGGGGGGCGAGGGGATTTGTGGGGGGCAGGATTGTGCAACAAATCATAATGGCGGTCTATGACCAGGCTAAGCAGGCATGATATGTGGTATTAGTGGCTAGAGAGGCATTTTGGTGCAGCCAGTCTAGTCATTCCTCAGTTTGGTGTGACTTTTTTCTAACTGTGCATTTCTGATAAAGCAGTCCTGCTAAGTGAATTACCTGGCTCGACTGCCATTTGTGCTGCCAGTCTAGACATTTCTTACTGCAGCATTGTATATTTTGCTGGGCATCTGTGATCAAATTATGTGGAATAAGTCATTTATAGCGCACCTGTACACTAGAGTTTTTGGGCACAACAAGACAAGTGAGGGAAGATAGAGGGAGGACAAGACAAACGATCTTACTAGGCCTTGTGTCATTCAGATTGTGCAAATGCGAGAACGAGAAGTGCAAGGGGAAAGGGAGTGGGGAAGTGCAAGAGGGAGGGAAAAAGGGCAGCAATGCTCTGAGTAAGTGCAGCCAGGGCAGCGGGGCTCTGGGTAGTGCAAGGAGAACAAGGGACTGTGGGGTTACAGTTACAGCCCCTAAGTGTGTGGTAGGCCCAGAGGCAATGCAAGGGTGACTGATCAAGAAAGAGCCTGGACTCAGTGAGACTCTGAGGGTAGCCAAGCAACCAGTCGCTACAGCAGACAGATAGGTCAGGGGGAGGGAGAGAGAGGAAGCAGAAGAGAAGAGGAAAGTTTTGAACTGCTTCCGGATCTTCAGGTGGTCCGGCTCAAGTTTGAGAGGGGCGGGGAGGCTATTCCAGAGGGAGGCACCTGCAGAAGAGAAAGATCTACCCCCCACTCTCTTCCTGGAGAAGCGTCTAAACCTTAGAGAGTTGTAGGTAGCTGAGCAAAGGGCTCGAGAAGGAAGATATTTTGGAAAAGAGCGTTGGATGTAGTGCGGGCCCCAGGCCCAGAAAGCCTTGTGGACAATCAAAGGGTCTTGAACTTGATCCTTGCAGCAAGTGGGAGCCAGTGGAGAGATTTCAGGGCTGGAGAGATACAATCCCTGGGTTTGAGGCCCAGGATAAGTCTCGCAGTCCTATTCTGGATTAGTTGCAGAGGGAGGACAGCAGAGGAAGGCAGATTGAGAAAGTGGCTGTTGCTGTAGTCCAGCCTAGAGAGAACCGGGGCTCTGGCGACAGTGAGCTTCAGGGGGAAAGTGAGAAAGAGAAGAGTCCCTTTGAGGAGGAGCAGCTCGTAGAGGGACTTCTTGCCGATGTCTGAGATGTGAGGAGAGAAAGAGAGAGTGGAGTCAAAGATGACACCAATTTTGTTTGCCTCACAGGAAGGCGAAGGAAGAGGGCCCAAGGCGGGCGGCCACAGTGAGAGAGGGAAAGCAGGTGCAGGAGTCCAAATGAGAAGGATCTCCATCTTACTGACATTAAGGCAGAGATCGTTGGAGGCACAACAATCCTGAATCGCGGATAGACAGGAATGAGCGAGAGAGGAGAGGAGTCTCAGGGGAGTCTGTAG
This sequence comes from Ambystoma mexicanum, assembly GCF_040938575.1. Lineage (NCBI taxonomy): Eukaryota > Metazoa > Chordata > Amphibia > Caudata > Ambystomatidae > Ambystoma > Ambystoma mexicanum. The sequence goes on along the minus strand of NC_090937.1, from coordinate 418,558,474 downwards.
GAAAACGGAGTGTCATCTGCATAACACTGAAAGTTAGAAAAGAAGGTAGAGATCAGGTGGGCCAAAGGGGCCAAATAGAGGTTGAAAAACCAGGGTGAGAAGATGAGTAAAGCATGCCAGGCCACATTTAGACATACCTAGACTGGTTGCACCAAAATGCAAATTGAAGCAATTACACTCATCAAGAAAAGAACACACATTCAAGAACATGGCCTCTGACAACACAGACAAACTCTTTAAAATCTGCAAGGAACTGGTCAATCCTGTTGCATTCTTTACCTCTCCTGTTCCCTCTCAGGCCCTCTGTATGGCTCTGTCATCTCACTTCTCAGTTTAAACTCAGGACATCCTGTCCTCCACCTCCTCTTCCTCTCCCTCTCCCTCTTCCTCTCTCGACCCACTTAGGACATCTCTACCGCTCTTCCTCCTTTCTCCTCTTTCTCTCTGACAACACCTGATGAGGTTTCTAGACAAGTCTGATCTATGAAAGTGTCATCCAAACAGGTGCTCCCTGCTCCTCCAGAACCAATGAAGGACCATATTGACACCCTTGCTCCAGCCTTAGCCGATTTCTGTAATCACTCTTTCGCCTGAAACGTACCCTCTCCCCTTAAACACTCTCTTATGCCCCCACTCCTCAAAAAGCCGCCTGCTGATCATGCCTGCCCGGCAAACTATCGCCCAATCTCCATCACCCCTTTCCTGGGCAAACTGTTGGAAAAGCTGGCCATCTCCCAGCTTACTCTCCATGCGAAATCTGCTAGTTGTATCCATGACCTTCAGTCTGGCGTCAGAGCTGCCAGAGTCACGGAAACTGCTCTCCTGAACACCTGTGAAGATTTGCTCTCTCACCTTTTTCCAGCATTCCTTCTGTCCTCATCCTCCTTGATCTTTCCTCTGCTTTCGACGCGGTCAACCACGCCACCCTGATCAATCCTGATCAATCGACTCCTGTGACGTTATTACATGTCCACACTGGTCTACATTGTGCAGCCAGTTGGGCATGTTTTCATTGTGGCATGGCATTTTTAATAGCAAACCATTCATGTTCCTGTGCACTGTTGGTGACTTGCATCTATTGGATTGATGTTACCCTACAAAACAATTGCAAACACGCTGGCTTTTTAGCCAATTTTTCTCAGAAAGTGTGCTGTATATCGCAATAAAACACATATTTTTATCTTTCTCCTAGTGCAGTGTGTGACATATCCCTTCAGCAGCACGTTTGTGCGTATTGCACAAGCATGATAATCTATGCCGGCCCAGAGCGAGGCGCGACCAGTGAATTGTTGCCGAGTTGGGGGGGGGCCCTCAGCATGGCTCGCAGGGGGGCCCCCACATTTTGTGTTACGCCACTGGTCCAATCCCGAATTAGGGAAATCCGTGGTCCAAGTCTAAATGAGGAAGAACAAGTGTAGACATTGTGGAAAAAGGAGTCCAAGCATGAAGCAGGGAGATCCATGATGAACATTGAAAGCGAGAACTTGTGCATATGAGAATCCTGATAAGAAAGGGACTTTGATTCTTGTTTATTATGACAGGCCATCTGAAGTAAGAGACTGTTATTGGAAATCTATGCTTTGAACTGTGTCATCGTGTCAAAGAAGCCACAATGTGCACGAAGCTCGAACGTGCCGCCTTGTTGGTGCTGAACAGGTGGGGAAGGGAACCAACTGCTCAACTATCCTGACATATTATTTTCTTAACACTTTTCCTTTTTTCTATACACTATTGTCCCACACCATTTTGTATTTAGTAGTAAGTAAGGATTTGCTATAGGTTTATTGGTATAGGCCCTTTTATTTTGACAGACTCGACTAGGACGGCCCTAATATAGTTTGATGGTCATAGCTTGCTCCCATCCTTAGATTTAGGTTTAGATAATGTTTAACCAAACCATTCAAGTTCAATAAACACCCTTGAAATGTTATCACTTGAGTTTGTCTTCAATGTTTGATACCATGCCTTCCTTACAATTGTGAATTTGAGTGTTTAGGAACAGACTAAATCAGTGGCTCTTACCCCCTAAAGTGTGCCGAAATAAAAATTCAATGAGTCCAACAATTATTGTATAGACTTCCAGATAGTCAAATTGTTTGTTATTCATGTTCTTTCTTATTTAGGGTCAGTGCTCAAAGTGATACTCTTGTGGAACCCCCTTTTTATTTGGAGTCATGTACAAAAAAGCCAGCTACTGAAGAAACAAAGAGCCACATGACACAAGCCATAGCACAGGTGCTTCAATTAAAAAAAAAGATTACAAAAAAACATTTTTTCAGGGAGACCACAACGGTAGCAAGGGAGACCTCAGGGGTTGAGGGTGCAACCCCTGGTGACCCCCAAATGACGTCCCTTTGTCCTGTGGGTTCAAACTGGGTCGCACACACTTGAATCACGGCTCACAGCAGTTTTTAATTGCAAAATTGCAGGAATCGTGGCTGTCTTGGCTCTCATGAGCTGTGAGTCCCACTCCAGGGTCTCATGGACATGATGAAACTAAGGGAACACTGGAACCTCCTACAGGGGTCCTTCAGAAGAAGTGAGGTCCTGGGCAGCAGTGCTGTTGGGAGAGATGCAGGCCTTGTTCCAGCAGCACTTCAAGCCCAATGGTCCGTGGAGATGGTTAGGGTTCAGAGATTGCCTATGTCTTGGAACACCTGCCTTCACCTCACAACTGGAGGACTTTAGATAGGACTGCTCTCCCAACAGGGTCCAATTAAATCTTTTTGAAGATGTAAAGTCAAGAGAAGATTCAAAGAAAGAGTGGGGGACGGCTTTTTTTAAAGGCAAAAGTCAGCAGGAGATTGGACAAAAACAAGCCTTTTTTAAGGGTCCAATCCCTGTTCTTCGAACAAGTAGACTTTGACTTCTGACATTGTATGCAAAGTGCTTGTGTTAAAGGAAGTGGAGGGGACAGGAAAGAATAGAGTTAATGAGAGAAGGCAAGGTGGTGAAACAACCTTCCTCCAGCTGGAATGAGTTCTCTCTGTCACACTAACTCCGCCCCCTTCACCTGTAAAAGGCAATAACGGCAATTTTGGTATGTAGCACCCTGGTTTGAGGCTAGCCCTTTTGTGAGCAGTGTGTCCTTGATTCTTGTTCCCAAGATAGCTTTCTGTTGAGGGTGCTGAATGCCCTCACAAAGGATAAAAAAGAGGCAAACCACAGGGCTACCACATTACTGGGAGTAGCAGGCGACAGCCTGGCAGGGAAGAATATGTACAACCCTTCCACAATTTATCTGGTTAACAGTCCTGACACATGTGAGATATTAAATTGACGTGGCTTGAATAATTATGAGAGATGCTAGCCACCGTACTTCAAACTCAGGTGATGCTCATATTTGCAGTTTAATGTGCCATTGGGAACGTTTTCTCATAGTTATGTAATTATTGGAACAGGGACGCATATTGTAAATTCATCCACTGTGCTGAAGAGACTTTAGCTGTCATGGTAGCTGTCAAGAGGGCACTTGCGACTTCTGAACCGGCTCTGTTCCAAAGGAGAGCAGGTGCTGCAGATCAGGGTACTGATTTGTCAGTGCAGAAATGTACACTATGCTTTTCGGATTGAGTTTATGACAGGGAGATCTGATTAGCAGATTAACTGTTTCTCAGAAGGAGTTACCCACATTCTTTTATTAATTAATAGAAGAGAAGAGAGGGGACAAAAGCACAAGTCTGATCAGTACACTAAACCAGCCACAACTCTACGTTTTCGAGATCATGAACGAAGAACTTCACCGTTCAACGACACATCCGCAAGAAGAGCCACCAAACAAACCCAGACGGACCAAGAAAAATCAACAAAGAAGGACAAATGGAGCTGGTTTCGCAGTGTTCTAACTCCAGGGTTGAAAAGATAGCAACCATCGAGAGATGCTAAGTCGACGATACTCACATCCCATTCGTCTGCGTCACCACCTGTGAGTGAAATCTTAAGTATAGCATCATGGAACACCAGGGGACATGTCCATCTCACAGAACCTGAGAGCCACGACCTCAGTTGCTATGACATCATATGTCTGCAAGAAACGTGGCTGCGCGAAAAACCGGCACTTGACGGCTACTGCATTGAAATATCTCCGGCCCATAACGGACCACTAGGCCGCCCCTCGTCAGGTTTACTCACAGCGATCCAGGCTGGTTCCGGGGTTTCAATTATAAAGGTCATAAAACAGACCTACAAAATCCTGGCAGTCCAAGACAAGTAAATTATAAAAAAAAAAAAATAATAGAATACAAAAAGCTGGGGCTTTTATACCCTTGCCAGATGGCAATTTCTCACATGCCCTCCAGCCAAAATGGTTGACCCTCACCCTTTTAATGGTCACGCTCATCCTTGGGGCAAGAAAATACATGGTTGCCATCTGTATTAGCATATTGAGATACAGACTTAGACACCATGTCAATGTCAACTGTTTATAGAGAGATGGCCCAATGCCCAGGTTCTGGAGCCTTCTCAAATATGGCCCAGTTTTTTTCTTTCCCCATCCGTCACCTGTGAAGGTAGATAACGGGCTGATCAGTGAATTTTGAATGTACTCCAATTTCGGTTTTACAAGTGCATATCTAGCTTTCATTTCCCTGCCCATAATCTGGGAGTTCTAAAACTGATGTCCTGCTCAAGCTAGCTTTCCAGCGCTGAAAAACAATTTAGCAGGCAGAGGCTTGCTGACTTTTCAATGGTGTCTGCATAGCCACAGATAATAATTACTGTCCAGAGTCAACTAGGACATCTTGGGGGGATCCCAACTGAGAGAATGTACTTTTCTCTCACAAGACCACCCAACCACATGTAGAGGATTTAAAGGAGTCTGGTGTACCTTTCCTGTCTTGTCAATGCCTAGGTAAGACTGGAAAGATTGTACGGTTTCCATTTGTAAATCCACTTGCAGAATGCAAATTATCTGACAAGCTATCAGATGTCCCATTCACATCTAAGTGACTGGAAAGTGTGTCAGGGGTCAAGTCAGGTAGGAAACCCCTGGGCCTAGGTGAAAAACAGAGTCCTGGCTGTGCCCTGCCTCAGAATTATTGTGCTCCTTATCCTTGAACTGGTCAGGGCGTTCACCTTGCAATGGTTCCTGGTATTGGAATAGGCCAGGGTATTCACTTTGCACCTGCATCCTGTTTTGGAGTTGTTCAGGAACTCCACTTTGCAACTGTTCCCCTGTCTACCTCAACATACTCACTAGAGTGGGACAGTCACTCTGTTCTTGGTAAAAGTCAAATTGATCTGGCACTCCATCTCAAGACAACTCTTTCACTCCTGGAATGCCCTTCATGTCTGAATTGTCCCTCTCTGCCTTCTCAGGTTCCTTTTCTATGCCAGTAGGCAACCATGAGATCACTGAGTTCGGTGCTAACTACATAGTCATCTCAGTGACTGTTGGGCAACCTCACAAAAGAGTAGGTGTTTCAGGGCACTTCAGGCCTGGACTGGGAGGTACTGATGAAACAGGTCTCTCATACTCTCCGGCTGAAGAAGCCTCATGGCCTTGGCCCTCAAGTACTAACTCATGTGCTGCTCTCAGAGCTCTTGTGTTAGATACTGCCTCCACTGTGTTTGGACTAAGGAGATAATTACCCAACAGACCCCCCACTGTAAGAATTCTTTGGCTGCAGCACAGTGCAGGGAGGTGTTAACCTTGCAAATAAGCTATACCATTGCCAAGGCACAGAGTTTCAGCCCATCACACCCTCTTACCAGTTGTTTTGTCCTGATATATAATGCTCTTCATTCACCCATTGTCACCTGACATCTGTGATACTTGCATCAATGTCACATAAAGTAGGAGACTTTTCCCCATATATAGACACATGGTCCAGAGTTTTGTTGGGAACTGGAGCCTCCTCAAAGGACCTGCTACCATTTCCACCCAGTTAGGGAACTTTCTTCCACTCCCTGGCCTAGTCTACCACTAAAATACCACAGTGACTTTGACATCGTCTTCCAGGAGAGCAACCATCACTAGGGCCTGCTTGGGTCTGCCTTTGCAGACTGCATCTCCCTTTCTATGTGTCATCTCCCCACACACAGAAAACATGCTCTAGATGCTAAGGGTGCGGGTGCCTCATTGTTAGAGGTAGTTCAATAACAGGTGTTTCCCTTCATTTCTGGTTCATAGGGGGTGTGTGTTTAAACAGGGATCAATAATACCGAAAAAATAATAGATAAGACACACTAAACTCTACTCCTGTTTTTGTTGTGATTTCCAATAGTGACCTCGTGAATCTTCAGATTTTATACTTCCATTACTGTATATTGAAAACTCCAAACTATTTTTTTGAAAAATATATGTAAATTAAATATTTATTGTTATTCTAGGACATATATAATTATTTTAGTCATAAAAACCTCAATACATTCATTCATACAAAGTGTGTGCAAAAAGGGGGTTAGCAAAAGTGCTTTTATGTAGTGCAAAATATTTTGGTGCTTGCTATCGCAAGGCTCTACGGGAAGTGTGATGTGTTTAGGACTTTATTTTGAACATATTTAGACAAGTGTTTTCTTATTTTAATTTTATACACTTTTTACAAAACACTATTTTTCTATAATATCATATCTTTGAACTTCCCTCGAGATTGATTATTCCATCATATCTCTGTGTTTAAAAAAAGAAAAAATCCAAAACATTGATGGGATAAAAAAACCATCTCAACACCAAATCATTTCGGGCTTTCTTAACAAAATCTGTTCATCCAACACTGTTTTATTGATTGATGCATGGGCCTTTGTCAGGACAATATTTGATTGTATCTTGAACAAATTATGCAGCCCCTAGGTTACTTCATTGGATCTTTAAATAGTATTAGTACTCTGTGAGGGTCAATCAGAATGTAACAAATGCAGAATCCCTCACCTTCATATCCCCGGCGGGGAGGTGTGGCAGCCCCTCAGCCAATGAGGAGGCTCAGAAGGGGGTATTCCCCGCTCCGAGCCACCACATGGCTGGAGGCTGCCATCCTCCCCCGCCAGGGATTCAGGTAAGTGTGTTCTGCCCACCACCCCACCCCTTAGCCCCCTAAACAATCCCCTCCCTACCCTCCCAACCCCACTTACCTTCTTTTTGCTCCATTTTCAAGAGCAAACACGCTGGGAATGCTACTGTCCCCAGTGAGACCGCTCCTGATGGCCACCATGGAAAGGCAAAACAGACTCCATTTTCCATTCGCCGGCGGCCATTATGTTTTTCATTATTTTTTTCTGTTCTGAAAAGCTGCAGAATAGAATGTAAGACACACAATATCTACTTCTTGGTCTATGATATGGTCCTTGATATTTACTGCATGTGTGTCTAATGAACATTTATTTACAAGTACTATCTTAACCTTCTTCTCTTCTTACCTGCCTTTGTGATTTTTACATTTGGCCATTGTGGGCAATATGAAAGGAGACAACTCTCACCCTAAATCCAGACCAACAGGCCATGGTGCGGCACCGGCATGTCATGCGCGCGGACTCGCGCAGACTGGCTAATCCCAGACGCGCCGGCGCTGACGCACCTGACAGGATGTTAAGTAAAACACTAACACTGCAACACCAAAGGGCGTTGTAGTTCAAGATGACGAATATTTAAAAGCACACTATATGGGTTTGTTAAAAAGAAGTTCCTGAAACAATAAGAGGATAGGAATAGTCACACAACAAGCTCAGTAAACATTCCCCTTAAAAGTGCACCGATTTCAATAACAACAATAATGAATGCCATACTATCAGTAAAACACAATAAAAAGCTGCAAGGATATTTCCTTCTGTTTATATATGCCCACGCAGACTGGCTAATAATTACTATGAACATAAAGTGCCCATATTGCGTGTTCAACGCTGTTTCCCACTACAACAACCAATAAGAGACCAAGGGAGCAAATTACCGACTTTTTAGATTGAGCTCCTTCAATGCAGCTACGGACAATCTCTAACAACAGAATGAAAACGTCCACTTGTCTTTCCCTTCTTGCTAACTAGGTCATGACGACTTGCCCGTGGACCAAATAGGTACTGTGCTGACATAGAATAGTCAAAACAAAAAATAATGTGTATACAATTTTATTATTAATCACAATAAATCACCATTACATCACTCAATCATCAAATAATACATAAAACCTAGTGCACTTCTAAAACATGCCTAATACAACATTCTAAAACAGAGAACAAAAAAGTAGAAAACAATGTACAGACATTAATTAGAAAAAAGTGTGTTATTGGGTGAAAACGTATTAAATACAACACCCTCTAACACCCTGCCTATACAAAAATATATGATATAGGACACCTTTATGAACACCAAATCAATAATGCATAAAGTAACACAGTGGTCAATAGCCTCTGAGGTTCCTTTCGTTCCAGAATACCTCATAAAGCTCTATCAGTGGTTTGAGTAGAAGTTGTCCCGATTATTGCTACCATGGGACATACACTAACTAAATATGTTATTCTTTTGTATTGTGGATTTATTAAAATACCAAATCTCAAAAACCCAACATGTTTCGTTCAACAATTTATTGTATCAAACAAGTCTTCTGAACTTCATTAGGGGAACCATCTGTACCCTTACTACATCTATCATATTAATAGGGTGGATAAGCACCTCTCAAAACATGGTCGATGCACTGTCAAGTCAGTAAACTCTAACTTTACCTAACACACAGTCAGACCTAGGGAAACAAAAAAAGAGAGAAAAATAGAAAGGTGAGATGATGTATAATACTGTTGATCTACTTACATGGTATCTCTATCTACCAATCTAAGGCTTACCCTGTACTGCAAGTCAACAAAGTATATTGACCACAGTTAAGGGGAGAGTCACAACAACTAAGTCAGACCACTCGACATCTGAAAAATACCAAGAAGAGAGAAAACACGAGAGGATAAATTTGTGCAGGCAAACCGGTCATCCTGTCATATATAATGACCTGACTGCTCAAACTACTGCTAAACCTTAATTTCAACTATTCATTACTCCATTTGGGCTTCTAGAACAAATCTTCCAAGCTTCCAAATCTGCCAAGCTGTTCATCTGCTCATAATCTGTGGCTCAAAAATGTCAGTATCTATTATATCTATTGATCACAATTCCTGGTCATATTCCATGCTACTAGATAAGTTCTGCTGTTTATGCAAAAAAAGTTGAAATTGTGCAAACAAGCCTTTCTTTACCTTCATCTTGCTTCCAGTAGAATATACTGGCGCACGGACTCAACCATGTGTCCGCAATAAGAAGTCTTTAATCAGTAAGAGCATGTGTCTTTCTTACTTCGGTCTATGTATCAAGATGTGCTCCAATGCTCGCACGGCTGGTGCCTAGAAAGTTATTATGAATTTAAGTTAGTTCAATGACAACCCAATGAACCAGTAGTATACTCTTCTATGCTCTTTGACAGCACAAATCAAAGTGGAATTCCTACTCTAATTCACTCACCGTGTTCTAGTAGAATTCCCTCATCACGCCAGTTCAATCATTGTTTTGGATCCAGCTCGTATGCGGCTGTGTGTATTCTCGGCACCTCTTCACGCATCACTCAAAGCTCTGCAATACAGTCACGTGATGAACGTGCCGTGACGCTCACGCTTGAAGCTCTAGACTATCAACTATTGCTCTCAGAGAGCATGCAGCCTTACGCTGAATGGACACACCTCCTTCAACCACTTTAATCACTTCTTCTTTTAATACATGCCTTGAAGACATGTGACAATCCAAACGCCCTCTAATATAGACATCCATTTACCAAACCGTGCAAGAAAGTTGAGTCCTTAATGCCCATTGTGATCCCTGTCACAATGCAACAGGGTGCAGTTGAGGTAAGCAGAACACTGAACACATCACTCTAGCAAATTGCCAAAGGTGATGCTAATGTTTCCAATTCACCTGTTTGTTCAGCCCATTCATCGTGGAGCCAGTTAGAAAAATCAGCTATTGTTCCTTATACTGTAGCTTCTTTAGATCCACCTCACTGTTATTTGTCCTTTACAGTTGCCACAAGACAGTCCATTTTAACTCTTCCGCATCATGTTCCATCATGGAAAAATTCTGTTTACGAATGCAGCTCCTATGTTCACCTATTTGTGGTGTGATTTTATGTTCTGTCTTCCCTATATATACTTTCAGGCATGGGCACCACACTAAATATATTACATGTGTGGAGTTGCAATTGGTGAATTGGGTTTTTTTTTGCCAGGGTTTAGAAAGCGCCAGGTCCACCTCTTTTGTTCTCTGTATGTATTTGCAATTGATGATTTTCCACACGGGGCATGACCTACTACTATGGGTAACCCCCAAGTCTGTGTAATACTCATCTGTTCTCCAGTTTTCAGGGCGATGTCTTTTTTGGTTAATATTTTTTCAGGTTTGGTGCTCTCTTCTAGGCACACATCGGGTTTTCTAATGGGTACTCGCCACCGGTTAAAATGTGCCAATTTTTATTGATATTTTTTGTCACTTCATTGGATTTCTCGTAGAAGGTGCTGACAAACACTATATCAGACAGCGGTTCTCGGTTATTATTGGTTGATCTCTTATACGCACTTTTAGCAATTTTCTTCGGGTAGCTCCTGGCCAGTAATTTCCATTTCAGTTGTTCAGCTTCTGTCCGAAAAGTGGAGTTTAGAGTGCTATTCCTCTTTAAACGGGGAAACTGTCCAAAAGGTACGTTCTCCTGTGTGTGTCTAGGATGAAAACTATTAAAGCTTAACAGAGCATTCTTATATGTCAATTTATGAAATGGCTTAACTTTCAATATTTTTTATTTTGTGTCGACCCAGACCGTGATGTCTAAAAAGTCTATTTGTTTGGTGCTATGGATAGATGTAAACTTTAAATGCTGATTCAATTGGTTGATCCATTCAAAAAACTCCAGAAAGGAACTCTATGTTCCGTCCCATACTATGAGGATGTCATCAATGAATCTGCACCATAATGCAATTCTTGAAAAGTATGGGTTAGTAGTTTGGCAAATATGTTGCACCTCAAAGTTCTCAACATACAGGTTTGCTGCTGTTGGAGCTAGAGCCCATAGCAGTGCCATGGATCTGATGGTATAGTTCTTCATTGAAAACCAAATAATTCTCTGTTAGAGCCATTTTGGTGCACCATAGAATAAAGCTATTAGGAGTCACACCGGTACATCTCTTAGCAAGTGTTACATTTTCCAACACTTCCAGTGTACCCATTGTGGTATGAAAGTATAAAGTGCTAATACATCTAGGCAGGCTAATAATTGAGTTTCAAGATCAAAACTCATATTTTCAATACAATTGATGACCTCTGTTGTATCTAGTATGTATAAAAACATGTTAAAGACAAATGGTTTGAGAAATGTATCAGCACATTTTGCCAGCGGTTCCAACAGTGAACCTGTTCCAGAAACAATAGGGTGTCCTACAGGGCTGGATAGGGATTTATGTATTTTAGGTAATGTGTAGAACTTGGGATTTGTGGGTCGTGAAACAACCAAATATTCATGTTTTTGCTTACAAATCCTTTCCCTTTCAAATGCTTTGTCAATTTTGTCTCTGATGAGAATGGACAATTTTTCTGTTGGATATTCTACTATCTTCCGATAGAATAAACTGTCATCCAGTTATCTTTTGCACTCAATAATATAAGCTTGCCTGTCTTGAATCACCACTGCTCCACCTTTATCAGCCTTTCGTATGATGATAGTAGAATTCTTCACCAAACTTGTAATCGCCTGTCTTTCTACATTACTCAAGTTCTGGAATTTGGGAGGACTGATAACTTTTTCTAAACGGTGGAGGTCATGCCAAACCCTTTTAGCAAATACTATTGCCTCTGGTGTATAACTCACGACAGGTGGATCAAAAAAAGATGTATTTCTTAAACCACTTTCATTCAGTGCTTTGTCAAAATCTTTGTCCATGAAAAATGGTTTCAAATGAATTTTTCGTAGTAATTGTTCTATTTCGATCCTAGTCTGGAACTTGTCATAATGTGTGGTCGGTACAAATCTCAAGCCATGATTCAACACTGCCTCTTCTATGGCACTAGGAATATAACTAGATACATTCACTGCTGTTTCCTATTCATCCCAGCATTTATTCTGAAACAATTACAAGCTTCTCTTAGGTCTAATTTTGAGAAATATTGATCTTTATAAAATTGAGCCAAAAAAACTAAAATCAATGGTTAGACATGTCTGTTGAGTACCGTCACTGCATTCAGCTCCCTTAAGTCCACACAGGGCCTCAGGGACCCGTATGATTTGGAAACAAAACTATTTCCGTTGAATGCATAATGAAGACTTTTTTTTACAAATGATCATCTAAATATTTTCATAATTACACATCTTCTTTGATGGTTAGTGTATACATTCGTAAATGCAGTATTTAGGCCCCTGGATCCAGTCAATGGTGCAATCATGTATCAGATGTGACAGTAACTGCTCGTATTCCCTCTCCAAAAATGTTATCTTCAAATATCTGGTACTCTACAAGCAGCCCCTCCACTTCACTTCCCAAAGTGAGTTCTCCAATCATTGGTTAAGCACACTCTTTTCTTCTCAGCAAAAGTACATTCGCGTAAGCATTTCTCTGACATATAAATCATCATTTGTTTTATGGATGTATTTATTTATTTATTTATTTATTCATTTGTAAAGTGCACATAGCCCGAAGGCAACTAGGTGCTGGTTACAGTTTACGGATATAGTTACAAGATTGCAGAGCTTCAAGGTCAGAACATTTAGTTACATGTTACATATTGTGCAGTCTACTAACATAATTACAAAGGCAGAGTAGCACACATTGTTTACATATTTACATGTTATTGCATATCCTCATCATGTTATGTTCTTGATGGGTGCGGCACAAGGTCAGGCCTGAAAAGGAAGGGTTTTAGGTTTTTTCTAAATGACCAGAAGGAGGAGTCATTTCTCAGTTGGTGGGGGAGAGTGTTCCACAATTTGGGAGCTATAACCGGGAAGCTTGAGCCTCCCACTTTCTGCCTCTTGTATCTGGGTGTGGTGAGTATGTTGGTGTAAGCAGAGCGGGTTGGTCTATAGGAATTGACTTTGCAGATGAGGTTGCTAAGATATTTTGGAGCCTTATTTGCAATAAACTTATGTGTCATCGTCCGGATTTTAAATTTGATTCTGTCTTGGACAGGAAGCCAGTGAATGTTCCTTCTAGTAGTTGAGATGTGATTGTGACTTGGGATATTTAATGCAGCTCTTATCGCGTTGTGTTGTACTGTTTGCAGTTGTTTGATGTTTCCAGTACTGGTTCCCGCAAAGAGAGAATTGCAGTAATCAGTCTTAGAAAGTATCAAGGCCTTTATCTGTTTGGCTGTGAGGCAGCTGAGGAGACAACAGAATTAACCTGTCTGTTTAGGGTGAGTGAGGAGTCAATATAGACAGCAAGGGTTTTTATTTCATTGGCCACTGGGATGGTGTTGCCATCGATGATGAAATAGTTATAGCTCTGTGGGAGGTTGCTGAGTTTCGTTTTGTTACCGATAAGGATAAGTTCAGTCTTATCATCATCGAGGCACAATTCATTGAGTGCCATCCAGGCTTAAATTGTGAGGTACATTTTGTTACATTTTTTGGAGTCTGTATCATAACATCCAGTGATTGGTATAAGTATGTGCGTATCATCTGCATAATTTGTGTATGTTATACTCATTTTATCAAGTTTGTCAAACAATAGCTTGGTAAATGCATTGTGAAGTGTGGGTGAAACACACAAGCCTTGCTTGCGGAACGCTGCAGGTCACTGGGACCGGGTGGGCTACTGCAGTGTCTGAGAACACCCTCATGATCCGATTAGATAGAAATAATTTGATCCATTTATTGGAGTCTAGGGAGAATTGGACTGCAGTCTGGCGATGTTGGCATAAGATGTCATGATTGACCAAGTCAAACACTGCGGAAAGATTTAGTGTCATGATGCCTACCCCCGGGCATCTGGACCAAGCCCATCAGCCCCGGGAGCAGGCATCCAGGTGCTTACTAAAAGCCCAGCAGCCCCGGCTAGGGGCTGTCTGGGTACAGTCCTGGCGCCATTGGCACCAGGCTCATAGAGGAAATCAGTCCTGTCGCCATAGGTGCCAGGCTCATGTACATTACTTACCTCATGCAGACCATGCTGCAATGAAGTCAAGCCAACATGAGGCCTGAATGGGACTACTTTACTTCAGGAACTATTTTTTACTCGGGTGTGGTTCTGGAGGAACTTCTTACCTGGGATTACTTTGAAGGCTATTTAAACCACACCCGAACAGCAGCACATGCTTTGCGTTATTCTGCATCCAGCAGCATAACGCTCACCTTGCCTGCAGTCAGCATCCAGTCTTCTGCCACGCCCTCCTCGAATCCAGAGCTCCTAGAAAAAGAGGAAAGAAGAAGGAAAGGTAGAACATGGACATTATTTTAATCCCTTACCTGATTCCGGATCCATCACGTCTTCGAACTTGGAAAGGACATTATTTCTGCACACGTCGCATCGCCAGCTGCAGCACCGCACCATACTCACCAGTCCTCACAGCATTTTTCCGATTTGGCGCTGCCTCCATCATTTTCCTCGCGGAACTCCAGCATCTAGGGGACAAAAGAAATATAAGGTGAGCCGATAGAGGGCCAACAAATACAACCCTTTTTACCAACATAGACTTACCTGATTTACCACTGGAGGCATTATTCTTTAACATCCCGCAACTTCTTACGCCGCACCTGTAAGGAGAGAAAAAACAACAAGTTAAATACATGCATCTTTTACCGGACAGTGTTGGGTAATACAGACTCTTACCTGAACGCCATCAGCTGCCACAAGACAATCTTCTCTTGGACCCAGCTGCAACACAAGAAGGGAATGGGACAAGAGTGAACATAGGACATATTGAACTCTTTGGACTTCATACTTACGGGTTCTCGCCAGGAACCTCGGAGTCAATATTCATCCAGAACTCTTCCAACGCCTTCAAACCAGTGAAGTAAATGGTATCTACGCGCCCCTGCATTCCACGCAGGATGGAGAGCTCATCATTCAAAAACATAAGGTGAGATTACTGAAAGGGAATATCGGAGGTGATTAGTGGGGAGAACAGTGGGGTGCCATTACTAGAATCCACGGGTGGCTAAATCCCTTTCTCCACTTGCAGGAGAATACTTCTACGGGTCAAGCAGACGAGATTAGGCGGACCAGTCCAGTCTGTCATCTCTGCACTACGTTTCACGTTGATGGAGACCACAGATGTCCGGGTCTGATCGGCGTCCCTGTGGGAGCCAGGTGAGCGTAACAGAACGCAAAGCCACTCTACAAATCCCCCCCCGGGCATTATGGAAACCTCAGAAACCGACCGACTTGCCCAATTATTAGGGGAACTTAGGGTGGAAGTGCACTCCGCGCGCCAAGAAACTAATGTCCTCAGGAGAGAACTGATTGTGTCAAAGGAATGCACTGATGATCTTGCTAGACAAATGCTGCAAAACCAAGCTGGGCAAACACCCCTACCTGGACTCGGGGGGAACCCAACTCCTGTTTCATCGAGCAATCCTGTGCAAGTAAATCTACCAGGGACTATTCCTTTAGCTCCACCGGAACGCTTTGCTGGGGACCCAAAAAGGTTTGCAGTGTTTATGAACCAATGCCGCTTGCACTTTTTATGCAGACCTGGAGCTTTTCCAAATGACCAAGTCAAAGTATCCTTTGTACTATCATTTCTTAGTTGCAGCACAGCTGATTGGTCAATTCCACTAGTCAACCAGGATGACCCTCTTCTTTGGGATTTTCAGGGTTTTCAAAAGCACATGGAAAGACTATTCACCTGACATTCACAGGGACAGGCCCTGGATAACAAACTTTTATCCCTACGACAAGGTAACCAGGATCTGCTAACCTATATCGCAACCTTCAATAGCTTGGTGGTGGAAACCGGATGGCCTGAGGAGAAAAGAATTACATTATTTCATCGTGGACTTCGGGGAGAACTCAAAGATGTTTTGGCTCAAGTTGTGAACCCACCTCAGGATTGCGCAGAATATATAGACTTAGTGGTCCAGTTAGACCACCGACTTCAGAATAGAAAGGCTGATCGAGCTAAGTTCGAGAATCGGGTATGGGTTAAACCCAATGTTACCCCCAAAGGAACAGATGCATCAGAACCTATGCAGATTGGGGGGGGGGGGGTTAAAGGACCCTTAACTCAAAAGGAAAGAGAAAAGAGACGGCAGATGCAATTGTGTCTGTGCTGTGGAACCGCAGGACATTTTCTACTGGATTGCCCTATAAAACCACCCAAGAAAGTAGGAGGAGTTGCTGACAAAAGCCGAATAGAGCCTGATTCGGGAAACGACCACGCCCGACAAGCGTAGATGTCCGCTTGCCGAGCTTAAAGAAGGACACTCAGACCTTGCATCTAATCATACCAATGGTCCTTATTGAGCCAAGGCAGCCATCACGTATGCACGCAGTAAGGGCATACATTGATAGTGGGCCCGTAGGAAACTACATGGACCACGAATTGGCCTCAAGGATGAATCTACCCCTTTGCAAAAAGACCGCTTCGGATGTCATCACCACAGTCGATGGAACTGAAATTGCCTCTGGACCCGTAACTCATTCCACTACTGAGATGACACTGTTGGGTCAAGATGGGCATCGAGAAACTATTGTGTTTGATTTAATCAAGGCCCCGCAATTCCAAATAATTCTGGGAATGCCATGGTTGGAAACACATAATGCTTGTATTGAATGGCGAGAGAAGAGAGTGACCTTCCCGGATTGTGCACACACCTGTTACCCGGAAAAAACCTTGAACAAAGGCCTGGCCACAGTCACTAATCCAGTTGTGCAGTTACCTCAGGAATATCAAGAATTTCAGGATGTTTTTCAAAAAGAACAGGTAAACACCTTACCACCTCACAGATGATACGATTGTCAAATCGACCTCGTACCCGGTGCACAACCTCCATGCAGTAGGATCTACGCCCTTACGGAACCCGAAAATCTTCACCTACGACAATACTTGGACCAATACCTTGCTAATGGCTTCATTCGTCCATCCAAGTCTCCTGCATCCTCAGCTTTATTCTTCGTGCCTAAAAAGGAAGGTGTCCTTAGAACGTGCATAGACTATCACGCATTGAATCAGATTACGGTAAAAAAACGATACCCATTGCCTCTGATCCCCGAATTACTAGAACAAGTAAAGGATGCTTGTATCTACACTAAGTTAGATCTCCGCGGGGCAAATCATCTGGTACGTGTAAAGAAAGGCGATGAATGGAAGACTGTCTTTCGCCCCAAGTACGGGTTATTCGAATAACAGGTGATGCCCTTCGGGTTGTGCAGTGCACCAGCAGCCTTCCAGTATTTTATGAAAGATGTCCTTCGTGAACTCATTGACGTCTGTGTTGTCGTATACATAGACAATATTCTAGTGTACTCCTCCTGAGAATCAGACCATGTTAAGCACGTTCGTGCATTTCTTGAGAAACTACGCCAGCACAAGTTATATGCAAAATTGGAGAAATGTGTTTTTCATTCTACAGAAGTTGAATTCCTTGGATTTATCCTGACTCCAAAAGGAGTTCGAATGGACTCTCGAAAGGTGGATGCAATCCTCAAGTGACCATCACCCAGTTCAGTTAAAGGGGTACAAAGCATGCTTGGGTTTGCTAACTTCTATCGCAGATTTATTCCTGAATTCTCACATATTGTACACCCCATCACAGCACTTTTGCGAAAAAAGAAATGCTTCTTGTGGACTGAAGAGGTTGAAAGAGCCTTCCAAGAGCTAAAATTGAAATTCACGTCTGCACCTGTCTTAAAGCATCCACGCCCTGAGCTTCCATAGATAGTTGAAACCGATGCATCCAGTTTAGCCATGGGAGCTGTCCTGTCCCGGAAGGATCCTGAAACCGGTCAACTTCATCCAGTAGCATTCTGGTCAAGAAAGTTCTCGGCACCCGAGTTAAACTATGCGGTTACTGATAAAGAGTAATTAGCCATCAAATCTGCCTTCAAGGCTTGGCGGCATTATCTTCTCGGTGCCAGGCATACCATCAATGTAATCACCGATCACAGGAATTTGCAGTATTTGAAAACAGCCAAGGCTCAATCATCGCGTCAACTTCGATGGGCATTATTCTTTGCCGAATTCGATTTCGTGATCACTTATCGACCAGGTTGTAAAAACGGCAAGGTAGATGCCTTATCACGAATAGGGATGGGAGAAGCATATTCGAACCCGGAACCGGTGCCTATAATTTCAGAACAAAGAATTCTCGGCATAACTACTCTACAGACTTTAGAAGATAGTCATTTAAAAATCCAACAACTTTTCGATCCTGCAGCCCTGCAGGACTGGGCAAAGAAAGGCAAAGATTATTCAGTCAGCAATGAACTACCTTATTATCAAGGGCGTCTATTTCTACCACACAAGGAACTACAAGAACTAGTTATCTCCAATTATCATGATGCTCTGATGGAAGGACACCCAGGTATCGCAAAAACTGAAGCTAAAATTAAAAGACAATTCTGGTGGCCCACCTGGCGAAAAGACGTAAAGTAATTTGTGCTATCTTGTGGTATCTGCGCCCAAAACAAAAGTCAGAAGAAAAAAACAGCTGGTCTTTTACAACCTTTAAGGATTCCACCTACACCATGGCATACTTTGTCTTTAGACTTTATTACTAATCCACCTCCATGTAATGGATTTAACACCATTCTAGTTATTGTGGATCTTTTTTCCAAGATGGCCCACTTTATTCCTTTAAAGGGATTACCTTCCGCTTCAATTTTGGCCAAGGAATTTCTTGAAAACATTGTTCGAATACATGGATTTCCTTCTGTATTCGTCTCTGACCGAGATAGTCAATTCATTTCGCAATTTTGGAAAAGATGTTGTCAATTAGCGCAAATCGACGTGAGGTTATCAACCAGTCACCATCCCCAGACCGATGGTCAGACGGAGAGGACCAACCAGACTCTTGAACAGTACCTAAGTTGCATGCTACACCAAACCGAAAGCAATTGGAAGGATATTTTATGGATTTCCGAATACGCATACAATAACTCTGTACATTCAGGAACCGGACAAAGCCCCTTTTACACCATATATGGACATCATCCTCGAACCCAAGAACTCGATTCGCCTCAACAGTTAGAAATACCTGCAGTGAATCATCTGCACTCTACTATTACACAAGCCTTTAAGGAAGCAACAGAACACTTGAAACAAGCGAAAGAGAAATACAAGAAAAATGCTGATCAAAATAGAAGTGATGCCCCACAATACCACATTGGGGATCAAGTTTGGCTGGCAACAAAACACATACCTCTAAAAGGGACTTGGACTTATAATCCTAGATATTTGGGACCTTTCACTATTAAGGCCATTATCAACCCGGTGGGCGTCAAATTGGAATTACCCTCTAATATGTGGATTCATCCTGTCTTTCATGTTTCACTCCTGAAACCAGTTCAACCCGGGACAAGACTAGCCAAACCACCCAACCCCATCCTAATAGATGGGGAACCCGAATTCAAAGTTAAAAATATCCTGGACTCTAAAATGGTTAAATGAAGACTTTTTTATTTAATCGACTGGAAGGGTTACAGACCACAAGAAAGGTCATGGGAGCCTAGTGACCACGTTCATGCACCTCGGTTGGTGAAAAAATTCCATCAGAACTTCCCAGACAAACCAGGACCAAGGGGAAGAATACCTTTAGGAGGGGTCTTGGGGGGGAGTGCTGTCATGATGCCTACCCCTGGGCATCCGGACCAAGCCCATCAGCCCCGCGAGCAGGCATCCAGGTGCTCACTAAAAGCCCAGCAGCCCCAGCTAGGGGCTGTCTGGGTACAGTCCTGGCACCATTGGCACCAGGCTCCTAGAGGAAATCAGTCCTGTCACCATAGGCGCCAGGCTAATGTACATTACTTACCTCATGCAGACCATGCTGCAATGAAGTCAAGCCAACGTGAGGCCTGAATGGGACTACTTTACTTCAGGGACTATTTTTTACTTAGGCGTGGTTCTGGGGGAACTTTTTACCTGGGACTACTTTGAAGGCTATTTAAACCACGCCGGAACAGCAGCACATGCTTCGCGTTATTCTGCATCCAGCAGGGTAACGCTCACCTTGCCTGCAGTCAGCATCCAGTCTTCTGCCACGCCTGCCTCAAATCTAGAGCTCCTAGAAAAAGAGGAAAGAAGAAGGAAAGGTAGAACACAGACATTATTTTAATCCCTTACCTGATTCCGGATCCATCACGTCTTCGAACTTGGAAAGGACATTATTTCTGCACGCGTCACATCGCCAGCTGCAGCGCCGCACCATACTCACCAGTCCTCACAGCATTTTTCGATGCGGCGCTGCCTCCATCATTTTCCTTGCCGAACTCCAGCATCTAGGGGACAAAAGAAATATAAGGTGAGCTGAGAGGGCCAACAAATAAAATCTCTTTTTACCACCATAGACTTACCTGATTTACCACCAGAAGCATTATTCTTTAACATCCCGTAACTGCTTATGCTGCACCTGTAAGGAGAGAGAAAACAACAAGTTAAATAGACGCATCTTTTACCGGACAGTGTTGGGTAATACAGACTCTTACCTGAACGCCATCAGCTGCCACAAGACAATCTTCTCTTGGACCCAGCTGCAACACAAGAAGGGAATGGGACAAGAGTGAACATAGGACATATTGAACTCTTTGGACTTTATACTTACGGGTTCTCGCCAGGAACCTCAGGGTCAATATTCATCCGGAACTCTTCCAACACCTTCGAACCAGTGAAGTAACTGGTATCTACGCGCCCCTGCATTCCACGCAGGATGGAGAGCTCATCATTCAAAAACATAAGGTGAGATTACTGAAAGGGAATATCGGATGTGATTAGTGGGGAGAACAGTGGGGTGGCATTACTAGAATCCACGGTGGCTAATTCCCTTTCTCCAACTGCAGGAGAATACTTCTACGGGTCAAGCAGATGAGATTAGGCGGACCAGTCCAGTCTGTCATCTCTGCACTACGCTTCACGTTGAAGGAGACCACAGCTTTCTGGGTCCGATCGACGCCCCTGTGGGAGCCAGGTGAGCGTAACATCTAGCAGCAGGAGATTGCAAAGTTCTCCTTTATCTTTAAATTGGTCCATTTGTGTTTTCAGGTTGAGTAAGGTTGCTTCGGTACCATGGCCTGGTCTGAAACCTGATCGTCTTAAGCCTAGGATATGATTGTCTTCTAAATGTTTTTAGATCTGCAGATAGGCAGCACATTCAAGTATTTTGAATAAGAAAGGAACTGTAGTAATGGGACAGAAATTAGTTGGGATATTGGGATCTAACGTAGGTTTTTTAAGCAGGGTAAAAACCAGGCTGTTTTTAGATCATTTGGGACTATATTGGATGCAAATGAGTAATTGATGAGACTGGTGACAAAAAGCGGCCATCAACCGTGCAATCTTTTAACAAGGTTGCAGGGCAGATGTTGCCTTTGCATCTGAAGGGTTTTGAGCTTTTGTCGATGTTGATCGTTTCTAAAGTTGTAAGTGGGGAGAATGTGAATTTGGTTACCTTAAGGGTATCTGGTGAAGGGGGTGTAGTTGAATGGGTTGAGTTGCGGTTAAGTTTGGATTTTTTTTTTTTATTTTGCTTTGCAGTAGAGCAATTTTGTCTGCAAGAGCGCTCTGAATATTAGAACACCATTGTTTGTCGTTGACCGTGTGATCTGGGGTAGGAGCTGGTGATTCCAATTCGCAAAAGATAGTGAATGGCTCTCTGGTGTTAGATTGGGCATTGGAGATTCTCTGATTATAAGCTTCGCTTTTGAATTTGATGATTTAATTCTTATAATTATTGGCTAGCTTTTGGAATATGAATCTATTTTCTTGAGATGGTGATTTAATCCATTTGAATTCAGCATATCTTTTTTGTGCTCGAAGAGCTTTGAGTTCAGGGGTGAACCAAGGATTCATATGTGCTGGGGGTTTGATCTTTTTATTTTTTAGTGGAGCAGTTTTCTCGATAGCTGTAAGCATAATTTCATTGTAATGGCTGACCAAGTTCGAGGAGTCGACGTCCAAGTGAGATGGATCAAGGATAGGGGTGAATAGTGGTAGCATGCTGTCGCGGTTGATATTTTTAAAATTTCAAGAGAGGGCCGTGCAAGTTGGCTGAGGATGTTTCAAGTTCTTAGTAATAATAGTGGTGGTGAATATGATGGTGTTGCGAAAGGACCAAGGTGAGGGAGTGTTAGATTGGATATATGTGTAGCAGTTGGTATCAGCTAGCCAATCTAAGTTGTGCCCTTTATCATGAGTAGGTGCAGTGATTCTTTGAGTGAATCCTTGGGCTTCTATGGTATTGGCCAGAAGGCTGGCATGGGAGTCTAGAGGGTCTTTCAACCCTCGATTGATGTTGCCCATAATGATCACTTTGGAAAGTGGTTTCATATTGTGTGCCAGGAGTGTTGTGATGTCGTCTTCGAAGGTAGAGATAGCGCCATAGATGATGTGAAGTGTGAGAGTGCAGATAGGAGTGAGAGAGATTTTTAAAGAGATGAATTCACCAGACGTAAATGGTAATTCCGAGGATATTCTTATGTTCAAGGCCCCTTTAGCCTGTAGGACTACACCTCCTCTTGTGGTGGATCTATCTTTGCTGTAGGTGGTATAGCCATCAGGGATGGCTAAGGAGAGGAGAGGTCCCAAGGCTGCATGGAGACATGTTTCTGGTATTACTAAGAAGTCTTGATCATTTGTTTTTATGGTGTCTGCGATATTCAAGGCGTGAGCTGTAATAGATCTGGCGTTAGTAAGGGCGCCTTTTAGAGAGATTGGCCCTCATTACGACCCTTGCGGAAATCGGAAAACGATGGCGGAAATGCAATACCGCCATCGAATAGCGCTCGGTGCGACTATGACCCGTCACCGCAAAGTACGAATCCATTAGCGACACCGTAGTGAACGCCAACGCTAACTGCACCAAGCACGCGCGCGCGCGCCATGCGAAACCGCAAACACCACCATGGCGCAACGGTACGCCAATTCCGACCCTAGCGGACATGTACCTAACGCCATCAGGCATGGCGTAATGTACCATTCCGCCATGGTGAGAAGTACGGCATCGCGAATCAACCGTAAACGGCCCCACTGAGTGCCTGTACACCGCTCCCTGCCCACAAAGTACAACTCCCCGTAGGTGCAATGAAGCCACAATGCAACCATTGAAATGTACAAGTCACCCATGCATGGCAACGAACAAAAGAAACACAAGAGGGGCCAATGGGAGCTGCAGGGCACAGATGGCACGAACACAGAAGCCATCCCAATGGACATGACCACAGTCCCCCACCAAGAAACGCACGCAAACACAGGCACCTGTGACCAGCCATATTCCGAGAATCACATCATTCCACCAGTCCACCTGGCTGACCGGCATCTGTTACACAAAACCCAATCCCCCGCCCCTGAGCATGACAACATTCAAACTGTCATATTGGCAGCCCCCATCCCTGACCTCACGGGCTTAGTAGGCAAACGCGCCCAGTACAGTACCACGCAACTAAACTCCGAAGCTGGAACCCAATGCAGATCTCCTCACAATACATCGCCCCCCAAATAGGCATATGCCACATCACTTGCAAAGAAAAACGCTACACGGGCCAAATCAGAATAGAAATTTAATGCACATCAAAGTCACCAAGCCCATACAGCCATCAGGCCATGAACTCCTAAACACCAATCACCATTGTGGGCTGCATCCGCAAGAAATGACCAGCCACTACTTGTGTGTCGTCCTGTCCCCTCATGGTACACAGAGCCACATTCACGTACGAAAAGGCAACATGGAAGCGCACAGAACCGCAGGGCCGTCCCAATGGGGAGGCACTAGTCCAGCCGAAAGGCCGAAATGTTGCTCCGAGCCACCAGTACAGCGTAAGGGCATGTGGGCCATTGGCGATCGTCCCATAAGATCGTAATGCTGCTCCACTGATTAACACGAAGCAGCAGGTGTCGGGAGTAAAACCCATCTGCAGGAGTGGCATACAGATGGCAGTGGCAAAAGGGGAGGAGATACCTGTCAACCAAAAGAAAAGAAAAAGAACAGAATGGCCATCAGAACTACATTCCAACAACTCACTTCAATGATCACACGAAATCCACAGCCATATGCATGCTAGCCCACTCCAAAGGATCATCACCACCCCAAAACCACTTGCGACTCCTAACCATCTATATCGAGGTGCAAACACCATCACAAACGAGTGTACCTGTGCATGCGTCTGTCAAAACAGAATCCATCAGATGGGAATGTTAATGTGCATGGACACAAGTGTCTGAGGGCGTGTCGAGACAGGGAGGGCTCAACAAGGCCAGATAGACGATGGTCCCACCATGGCAGCCCTGCATCACATAGCGTAGGGGAGGCGGATAGATCCCAAGAAGCCCTGTACATGGCAAACTCTGTATCAAATCACCTGCCCATGCATCCATTCATCATTCCCTCATCCCGGAATCAAAACGCCTGAATAATTACTCACATAACATTAGAAACATCCATTGAGTCTGTGCGTTATGCAGCCTGCAAAATCCACAGTGCCCCAGCCCGTAATTCCAGTGTTGTGAAGTAACATGTATCTGGGAACGGCCGGCCTCATCGCCCACGTAGCAATTGCGCATCCCAAACTATTCATATCAATCATTGCTTCCTCGCCATGGGCCCTGTCTCAAGGACATTGAACAACAGAACGTTATATTTGCAGTCAGACCTGTGGGCATCTCCTCGCCGCTAGCTGGAAACCGAAAGCGCCGCCCTTGGAATTCCACATTTGCAACATCACGCCGAAAAGGCATCTGTGGCCGTTTGAAATCACTAATTATTCCATCGAGTGCGGCTGTGTGTGAAAATGGCAACTGCCTTCACCCACAAATGGGACGCCCCGCCCGTCATTGCAACTCGGTAAAGTGATGCATGAGGGCCCACCGTTACTCGAGTACTACGTTCCACTGACCCTTCACAAGTCTGTTCGCGACTGCACAGATAGTATGTGCAACAATGGGACCACAGCAGAATGAACATGTCAACCAATGTTACACGGCCATCGGGTACAAATACATGATTGCAATAGCAAGATGCCATTCCCAGATTTGCAGCGTTGTGCGCGGGACGTGCTCGGCCAAAGGGGAGAGCAGCTTGCACAGGTGGAATTAATCACCACAGGTGGAGGCCATACAGCCTGAAAACACATAAATTGCACAGCCAGTCTCCTCCCACAACCACACCGAAATGCTACTGGTAGGACTCGCGATGTTGGCCCTGGGGGACCTGATAGCACTGCAACTACTCCAACTCCAAGAAGAAGACGAACACCAACTGCAACCGGCCGCACGAAGGAGACGCAGGAGGAGGAGGAGGGCAAGGCAGGGCCAGCAAGGGCCGCCAGCACAGCCACTACCACCACGCAGGCAGCCCGCAATCCCACGCCTCCGAGCACATCCGTTCAACCTCACTGATGAGCAGATCCACACCCTCTACCGTCTGGACCGGGACACCATAGCCGCCATTGTGGACATGACACAGGCTGACCTTGTCAGTATGATAGATAGCCCAACCGCCATCCCACCCCTACTGAAGGTGGTGTCTGTACTCCACTTCCTGGCCACAGGCACCTACCAGCACACAGTCGGACAGTTGCATGGCATTTCTCAGCCACTGTTCTCACGGACACTATTGCAAGTGCTCGATGCCCTCCTGCAGCACGCAGACGACTACATCTCTCTACCACGCTCGGAGCAGGAAATTACCAACACAAAAGTGGGATTCCATGCACTTGCCGGCATACCGGGTTGCATTGGTGCCATCGACTGCACCCATGTGGAATTGGTCGTCCCACATGCAATGGAGGCCCAGTACCGCAACAGAAAACAATTTCATTCCCTGAATGTACAAATGGTGTGTGACTCCAACAGGATCATTACACATTGTTGTGCCCGATTCCCTGGATCTACCCATGATTCTATGGTCTTGAGGAACTCTACAATACCACGCTACATGGAGCGACACGCAGGGAACAGATCCTGGCTACTCGGTGAGTCTCATTACATGCATGATTATGTGGGGAATGTGATTTGGCAATGACCTGGCAGGAAGGGGGGGGGGGGTGTGCGTACGTAGCAATGGCATTCCACATCATAGGTTTCTCGTCCACATACAGGTGATGCTGGATATCCACTGAAGAGATGGCTCCTCACACCAGTCCGGAACCCACGGGACCAGCATGAGGAGGACTACAACCATGCCCACTCACGTACCCGTGTAGTCATTGAACAGGCATTCGGCCTACTGAAGACTCGTTTCCGCTGCCTCAGCAGGTCTGGCGGGGCACTCCTGTACCGCCATGAGAAGGTTGCAAAGATGGTGATGGCATGTGTCATGCTCCACAACATGTGCGTACGTAGAAATGTGCCCATGCCCCCTGACGCAGAACTGCAAGCACCTGATGATGGTCATGATGAGGGTGGGGATGTGGCAGCACCTCATGGAGTCTGCGAGGCACCGGAGGCCCGTGACATTCGTCAGCATCTCATTGATGTATGCTTCTAGCACTCACGCCTGGTGGCTGATACATGGACACGGGACTCGTGGCACTGTGCGTGTCTGGGACATGCACAATATGGACTGTACGCCTATGATGGCCTAGTACACAAAAATCAATGTCCACACATCTCATTGGTTGATCGTGCACTTTATATGGCATATGTGATGTCATGTTGAACACCCTATCGACCCGCCACCCAAGTGAGCCCAACACACCCCCTCCACCCTCCTACCTCCCCCCCGAACCCCAGTGTCCAAAGATGCTCATTGTCAGTGGGCTGTCGCTATTGCAAGCCCCCTCTGCGGGTATCAGGGGCACCCCTGCCTGTGGAGCGCAGGTTCCTTCCAGATCTACGTTGGGGGCTGCCCTGGACGGAACTTGCAACGGATGATGTGTCTGCCTGCTCACGTCCATGCATGTCCCTAAGGGTTTGCGAGAGCTCAGTGAGCACACGGCGCACTGCGGCAAGTTCGGCACATACGTCTTTGGACGTCGCATGCAGTTCCCCCCTCAGGCTCTCGGTGCTTCTCTCCATTTGGACTCTCAGGCTCTCGGTGCTACTCTCCATTTGTGCCCTTAGCGTCTCTGTGCCTCTCTCCATTTCTGCCCTAAGTGTCTCAGTTGATGTTTCTATGTCTGCCTTAGTGCCCCACATTCATCGGCATGGTCCTTGAGGAGCGTGGCCATTTGCTGCTGTTGCACGATTAACTTGTCGAGGGACTGTTGCCTCTGCTGGGCCATGCCCATTTGCGGGGGTGTCACAGAGGGGCTGTTGTCCTCATGTTGCCTTGCCACAGGGCTTGTGGGGGATGGCCAGTCGTTGTCTTGTGGGTGCCCCTGCGTGGTATCCTCATGTTGTACGGGATGGGACAGACAGGGGGATTGGGACAGGTCATGGATGGATCTGACTTCGACATCCCCGTTTTCTGTGTCGGAGCATGCTGCCATCAATGGGGTGTCACCTATGGTGCTGCTGCCACCAGAGGCAGTGCCTTCTGTGGCATCCATTGGGGGGACCTGTGGTGGTGGTGTTGTGGGCATGCTGGCTGCTGGGGTGCCTGTTGATGTTCCCTCCTCTGTGCTGCCACCTGATTTGTGCTGCTGCCGTGTCTTGATGCGTGCAGCTGAGGTGGAGGGTCTCTGGCCGTTGGTCTTGGCCCTCTTTGCAGGTGTGCTGGTAGGGGTGTCCTGTAGCTCGTCGTTTGGATCGGACCCTGTGGTGGAGTAAAGGAGGGCGAGGGTTAATGATGGGTCTGTGGGAATTGGAATGGCATTGTATCACATGCTCTGGGGTGGTACCTGAGGGTGATTTGGGTCGGGTCCTTGGAGGTGCTTTGATTTGTGTGTGGAGTGAGGGTGCAGTTGTTTGGCAGCCTGCAGTTAGGGTGTGCCTGCTGCACGTGTAGTGCGTGTATTAGGGGTTTTTAATTATTTATGTATTTATTGTGGGTTTTAACGTGCGCTATCAGGCCGATGTGTGTGGCCGTTCTCCTGGACATGTGTTTCTGTTGCACTATGTGGACGCATGGTACTTCACATGGATGGACTGTGTGGATTTGGCATTGTTTTATCTGGTACACCTACCTGAATCTTCGGATGTCTGCACTCCTTTCTCCATCCCTCCGACTCCCTCTATGCTCTCCATTCCGATGGTGGAGGCACAGATTTCTTCCCAGGGGGTCAACTTGATGGGTGATTCAGGACCTCCCCCGGTGGCTGTGGCAATGTTGCGGTTGGCAGAGAGTATGCTGCGGACGCGTATCCGCAGGTCGTCCCATCGCTTGCGGCATTGCTGTGGGGTGCGGGGTGCGGTCCCCACCGCACTTACCCGCTGTGCCACCAGAGCCCATATGGTCTTCTTGTTTGCAAGTGCCGTTCTGGTCATTTGCGTGGAGAAGACGACGGCAGCATTCTCCTGGAGGGTCTCTGTTAGCACGGTGAGTTCCTCGCGGGAGAAGTGGACCTGCCGCTTGCGGTCGCACGCTTTCTTCGCTACTTTTCCCATTTGTCTTGGTTTCGCTAGGGTGGGTGACGGGTTGGGGTGTGTTTCAGGGTAGTGATTTTAGTGGTTGTGTGGTTTTAGTGGTTTTATAGGTGTACGCCGGGATGTTTCCCGTTCCGGCCCCATGTTTTAACTTCCGTTTCCGTATATTTCCGGTCACCGTACTTTCCGGTAGGCGCACACTGCGGTGACCGCTAAGAGGGGTGGCGGTATTGCACCTAGGGCGCCGTACGGCGGCGGTGTGGGCCGTTTTGGGGTCATTTCCGCCATCGCGGACTTTGCACTTCCGCCGTGGCGTGGTGCTCGTGCCCGATGGGTCGGAATGGGCCGCACTTTGCTCCTTCGTGCAATGGCGGAAACGCTATTTACGCTGTGGCGCTCCGGTCAGTCGCTTTCCGCCAGGGTCGTAATGAGGGCCATTGTGTTAGAAGTGGAAGGTTTGGGGGTGACGGATGCATCATGTTGTAAGTGAGGTGGTTTGAGGGCTGGTATGTGTGAGTGTAGGTGGGAAGTTGATATGCGAGGTGGCCGTGTTGGTCTGAGGATTATGTTGGATGAGGCATGGCGTTTGGGTTGTATTCAATTCAATTTCCTAATTAATTTTCGTTTTGTGACTTCCTAACCACGATGTTGCTAAAATGATTATTTTGGGATGTCGAACTGTATCTTTTCCGCATGTCTCTTTTGTTTGGTCATAGTGAAAGGTTTAGTTTCCCATCCTACCTGTCCTGAATTAAGCAGTCTGTAATCCATCACCATGATTGGATCCGGAATGTTACTCTGGTATATGAGAGCTTGGTCTGTAACATGTCCAGATGGCTTGGAGTGTAACCGTGCTACTGCTTCCCCTGGTTATAATAGTAATGTCACCATTTAGAATAGGTCTGTACTTAATTGGCTGTGGCCCATTCCTGCTTCTTACGTCTGGCCCTGGCTAGGACATTTTAAAAATACAATATCAAAATAAGTTCTATTGACTATCTCCCCTTTTTTGTTGTGTTAACCTTTTTATATCACATATTCTGTAGGGTTGTACCCCTTCCTCTGGCTCTATGGACCCCATGGCCCTCATTACAAGTCAGGCGGTGGACCATGGTGCTATTAGCACCATGGTCCATGCCGGATTCGGGCATGGTGTATGGCGGAATTACCGCCCCCATCACAAGGTTGGCGGGGTGGTAATTCCCCATTCATCATTTGCCCTTCCCCATTCCCATTTTGCCCCATAGGGCATAATGGGAGTGGGGAAGGCGCTAATTACGGCACCGTAAATTACGGTGCCGTAATTAGTTCCAAAGTCCCTTTGCGGGTTGGATTTTTAACGCCTGCTAAAAGCAGGCGTTAAACACCAAGCCGCAAAGGGACACTTGTAATCAGGCGTTAAGGGTTTAACGGCGCCGACGCTCTTTACGGCGCCGTTAACCCCTTAACGCCTGACATGTAATGAGGGCCCATGACTCTCATCTTACCCACACTGGTTTCTCCTTTTTCTCCCACATTCCTCCTTTTTCATTTTCTTGAGCCTGAAAATGCTGCTGATGTGCTGGTATGATGAGGTTAGTAAAATGCGTAGGTTCGTTGACTAATACATCATTAGTCCACAATATAAACTGGTAAAAGACGAGGTGTTTGTCACATTGCTTCTGCTTGTAGTTAATTAAACGTTTCCATATGTGATATCAGTTCCAAGGAACCTTGACCTAATTTAGTAATTCCATGTGTTTGGTTTATGCTGCTAGTTTTTGTTCAAACATAAAATGCATTTTTTCGACAAATTTGCCATATTTCTGTCGACAAGGGTCATTTCCAAAATAAGAAGGGCTGCCCATACTAGAGCATCTTTGCTTGAAGATTATAATATTAATCCGACTTTTGACTCTGCTGAGGTAATCGGTTGGCCCCAGGCTTTGAAATATAACTGGCTTTGTGCTAAAGTGTTTGCTTATCCCTGAACATTTCTCAAGATTCTTTAACGTTACTGTCTGCGTGGGTAAAATTGCACATACTCCTGTGGTGCTCCTGTCTGCTGCGGCACATCATGTATTTTGCACTCATTTTTGTTTGTAACACTTTAATCTGATAGAGGAGAATATCCCATTCCATCCTGGGCGATAGTAGGTTTTTAGTTCACTCTGAATCCCCTTGTATGACTTGTTCGCTCTGATCAGCGGTTTAATATCAGGTTTAATTTTTTGATTGGGTTTGGCAATCTCTCGCAACTGCAAGTGCTGACAATGCAGAAACCCTAATGACCAATGCATTGACCTCTTCTGGGATTTGCTAAGGTCAGGCCTTGCCATTCTTTATGGTGCGTGAACCTCAAATGTCCCAGGGGAAGACTGCAAAACAAAACAAGGGTAGTCAACAACAAAGGTTCTTCTCAGGTGTCCTAAAGAATAAGAGTAAAAGGTATCTGTCAATAACACATGGTCCAGAATAGGTAGAACTATCAGGTGTTTTTTAGGTAAATAACATGGTACTCACCAATTAGAGACTACCTGGTTACACCTCTGTGCTGACAACCACCTGCACCCTGCAGACCCACATAATGTAAGACCAGGAAATGGTGGCATAACAACCCCTTTGACAAAGGGAAAATAATGTATGCAACTGTCACACTTGGCACTCCCTGCATGCTGTAAACTGTCACAGAGATCCCAAGACCAAAGGCTGATCACACAGTATTTTCAAGCAGGAGCATAGGACTCTAGTAGAGAAAAGTGGGACTGACCCATGCAAAAGAAAGTGGAACACACACATAATAGTGGCACACGAAAGGCAACAAGGTGAGCAAGTGAGCCACAGAAAGCAATGAAGTAGTAAGTAGCAGAGAAGCGTGAGAGCACTTAATAACCAACATAACCCACCTCACACGAGGCCATCCAACAGATATAAGACAATTGAGTGGGCAAATGTGTAGTTTCACAAAAGTCAGGATGGCCAGTGTGGAAAAAAAAAGACAGACTTAGAAAGAAACTGACTGGGCACAACAGGATTTACGGTTAACTTTAGTACATGGAGGAAAAACAAAAGAACTTCAGGGCTCAGCAAAAGAGGTAGGGAGCAAGTGATTCACATAGAACAAAATGTTGGCAGGCATTGAGACACTTGTTCTTCTCATATTTAACCCCGAAAACACCGTCCTCATTGGAAGTGAATGAACAATGTCCTATTCTCACTGTCACGGGTGGTGGGCATCGTGTAAACATGCGCTTCAACCCCGTTTTCTTTTTTCATTTATGTTTTGCACATATAGTCCCAAGCTTACTAGCCTCAAATTCTACATTGCTCATATGTTCATAATTCTGTTTTACGCCAGGTTGTCCTGCTAAGGAATCCTTGTCAGCTACCTTCAACAGACAAAACTTCTGGCTGTGTGGCACAACTAACCTCTTGCTGACTACAGTACAGACTCATGGTCTCTGGGCACACTATGCAGAATCATCACTTGCCAGAAATATGTAAAGCACACTGGGAAGCGTCTCCTTTAGATTTAGCTAGATATTGCAGCTTGCATAACCTCAAGAGCAGGGCACTTTCAATTTGCTTTACAAACACTTCCATAAAGCTGCCCTATCTGGGGTCCATCCACATGGCCCTCTCCCATCTTGGAAGTGTACCTCAATAAGATTCCAAAGTCTTCAAAGTAAACACTGGCTCCTCTCCTTAAAAATAAGACATTTCAACCAGTTTGGATGATTACTGGTTAGTACTGTGCATGACATGCACTCTTCCAAGGTCTCCATTTGTGCTGAAGAAGAGGAATTCTCAACAGGTAAATTGCTTATGAACTAAGACTGTCTCCAAACTCATCTTAATCAGCTTATTGCTTAACAGGCATACACAGTTGTGATATAGTTAGATGACTACCTTAATCAACCTTATGAGGTTGTCAACCTTCATGTTCACTTGTGGCTGTGTGGCACAACTAACCTCTTGCTGACTACAGTACAGACTCATGGTCTCTGGGCATAATTGCCTGGTTGCATCTTGAGCAAACCGATTCTGCACATTCGTGCCTCCACTACCCCAAAATCCTACGGCCACTATTGCTCTCCAGGAGGACCCTACCCCTCCAAAATGGCCGCCCTTAATCTCTCAGCCCACAGCTCCATGCCAAACCACCTCAGGGCCAGCATCTGAGTCTGAATGGCTGCAAGTTCACACTTGACTGCCAATCGCAAGCCGGCAGGCTGAAGACGGCGCACAGACAAAGGCACACATTCCAAGGCACCTTCCTGTCCGGAGCCTGTCAGGAGCCGGACGAGCCAAGTGCCATGAACCCTGCCCTCCTTCTACACTGCCTACAGAAGCCTGCAGACACCGACCCAGGCACCAGGGTAAGCAGAATCCTATAGCTGCCTCCACTATCTGGTCCTGCCACTTCACAGACCTCCTCATTTTACAACCAAGCGTAAACTGTTGTTGCTCTGTTTGCTACCACGAGCTAATGAAAGCCACTAGCACCCTGCTGCCTCCAGCCCTAGCCATGATTGTGCTGCCCATACTGCTCATGCTGCATTGTGCCCTTGAATGCCACTAGCACCCTGACCAAACCTTGATTGTGCTGCCCACTGTGTTCTATAATGTCTATGCTGCATTGTGCCTTTGAATGCCACTAGCACCCTGACCAAACCTTGATTGTGCTGCCCACTGTGTTCTATACTGATACTGCTCATGTTGTACATCACATCTAGGAGGACCCTGCAGCTGCCTTGCATAGCACTCTCTAGCCTACACTGAGATTTATTTTACCCATGCGTTACCATACTGCTACAAGCTTCCTGTCTATTGCTACACCGCATTTTAGCCCAGTTACTTGAGTCTCAAACCTCATATCTATTCTCGAATCAAGGTGAATACTGTAAGTGTATTTAGCCATTGCAAACTACTGTGTTTTCAGTTGCTTTAGACATTGTATCTAGCCATTACAAACCAGTGTGCTTTCTGCTGCTTACTTGATATTCGAATCTAGGTGGTTCTCCGCCGCTCTTAGCCATTGCAAACTAGTGTGTTCCCACCTGCTTACCTGATTTTCGAATTTAGCCTTCGCAAATCTAGTGTGTTCTCAGCTGCCCACCTGATATTTGCAAACCAGTATGTTTTCAGCTACCTACCTGATATTCGAATATAGGTGGTTCTCTGCCCCACTTAGCCATTGCAGACTAGTATGACATTAGCTAATTTGTGATTCTCACACTTAGTTGCCATACACACCGTAGCCACTTTTGCCTACTTCGCATTTAGATGTATAAATGTAATTTAGCTGTTACTCAAAACTAGGTGCAACGCATCGCCTCCCAACCACACTGCTCTACCTTTAACCTAGGTGTCACTCACTGCATTCGTAGCTACATCGTAGCTGATTGGGCTTAACCAAGTCTATACCCCGGCCTCCCAACACTCCTGCCACAGCTATTTAGTATGTGTCCATTCACTACCAACCTACTTGCATGCCTCTTGATCCTCTTAAACACTGCAACACAGCTCAAGATGGCTCCACACTTACCAAACACACCATCCCTAACTGGACCCAACAATCAGGAACCACACAGAGACATAAACATCCTTCTGCCACTGCCACCCACTAGCCTCCCTTGTGCTACCAGAGAAAGGAACCTAGGACTCAGAGCCAGACTAGCCAAAATGTATGAGCCCCTTGCCCGCTCACTGCCCACCATACAGAATTCCAGAGCGCCGCCGCCTAAACCTAATTCCTCTACAAAAACCACCAACTCACCTCAAAGCCTCAACCCTAGACCATCTCACAACTCCCCCATTCACGTCACTCATGAATCAATACATGACAAGCGTCATACTACTACGGCTAGAAAACACAGATAGCCCCAAAATTAAGGGAGCCTTGATCAACGCCAGGTCGCTAGTAGCTCATGCTACAGAAATAGCAGACTTAATCCTTAAAGAAGACCTTGACTTCCTCGCTGTTACTGAGACCTGGCTACACCCAGCAGAAGGCCCCATGCTTATGCTGGCGGTCCCAGATAACTACTCTATCCTGAGACAAGATCGCCCCAATTCCAGAGGAGGGGGTGTCGCCATTATCCATAAGTGCAGTCTTACCATGAGACTAGCAACTTCTTCCAATGTCCCCTCGTGCGAAACACTATCAGTCAAACTTCCACTTACCAATACCCAAACTCTTAATATCTATCTGATCTACCGCCCGCCAGGTCCCATCGGCATCTTTGATGAAGATCTCAACTCTATTCTATCCAGCAATCTTAAAAGCTCTACTCAAGTTCTCACCCTGGGAGACTTTAATCTGGGCTATAATGACCCGGAAGACCATACCGCCAGTACTATAGTTAACACCCTCACTGAGCTAGGCTTTGCGCAAAGATGCACGGCACCCACTCATTCAAAAGGTAGAATACTTGACTGGGTAACCGATCACAACTGCCAAGCGAATATCACAAATATCTCACCCCTAGCTTGGACTGATCACCATCTGGTATCATTCACGCTTTCTACTGACAGACCTCCACCTCCGCCTACCATCATGGCCCCACCTACTCTCACTAGAAACAAGAAGAATATGACAGTAGAAAGACTCATCCTAAACCTACTCCCCACACTCAACATACTCCCTGACAACCTTGACCCCGACACCTTAGTCGAAGAATACAACAAGATTATGTCCACCTTGCTAGACCTTATCGCCCCCATTAAACTCAGACCAAGCAAACCAAAAAGACACCTCAACAAATGGTACGCACCATTCCTTAAAAACCTTAGGCAGCAGAAAGAAACTGCGAGGCCACTTGGAAAAAATCCCCCTCAGTCGCAAACAAACTCAAACTTTCCAAACTAGCCGCACTCTACAAAAAAGAAATGTATATGGCTAAACGAACCTCCTTTGACTCTCGCATATCCCAAGCAAAATCCAACATGAAAGAACTCTTCTCTATCCTCAACAAAGTAGAAACTCCCATAGTACCCCCTGACACCTGTACTAAAGATAAAAACTGGTGTTCAGAAATTCAAAGTGCCCTAGTGAATAAGATCACAACCCTCCAAAGTAAAATCTCTGGCAAAAAAGCCTCCCTCAATGTCACTCTCCCTCCGAAAATTCCGGACAAGCTCACGCCTACAGATATCACCCGCTTCAAGTTCTCCAAAGTCAACACACTTGAAGTTGAAAAAATCATCCTGTCCTTGAAACCATTCAATTGCCAGGGAGACCTGTGCCCAGCACAGCTCATCAAAGACGCTGCCCGTGACCTCTCCCCTTTCATAACGAAACTGATCAACGCCTCCTCCGCCACTGGCTCCATCCCCACCAATCTAAAACAATCTTGGGTACGTCCACTACTGAAGAAACCCACACTTGACCCAGCCATACCCACAAATTACCGACCCATAACGACCGTTCCCTTCCTACTAAAAATTTTGGACAACGTCGCCTATATACAAATACAGAAGCACCTGGAAGATCACCACCTCTTAGGATCCAGACAATCAGGGTTCCGTCCTCAACACGGGACTGAAACCGCACTCATTGACTTAAAAGCCCAGATCGACACGCTCAGAGACAATGGACAAGCTGCCCTTCTCCTCCTCCTCGACTTATCTGCAGCTTTCGATTTGGTCGATCACTCTGTCCTATGTACACACCTCCACTCTTCAGCGCACTTCTCTACTGAGGCCATCACCTGGATCACATCATTCCTTAATGGCAGAACCATAAGGGTTTTCTCTCCCACTGCTGCAGCAGACCCTGTACCTATCACCTGTGGGGTACCACAGGGCTCGTGTCTCCCCCACTTTGTATAACATATTTACAAAGCCCCTTTTCGATGATTTGGATCATCTCGGTATCACCTACACTAACTATGCAGATGATACCCAGATCCTCCTTCCGCTTTCTGGAGATTATGGAAAGGATTTGGCCTTGCTAAATAGGGTATACATCATCATCCAGGCATGGATGCCCACTCATGGACTATGCCTGAATGATGATAAAACAGAGCTCATCATCCTAGGTACCTCGTCCAGCCTAAGGAAACTGGGCCCGGCCTACAATTCTTTTATGATTGACGGGAACAACATCACAGTCGGACAGGAGGTCAAAACACTGGGATTCTACTTAGATTCCAACTTTTCCTTCAAAGGACAAGTGAGCTCCCTAGCATCCTCCACGGCATACACATGCAAATTAATCAGAGCCGCCAAACCATTTCTATCAGACACTAGTTGCCTTACACTCGCTAGAGCCCTCATACTGTCCCGCCTCGACTACTGCAACGCCCTTTACCTGGGATCGTCCAAGGTCACCACCAGCAAGATACAAACCCTCCAGAACAACGCTCTCAGAGCAGCCTTGGGCATCTCTAGAAGAGAACATATCACAGGAATCAGCCAACAGAACAACTGGCTCTCCAATAAAGATAAAATTCTCTTAAAAACGGCATCACTCACCCACAAATCTCTTAACAATGCCGCCCCAACATACCTTATCAATAGATTCCACAGACAGACCTCTCTAAGACCCGTTAGAACAGCATATAAAGACTGCCTATCCATCCCCAACTACAAACGCGCCACCATAGGAGGAAACAGCTTCCCGGTGAAAGCAGCCAAACTATGGAACTCCTTGCCTCCAAACCTTAGAATGGACTTACCCTACCAGAACTTCCACTCCAAGGTAGTCTCATGGCTTCAATCGGAGGCCCACTAGGGTTACTAAATGCTGCGCTACCCGCACACACTGTAACCACGTGTGCTTACCTGTTTACATGTATATAATTCCTATCTGACTCACTGCTGCTTTGTATATAACATTGGTTTACCTCATTGTCTGTATGTATATTTTATGATGACTGCAACTAAGCTTCGAAAATTCTTGTAAATGCTGCGCCCTGATACCCTTGGGTATTCTCGCGCATTATAAATAACAAACATAACATAACATAATATAACACTGCTTCGCTGGACAGTAAATCAAGGAGCCCACACCCAAGGCTTAGTAATGTTACTCTGCCAAGAAATAGATATGTATCTTCTAACAAGGCTCCGCGTGCCATAGTGATAACAGTCTGATATCCAAAATGTTGGTGTTCTCCTGCTCAGCTGCTTTGCAGTGGTTGCTAACGAGAAGCAATGAGCTCTAAATCCCTGAAAACATTGTGCACCGCAAAATGATTTGCCTTTGTGTGCTTCGTTCTGAGAAGGGATTCTTGCAAGTATTTGTCCATGGGGTAAGATGTACGCCTGAGGTTAATCTAAGTACTCGTGGACCACAGCCACTAAATACTCTATCCCTGACCTGTTTGTTTGCCAGAAAATCCTCAGGAGGAGACAGCAAGGGCATTTTAATAGATCTTTCTATGACAGCACTGGGAAATTGCATGCAACATGGTCTAAACAGGGCAGGTGGATATGCTCAGCTATGTTTGGATCAGGTAGTGCAGGTCCCAAAGTTCCTTGCACATTTACCCAGAAACAATTCGACCACCTTCTGATATGCTTCATGTTTGAGCAGATCAAGATGTGTCGTTTTAAAACAAAAAAAACACAAAGGCCAATCCATGCACTACAACAACAGCTTTGGCCCATTTCAAATGTTCCAGGTGCCCAATGTCTTGTCCTTCAAAGGCAGTAGGAAAATCAACGAAAGATGTGGACCACTTTCTAATTTTCAAAGTGATAGGTAGTGACATTTTGAACTGTGTTTGTTGGACAGTGTCAAATAATTCAGTAACAAACGTGGGACATAGCATGTATCTCGTAATGGTTATAGCACCCCAAACTATTTAATGGAATATTGACTTATTTGTATCTGAACTGGCAATTATATATATACATTTAATGTAGAAAACACATGCATTTCGTAAGGATCACATATAGACAAATGATGAACAGCATCATTTACAAGCTGTGTCACTGATAATGTACTCCAGGGTACCATATATTAAGTCTACTTATTTTCAAACACACATATTTAATGTTTGACGAGCTATGTTTTTGCTGTTCATTTTGTACAATGTGAAAGACACGTAATCAATAGGTGTGGTGATAATGGAAATCATGCTAATGCAGCCATGTTTTTAAACATCAAACATTGAGTATTTATATTACAAATAATGTAAAATGCTACCAAAAACAAGTAATAATTTTAAAGAGTTTACAATTAACATCTGTCATGGATGGCACGTAAATCACTCTGAGTGGAAAAGACCGTTCAAGGGTTTTATTTTTATTTTTTTATGGGGCCTAAGGCCGTCTCTAGCTCTCTTTTGTCTGATGTTGACCATCCTCCCTAGCCCAGGCATCGGTAATCCCTTGATAGTGCTACAGAACGTTGACCTCTACTCTGTAAGAGTTTCCTAATCTACAGATGACAGACTAAGACATTGGCATTCTAATTGCGTTGGGACTTTCTAACAGTCTTAGGTCTATCCAAGGGTTAGGGTTCTAATTAAATTGGAATAGTGCCTTGCACTTACTGTGGGTTTGAGTCAGGCTTACCTCACACATTCACTCTCACTTCTCCCTCTCTACTCTGACCAGTTCTCGTTCACTCCTCCCTCTCTTCTGATATCCTCTAGATGTTCCACTCTGCCTGCTCTTGCCTACACCATCTGATGATACCATTCCTCCCACACTACTTCACTTCTCCTCTCCTCTGCTAATATTCCCCTCCACCATACTACTTCTCCCCTACACACTACTACGTTCCTCCTCCCTCTTACCTCCTCCTCTTAATCATTCAATTCACATTCACTCGTTATGCTAATCTCTGCAATCACAAAAGAGGCAATGTCACATTGTAGAATCACTTTCACTCCTGAGCAAATGCCTTACTTGATCCACAAATCTACTCCACAAGCCACCTCCCCCGACTTCTCCTTGCTGTTCTCTTTGTCATTCTCCACCTGTCCTCACCAAAAAACCCACACATGCCTTACTTGATCCACAAATCTACTCCACAAGCCACCTCCCCCGACTTCTCCTTGCTGTTCTCTTTGTCATCCTCCACCTGTCCTCACCAAAAAACCCACACATCCTGCCTCCTGTCCCCTGCTTAAATCACCCTTTCTTCATTGGAATTGGATGATTGTACCTAGCTGATCCATCCCGGTATTCCCCACCCAGGGCATGCAAATGCAAGTAAAAGTCCATAATACTGGGCTAAGCCTGCCCACTAGCTCCACTTGGGCTTGCTGACCATGGTGGGCTGCTACCTGGGAGGCCCAATGCTTATGTTCAGGTTTTGAGTAAGTGGTCCATGGGGTCTTTGGTCACATTCATGAGGGGTGGGTGGGTCCATCTCCCTTGCTGGGCCCCAGTGATCTAGGGGGCCTCTTGGCATCCCTCTCTTACTCTGTCCCGCACCAGCACCACCCCCGGGATACTTTGGTGGCTGTGCGGTTTTCTCATCTTTCAGAGACACTTTCCTTTTCCACTACTGATATCCATCTAGTCATGGTCACATTGCTTGTTTCTCATTTGTTGGGGGAAGATTCTGACATTCTGATTTGGAGGCAGAAATAGAAAGATACTGGCAGGTTTTCACTTTGAGAGGAAAGGCCGGAGATTTACATGGTCTGCACACATAATAATCTGCACTAGGGGGTGAAAAATGGGAGTTTCTGCTGCTACTGTCCATGTTAGTGGTAGCACCAACCCTGGACTTTTCCCTAGAACCCCCTCACCCCCACATTCCCGGTTTAGAGGGCCTCTTACCAACTTTATACAAAGCAGATGTACTGGCTTTGTCAGACATCATAAAATGTGATTCATTCAAGGATGGCTGAGCTTGCTAATATTCCCATTGCATTATGAAATGAAAGTGAACTCATACTTAGTAACAGAATTTAAAAAGTTCACAACAATCCTGCCTAAATGTAAATACATGCAGCACTTGCTTAACTTCATAACATAGAAAGAACTATTATAAAGAATAGACAGGCCAACTATTTTCATTCAGAATCTATGAGATAACTTAAAGAAAAACACAGCATAAGAGCAAATGTGGTAAGAAAGTTACAAAAGATGAGGTCCTCATAAAGATAGACCAACCCCGATCATACAACCCATCCTTTGCTGAAAATGTCATAGATGTAATTGCTATCCTATTTAAACAACACAAACATCTAATGGTCCTCAGAGACTTCAACATTTGGTTTGAGAAGCAAACCGATTTGGCACCCAAATGTTTGAGCTCCTACATGGCCAGCTTTCTCCTCAAACAAATGGTCAATGAGTGATACACACTGTAGGTCACACACTTGATGCAATATTTTGTGAAACAACCTACTAAAGGTGGAGGTTGGAGCTAATAACCACCTCCTCATCGATTTAGGTACTCTGGAGCAATCATCTAATGATGTCTTTTACTAT
Organism: Ambystoma mexicanum; assembly: GCF_040938575.1. Taxonomy (NCBI): domain Eukaryota; kingdom Metazoa; phylum Chordata; class Amphibia; order Caudata; family Ambystomatidae; genus Ambystoma; species Ambystoma mexicanum. Next base: position 418,517,538 of record NC_090937.1, on the reverse strand, counting down.
CAACAAGCCATTGCGTCAGGTCTCACCTCACAAAGGACAAAAAAACACAGCCAAGAGAAGCTGTAAAACGCTAAACATAGAGGAACTTGGAAACTTGGAGCTTGGAAACCTTGTGGAAGAGATCATGCCCAACCCCAACGTTCCAGAACTTTTACTGCTTCAAGAAATGTTAATGACACTAACACACTGGATAACCAAAGCACCAGACATCCTTACCCCAATAAAGCATGTCGCCTCTCATTAAAAAAAAGACTTATATAATAAATGAAATACTTGAAAACAAATGGAGTAAACGCTACAACCCTCAGAACAATTATGCCGAATAAAGAAAGATCCGCCACTATAATGCAGAAATCCTTAAAGCAATGAAACATTACTATTCCGATCAAATCCATAATGCACTCCATCTGGGGAGAGAACCTAACCAAATCACTAATGAGATGAAAAACATCACTTCCTGCATCAAAGTACCTTCAACTTTCCAAAAATGATGTGATGATATCACCAACCATTTCTGAAGCAAAGTAGTCAACATGTAGCAATATGGAATGAATAACAGCTTTAGATCAATGTCCAAACCAGACTTATAAAAATCGATGAAACTTAGCAACAAAGCACAATCTCCTTTCTTCTCCTGTCCGCCGAACACGTGCAATAGTTGGAGTTTCACAGTGCATATGATAACTATACTATGAATATGAAGCATTAGCTGGCAATCTACTGCTACTACTACTACTACTAATACTACTACTACTACTACTATTAATAATACCACTAAAAGTACTAAAGGTGGAGGTTGGAGCTGCCACATCATGGTGGGCAATTTGAATGCCTAATTTAGGCCTTTGTTTTGGAGTAATTGAGGAGTGCCTCTGGGAGCATTAGCCATACATTATACTCAAGCTGGCACCCTGATCACATTTTAATTAAGAACAGCATATAATGTGCAATCCTGTTGTAAAGCTTGGTCTGAGTCTACTGATTGCTAGATCAACTACTGCTAGCTCTCAGGTCTGGACTGTTTGCTTCACTAGGTTTTCTAGAATACGAGATGTTTTTTATTGATGTTTATTAACCGGGCATGGTAAAGAATATGAAGGCAGTTTTTTGTGTGGAAATTGACCCTGACCCCCTTATAGCAACTTTGAGGGGTGAGGAGTGGTTGTTGGCACTGGACACTTAGGCCAGCCAGATAAGGTAGATGTGATACCAAACACATGAGTTGGGGATGGGGGCTTTCTCGAGAGTAGAGGGCTCCCATTTCTTTCTCAGAAAGGCTTGGTTTGGGGGGGCGCTATTGCGCACATCTAAGATGGCCGCCTAGTCCCAGAGCTCCGGCTCGTATTAATCCTATTCAGAAGCTATCCTCCTTCAGGACCGCCCACAGATCGAGAAAAACGCAGCGATCAGTGGCAAATAACTGCGGGCGACTGCTGTGCAAATTTGGGGCTGCTACGACGGACCGTTCTGAGGTTCTGCCGTCTGGAAGATCCTGCGGTCTGGGGCTGAGACGCGGGCCGCCTACGGGATCCGGACCATCACTCCTTGGAGCCGCTGGGGGAGGGGCCGGGCTGAGCTGAGAGGCATGCGCCCTTGCTGGCCCCCAGGGAGAAGGCGGAGCGCTGCTGCCTCCGAACTACCGGGGCACCGAGATCCTGAAGGACACGGCTGGGAACCGGGTCACTGGCCCGTGTGTGGGGATACCTCATCGGCGGTGACTCGCGGCTTCGCGTGCTGGGGTGCAGCGGCTGTGGGGGACCTTTTGGCGGCCGTTGAGGTTGAGGTGGGCCTCATCCCGCGGAACACGCAACGTGGCTCGGCCTTCGGTCCTGCTATGTGACCACCTTCGGCGGCCCTGATGAACCGGGGGTCGCCATCCACTAGTCGATCGACGTCGCGGGAGGTATCCGGTTTCTCCTTGGGCCTTGTCCATCACGTATCTGGCGGTAAGGAGGATGAGCTAGATAACACACACGGAAGGTGTCAGCTAAGGAAACAACACTTTTGCTATATACGGCCCCCCTTGGGCAGTGACTTTTCTGGCAGAGAGGGAAGGCAGTTCGGGCTGAGCGGGGTTGTGTGTGGCTGTATACCGGACAAGGGAGGCGCCCGCACGGTCGCTGCTGGATCTCCTGATTGCTTCCTTGCTCCATAGTGTTGCCCTCCGGCTGGGCCGGTCTGCTGTTTGTGGCCAATCTTGGTGGCCTATGTGAGGGGGCGCTGTCTGGCCTTTGGGAACCGGTCTCCCACCCGTGCACGCAGCCCCTCTTGCCTGGACCACTGTAATCGCACCCCTTGAATTTGAACACTGGCATATCCTGCTCATTTCTTGACTGCACCTGACACAGTTCACCCCCCTTGACCGTTCTATGTGCACTGGTGTTGCCATCCATGGGCACTCCGTGGCTGTGTGCGAGCCACAAACAAATCGTTGCAAGAACACTGGAGGACGTGGGAGGACGCAGGCCACTCGTCTCTGCATATGGGCCGCCACGAGCAGAAAGGGGCGCGCTCCAAGAAAACGGGCCCAATGGACTCCTTTACCAGTTCCCAGCCCGGGGAGTCCTCAGCACCTCCGTCACAGCAAATGGATAGTCAACCGGACTTACCAATGGATGAAAGGGTAGACCGGCTGATGGCAATGGTTCAGAACGGCTTCCTGGCGGTGAACACTAAATTGGACGACATCGGGGCAACAATTAGCTCCTTGAAGGCGAGGGTAGACAAAGAAAGCACGCGTATCACTGAGGCAGAGAGCAGGATTGGTGTCAATGAAGACTCGATATTGCAACATGGCCGCGATATAGCCCAACTGAAGGGCGACCTCTGTTAAACCCTTGACAAGTGCGAAGACCTTGAATCCCGTTCCAGAAGGAACAACATTCTCCTGGTTGTGGTGGCTGAAACCTTTGGTAGGGGATCCATGGAACGCCAGGTGGAAGCTCTTTTGAAAGATCTCCTAGGCCTGGACTCCTTCTCAGACCACTTCCTAGTAGAGCGTGCTCATCGTACCTCGGCACCCCCGCCTAGACCTGGGGCACCGCCTCGCATAATAATTGCCTGTCTCCTCAACTATAGGGACAGAGACGCTATCCTGCGAATATCCAGGGAGAAGGGCACCCTGGATTACGAAAACAATAGGATACATATATACCCGGATTTCTCCAGTAATGTCCAGTCATTGAGAAGATCTTACGAACCTGTTAAGAGGCAGCTGAGACTCCGCCAGGTCCCATACTCACTTGTCTACCCAGCGAAAATGAGGATCCAGCATGGGGGCCGGGCTCATTTCTTTGAAACTCTTGCTGAAGCCATGCTGTACGTCGAGGCCTCCATCCCTCTGACGGCTCGGGATCGAGCCGGGAACCAGAATCTACCGCCTCACGATGCAGTGGAACCCGATGACCCCGCTGGTTCACTCCATGCCGTGCTCGCTGCACAGACACATAGCTTTAAAAAAAGGGCAATGGGGCGGCCCTGATTACTATTACTTGTTGAAGTAGAGCCGTGTATGCCTTCTGGGACTGCGGCCACGTGAGTGCAGTTCATACCCCCAGGAGTGCTTCCAGGTTATGGCTCAAGGGATACATCATCTTGTTGGAGTTGAGGATGCGGGTGCGGTTTGGGGGTTGAGTTGGGTTAATGCCCTGCCAGGTGATTGGCCGGGCTTGTTGGGGGAGTTAATGTTCCAAGTTGTTATAATGTTAAAATCAGAGAGCGAGATTGCAACAGGACGTCCATACCTCTTGTGACAGGGCCAGGGCTCTGGACAAATGTGTATACTAAGGTACAACTATGACACAGGCCAATAGGGGCTCGAGTATAAAATTCTTCTCCTGGAATATTCGGGGGTTAAATAACCCGATCAAAGCGAGGAAGATCGCAGCATATATTACCATTCACAACCCTGACATCCTTTTTTTACAAGAGACACATGCACCTGGGCCGGTCAATAGTAAATTTCTGCTGAGGTGGGGTCTGCACAGGTACTGTACAGAATATTCAGCACAATCCAGAGGGGTGTTGACTCTTATACACCCCAAGCTGTGTTTTAAATATCACTCGAGCAAAATAGACCTGCTTGGCAGATATGCACTGGTGTGGGGGGAATAAGCGGGGGTCCAAACAATCCTGATTAATACATATGGACCAAATTTGGATGACCCTCTTTTTTATTGTACAATATTGGATATGCTTTCTGCATCTGGGGAGACACAAATGCTTTGGGGTGGTGACTTCAACATGATACTTGATCAATCGCTAGATCGGTCCTCTACCACCCCTAGAACCCCGTCTAGAGCCGCACTGGTGGTTAAACAATTAATGGCACAAATGGGCATGATAGACACATGGCATGCATTACATCCAAACGAGAGGAAATACACTTTCTACTCATCAGTGCACGATTCCCATTCGCGCATCGACTACTGGATTATTAGCCAATCCCTAGCCGGAGCGGTCTCTAGCTGTGATATACACCCCTGAGCCCTCTCTGACCATTCGCCGGTGACGCTCGACATCAACCTTTGTGATGTCTCCCCCCGGCGAGGAGATGGAGAATGCCCCCTGCAATCCTAAGAGACCCCAATATCTGTGAATCACTACATACAGAGATTGTGGAATTTCTAGAACTAAACGAGGGCTCGGTCACCACCTATGCCACCCTCTGGGATTCATTTAAGGCCTGGGTCCGGGGAGCTATCCTGGGTAAATCCAATGGTATGTTGAAATCGACGCGAAGGGAACTTAGCATAACTGAGGCTAAAATAGACTTGTTACAAACTGAATACAGCGTCACACAAGATAAGGAAACCCTATTGCAAATTCATACCATTCTTACAGAGTTCCACAAGCTAGCCCATAGAGAAGTCCTTTACATGGCTGCACCGGCCAAAGCCCGACGTTATGGAGACAGTAATAAGGCAGGAAAATTCCTGGCCAATATGCTCAAAACCGATAGGCAGCATAACCCGATCCCAAGTATACAAACTCCAGCCGGTGTAAGGGTTAATAGAGACCAAGACATCAACTCCTCCCTCTACTCCAACCATGATAAAAAGAACAAAGAGGATACGGTCCGTTACCTTGACAATCTGGACCTTCCTACATTCACTCCTGAGACTCGCAGTGTACTAGACAGACCAATTACTGTGGAGGAGATTATAGAAGCCATTAAATCATTATCGTGTGGCCGTTCCCCTGGTTCTGATGGCTTGCCTGCGGAATTATATAAAGAGTTCTGTAGTGAACTAGCCCCACTACTGTTAAAAGTGTGGTAAGAGGCAATGAGCCTCGGGGTCCTCCCGGAATCGATGCGTGAAGCAATCATTACTGTCCTGCTGAAGCCCCAGAGGCCGGCACACGACATGGCATCCTATAGGCCCTTGTCCTTGATCAACACTGATGCAAACATTTTCGCAAAGGTATTGGACACTAGACTCTTGCCATACATGTCGATCCTTGTCCACCCCGACCAGGCGGGCTTCATACCGGCCCGATCCACGGCCCTTAATCTGAGACGCCTATTCAACGTAATGGCACAGATAGATCCAGATGCCAAGGCAGCCGTGGTCGCACTAGATGCCGAGAAGGCTTTCAATTCCGTCTCCTGGTCATACCTCTTCTTGGTGCTCGAGAGGTTTGGTCTCGGCCAGTACTATGTTAACTGCGTACGGCTACTTTATACACAGCCGACCGCTAAGGTCTTAACCAACACTCCTCTCTCCCCATCATTCCGCCTACATAGGGGAACCAGACAGGGATGACCCTTTTCACCCATACTTTTCGCACTTACCATTGAACCTATGGCGGAATTCATACGTCAGAACCATTCACACAGAGGACTTAGAATGACCGGCCCCCCGCAGATCATATTGTTATATGCAGACGACACCGTGCTGTATGTTTGGGACCCAATAGAAAATGTACAACACATTATGTTAGCCATACATGAGTTTTCAGAATACTCCGGATAGAGAATCAATGTACTAAAATCTGTAATATTTCCCCTTACCAACGGGACGGGAGACTTAACTGAAATAGAAGGGGTCAGGCCCGCTCCTTCTAAAGTACGGTACCTGGGTGCATGGTGGCCAAAGACAAACAACTGTTATATACGCATAATCATGGGGAATTGTTGTCAACCCTTTCGACCAAATTCCAGCTATGGGTGAACCTTCCACTATCCCTCTATGGTAGAGTTGCGTTACTTAAGATGGTGGTCCTCCCCAAACTCCTTTATTACTTTAATAATATCCCAATTTGGCCCGGTAGGCCCTTTTTCTCGAAACTCAAATCACTCGCCTCCTCGTTTATCTGGAACGGGAAGACAGCCAGGATAGGCTGGGATAAGATGGTTGAACCTTTGCTCAGGGCGGCATTGCTGCACCAGACCTTGAACTATATTACTTATGTGCACAGGCTCAATTTGCGAAACACTGGTTCGACCCTGGTGACACGGCCCCACACATATCAATTGAAAGACATTCGGTCCGCCCAAACGACATACGATCAGTCCTCCTTGTCCCTAGATACGGAGACATCTGCCCATTTGATCCGGTATACACGACCACTCGTGCGTGGGCCAGAATCTATAAGGGAATAGGGCTGGAGACCCCGTACAACCCGGAAGTCCCCCTCTGGAACTTCTCTAGTATCTCCCCTACGTTTGATCGGGCCCTCCAGCAATCCTGGGATCCTAATAGGCTTTTCACATTGCAGGACATGTTCCCTGATGGCAAGTTCTGTAACCTCACAGATTTTATTGGAGCGGTGGGAGGGGGACTTCTTAAACGCCTTCAGTACTACCGAATGAGGGCTGCATTCTCGGCAAAATGGCCAACATTTCCGCTAGGCACATGAATGCATCAGGGCAATGGTATCTACAAGCAGCCATGGCAAGGGGGTCTCCATGCTGTATTCTTTAGTGCAAACCCACACCCCTTCACGTAATACAATGAGAGAGGTTTGGGAACGTGATGTGGGCACCCAGATAGACGAGGTCCGTTGGGCCCGCTACTGTCAACTAACACGATCCGTCTCTATGAATTCTGGGCTCCAACTAATTCAGTTTAAAGTCTTAAATCAACTTCATTATTCCCCTGCCAGGCTGGCTAAATTTGTTGACAATTGCACAGGTGTTTGCCCCAAGTGCGATGCCCCAGAGGCGGGGCCCTATAAAATGTATTGGGCGTGCCCAATGATTATGGTGTTTTGGGGAGAGGTCGCAGAGCTTCTTGAGAATATTACGTTGATTCCAGTGACTATGTCCCCTTTGAAATATTTACTGGGCGACATTGGCAAGGTGAAGGAAACCATGCAACGATTGTTTAATATTTCATGCATTGTTGCTAAGCGCTGTATTCTAAAATGTTGGAAGTCTCTGCTGCCCCTTCTAGGGCAACTTTTTTAAAGGACCTATGTATGGTGAATGATGATGAGGAACTCTTTGTGTTATCGGTCCCGTCATCGTGTCGCCCCAAGGACATTTTGACATTGCTGCGCCTCTACCTGTGTGATATGGCCTCAGACTCTGATGTAACGCCTATACCTTCACCCTGATGTGTATTGTGTACTATTTTTATATTGGCTTCTTTTTCACCAAATGCTTTGTTATCTCCGAATGATGTAAGAATGCTGTACTACGTTTTGTTACATATATATACCGTGATGTTGTAGTCCTGCTCTCTTAATAAAAACATGTTAAAAAAAAAGAAAGGCTTGGTTTGGCTGATTGTGTGTGTAAGGTGGATTATTTACTGCTTTTGATACTTAAGTGTCCACAATCCATCCTTGGCGATGTCCCAGAAGGTTATAGTTGTCAGTGGTTTGATGCAAAATGCCCTAGGGAAAAGATACACCTTTTCTATGCATTAGCAGCAATATATGAGGTTCGTAAGGATGGAGCTCACCTTAAGCTTTCAAGGAGAGACTATGTCTCCTTGATGAAACAAAAGAACAGGGTAGCTCAGCAAGGTTGGTTCAATTTCGAGGAGAAAATTGCCTCCAATTATGTGTAAGTATGTTGGAATCTGGTGGCTTCAGGCACTCTGGGTGCATGACCCAGAAGAGGAAAAGGGGTTAGTGCCAATGGATGAAAAGAGCCTTTTAGTAAATAGCATTCTGCTACAGCGAGTCAACTCTAGACCTAGGAGGCTGAGTTATCCCTTATGAATTCCATCAGCCACCCCCTTTGTTGGCTATTTCTATCTCAGTGAAGGATGTACACACTGCCATTAATCTACAAAAGCTCCACAATATCGTGTACTGATTCTATCCCAGGAGATCTTTTTGCTCTCTACGCTGACATTCGGGCCTTCAAATTAGCAAAAATAATGAGTATTGCTGTTACTATGTTACACTCATGTAAGGGTTGATGTGCCCTAAACAGAACTTGCAGAGCATTTGAGTAGCAAACTGAAAGAATGAGGAGAACTTATACAGGTACACCCCTCACCACACGCTAGTGCGATTACCGGAATCAGGGGGCACCAGATGTGACCAGGAGCCCTAGCTGGGGCCATAGTGCTGTGTGGACTAATTCCCACCAATCTTGTGTTGCTATTGATGGGCCAAATCTGCATGAAATATCAGCACCACTCATGAGTTTGTGAGCATGAAACTGACTTTTATATATTAGACATCAGTAAATAAATCAGTCAATACATGTATTGCATAAATCCATCAATAATAATTGGGTACTAGACAACAATTCATAACTATAACAATACATTGTATGCATGTGGAAACTAGGCTGATTGGCTGCCGTGTTACCCTGACAGGAATTAATAAAAACATGAATAAATAGCATCAATGCTGAACACTGGTTGATTGGCTGCTGTGTTACCCAGACAGGAATTAATGAATAAATAAATAAGTAGCATCAATGCTGAACACTGACTGATGGGCTGCAGTGTTGCCCAGACAGGAATCAATAAATAAATACATTGATAAATAGCATCAATGGTGACCACTGGCTAATTGGCTACTATGTTACCCAGAAAGGAATAAATACATAAATGAATGAATAAACAAATAAACAAATAAATAAATAAATACATAAATAAATAGTTGCGATGCTGAACACTGGTTGATTGGCTTCTGTGTTAGCCAGAAATGATTTGATAAATAAATAAATACGTAGCATTAATGCTGAACACTGACTGATGGACTGCAGTGCTGCCCAGACAGGAATAACTAAATAAATAAATACATAGCATCAATCCTGACCGCTGGCTGATTGGATGCTGTGTTACTCAGACAGGAATTAATAAATAAATACATAAATAAATAAATAAATAAGTAAACAAAACACACCACTTTGGCAGGGCTCTGAACCTTGCAGGAATTAATAATACACTCTGCATAAATAATTCTGACATAAGAAGCTTCCTAATTCATACAGTGCTTCATGACCATAGAAAATGACTGTTGAGCGGTAATACATATAAAACAATGTTGCTGCCCCCTATAAAGATCAGCTGGGCCCTGTTAACAGATGCCGTCAGGAAATAAAACAGGTTAGTGCGTTCATCCCTTCCCAACACTGTTCCATGAATAGTACCGATCCCTGGGCAGGACCCCAACCAACAATGTTGAATACCTTTTCTAATCCCTTGCATATAGGTAGCAGCGATGCTACCTCTCAGTTGACTGTGCAGAGGTTCTGGCGTGTATAACCAATCAATATATTATGCCAGACCTTGCAAATGGGCCATCATCGCTCCCTAGGCTCCCAGGAATTATTCACTCATTTTCCCAGTGGCAGCTGCAGTCTGCCAGGAGAAAAGAGTTGCCTGGTGAAAAAATCACCAGACCTGGTGGGGGTAGAATACACTACAATCGGGAGTTAATGCAATCATTCATATAGTATATATTTTGATTATGAAACAATTGTCCAGAAAACATGTATACGATAAACACATATTTTTAATCTTCTTGTGCTTTGTTAGAGGCACAGAAGCCAACGTCGCTGATGCATTTCAGACCGATATCCATCATCAGGGCGATTTCTACAAAGTACGTTAGGTAAATTTGTTTTACCACATAGAGGTCTGTGATATTCTCATCCTCACATGTTATGCTATTTTAGGCAAAAACATAAGTAAATCAACAACTATGCTATAACGGTACCTGTTGGCTCTTTGAAAGTTATAAGGAGGCATTTGGTCCTGAGCTGCAGTGTCTGTGGAGACCGTGATGAGTAACCTGCCATGGAAGCATGGGTGTGTAAATGCTGTTTGCCCTCAGATATCGTAAAAAGCAAAGAAAGTGTCATCAAACTAGAAATAATGACAATAACTAATTGCGAACAGTACTCTCAAGACGTGAGGATTAAATGAGAAGGCTTACCAGGATGTCGCAGTAGTGTTGAGCGTTTTGCCGCTCGGTCATAATGTCACATCTGACATGTTGCTTCCCGGCTCTGCAAAACATGCTGGGGCCAATTAATAAACGGCTTGCTTATTCGTGGTAGTGTATGAGTGATGCATCATGTCCCCAAAAAAAAGAGGGATGGGGGTAAAGCCATGTATAATGGACCTAAAACTCGTACCTATTAGGTGGAGCATGTGTCTCGTAACTGTGCAGGGCCAGTGGTTATCATAAATCACCCAAAGTGCTGGCCACAACAGGAGGAATACAAAATACAAAATGAGTCTGAACTTGGTCAGAGGTCTAGGACTGAAGAATGCAGGGTGCCCTCTCCGAGGCAACAGGCCCAGTAGTTGAGCTGACAGTGCTACGTGCTGCTGTGTAGCACAAAGTATGTTTGGCTTTGCCATTGACACCGCTCCTGTCCTGAGAGGGTGTATATGTCTCAACGTCACGTGTCAGTGAGTGAAAACCGTGGTGATGTTCTATGTTGCTGTTAAAGCTGATGTTGTCAATGCTGACATGGCAACGGTAATACAACGAGTTGTTCTACATATAGTATATTTTGTCTCCAAATGCTGTAGTTCAAGGTAAGAAAAACTTGAACGGACATTGTCAAATCAGACTTAGGTGGCAAGCATGTACATAAGCTGCCCAGAAAGCATAGTTATAACCTGCTAAAACAGCTGGCTACTGATAAAACATGCCCGGTTTAGTGGTTACCGTAGTTGTTAGGTAATGCGTGTAAGTGTGGAGGTATCAGAAATGTTGATGAAAACATGATGACATTTTTTGAAATGAAGAACACATAATGCTGGACATGGATAGCACGCTGCAAGCAATGCATTGCAATCTTACATAGGCATTAAGATGCTCATTTTGGTAGCGTGTGGTAAGGTTATGCACACCATTATGATTACAATGAGTCAAGAAATAGAATTACGGCGTAAAACAAAGATGGTATAAAGAAATCCATTCAATACACAATATTGCATATCTAGCATTCATTTTAGTTCTATTATGAGCACTAAATTACAGTAGCAATTAACAAGGTAATTCGCACAATTATGGTGGAGATTGGTCGAAACATGAGGTTCTTACAGAACAAACAGAGGGTTTCTAAAGCAATCTATTAAGTGGGCCATGTTTATAATAGAGCATGTGCTGTTGTCACTATCCTAGTAAGGACACAAGGCATGTGCATTAGGACCCGCGGAACATCCTCCCATGAGAATGTAGGGAGAAGTTGGACATGCAGGGTGGCTGGCTGGCACAGGCGTTTGATAGGAGCTGCTTTGGCCCACACAAACATGGCCGCCAAGACACAACCCATCATGGAACTTAATATGGCCCCCGGCAGACCCCAAGAGCTGACATCCCTGGTGGTGTAGTGTTAACAGGGCACAGCCCGATGCTATAAACCATGCCCCGGGTCACACCCTGTGCTTACCGTTTCGCCTGCTTCCTACCAGAGCAGTGTAACGCTTACCGCCGCTGTTCTTCCACGTGCGGTGCACGTCCAGACTTATCTGCAGCCATACTTTCCCAAAGATTTCATCATAGGAGTTCCGCTTCAAGCTTCTGTCCTGGTACTTACTTGAAACCATAGCCGGGACCCACCTGCAGCCGTACATACCCGAGAACTTCATCGCAAGAGTTCAGTTTCAAGTTTCCGTCCTGATACTAACTTGGAACCATAGCCGCTCAAGGTCCACAGAAAGTGCAGCTCGTGAAACAAGAAAACAATAGTAAGAGACTTAACTGCTAATTTCCGCCCTAGTTTTCCATTTAGCACAAACTTACCTGAACAAGCAATCAGCCACCTCGCTCTTTCTTCGCGCAGTGGCCAATCCAGCGAAAGACATTCTATGATGTCCGTACCTGGGGAGAGGAAGAGAAAGAGACTTGGTAAAGCGCATTGTGCCACTCGACGAGAGGGAACAGCACTAAACAAGCTGAGCTGCATGCTGCAAGCTGCTAAAGCCTCCAGGAAGACAAGCAGCATTGTATAAAGACTTACCTTCCTACCTTCAGCATCCAGTGTGTCAAAGCCGGCCTGGACCACTACTCTCAGTGAAGCAACAGGAGTCGGATGCTTACCTGATATCTCTGGCTCACCTTCTTCATCCAAATATGGTGAGGACCAGCACCAGTGCGCCAGCCTATCTAGAGGGACACAAGGGAGAGGTGGGGAGAATGCCGGGCAACACTCATTGAATATCTGTACTTACTTACCCTTAGGTCTTCACCCAGACCCCTTCGCACATCATACCAGAGGCTTCAAAGTTCTTCAGGGTCCCTCCCAATGTCACTGTCTCCTGTGCTTTGGTTCACAAGCGGACCAGTGGGGAAAGGAGTGGAATGGGGCATTCACCATAACAGAATTATCCTGTGGGGGCAACACTTTGGAACAGTCCAGAGCAGGCACTCCTGCAGGGCACCAGAGGTAATCGTTACAGCTGTAGACATGTTAGGAATGATTTAGTGACACTACATACTGTATTAATAAAAGCAGGTCTAAATTCTCATGCAATTATGTACTATATTGGTGTCCACTATGTTTGTGCGGGTCCCTTCTTAAAACATTAGTGTGCAAATGGTGTGTGGATGAATAGGATATGGTTAGATGTCTTTCTGATTAGTCATGGTGCACTTCTGTCATGTAGAAGCATCAGCCCTCAACCACCTCAGAGACGGGTGTACACAATTTTGGTTAGGATTCGCCATCATGGACATGAGTAGGTTAATCAAAGGAAATGGTGGAGGGCCAATCCCTATTCATAGACAGATATACATGGTAAATTGTAGGAATCAGTAGAGGTCCAATTCCTCATTCAGACCAGGCGGGTCAAGTTTGTCAATCCAGAATGCTTCTCTCTGGAGTAATTTCTTAGTAACATCCATGTTGCAATTTTTCATATTTACAACTTCCAAGATTTGAAATTTGATTTGGGATAGCTGGTGTCTCTCTTGTTGGAAGTGACGTGCCACTGGAGATACACGATTATTCATCCTAATTTTTGATTTGTGTTCATTCCACCTTAGCTGCACTTTCCTGCTGGTTTGGCCTATGTACAACATACCACAAGGACATTTGATTGTATAGATAACAGGTTCAGTATTGCATGTAGCATAATCATGTAGCTTGATTTTAGCCCCTCTCGCAGGTGTGTGACAGAATCTCCCTTGATGATGTTATTACAATTACTACAGGACATGCATGGGAATGTGCCCTTTTTGCTTGTGAGTGAAGTTTTCCTGTTTTCAGGGTGAGTTTTAACTAACAGATGCCTAAAATTATGACTACTCTGGGGGGTAAAAACAGTTTTTTCTTTGAACAGATCATTAAGTTTGTCATTGCTGTGTAGTATACTCCATCAAATGTTTAAGAATGGTTTATTAATTCTTGGAGTCTGTGTGCTGTTTTATGTCATGGAAACCATTTGTTTGTCATCTGTATTGATCTTAGTGTTAGAGGTAAGTAGAGAACTCTGCATCTTGGTGGCTGCTTTGTTGGAGTTCCTCTTCGGTATATCCTCTCTCCTTAAATCTTTTGAGCATCCCTTCTTGTTCACATTGTTGCTCTGTCTCTGAGCTGACTTTTTGTTTGACGCATGGTAGTTGGCTGTATGGTAAGCTCTTGATTATAGATGGTGAGTGAAAGCTTAGCCTGTGAAGAATGTTGTTGCAGTCAGTAGGTTTGTTATACAATGTGGTTTCACATCCCAAAGCCTTCAGTGTGATTTGAACATCCAAAACATGGATACCTCGACTACCAATTTCATGTGTGAATTGAATTCTTCAATCTATGAGATTAATGTATCTCAAAAAAGCTTCCAACGCTTCTAAGGAGTTGTTCCAAACCAGAAAAATGTAGCGACCCCATTGGGTGATGTATTTGTGCCAGAAAGGATGCTTGATGATGTTCTAATCCTTAAATGTCAGCATAAATGCATTTGCATGAGCGGAGGCCATATTGGCTCCCATAGCTGTGCTGCTGATCTCTAGGTAACGGGTGCCATTGTGTGCAAAATAAGCATTCTGAGAGATAAAATCCAGCATAATCATTATCCATTCTATAGATCCCCAAAATTCTTCTTCCTGCAGAAGTAGCCATTAAACAGCTTTTTTCCCTAGTCTGCCCACCCACACAGACAGACAGAGGAATAGCCCCCAGCAAAATGTGCGCTGAGACACCCAGTACTTCTCAGGTTCCGGGAGGGTTTACTGGACAAACTTTCAACCACACACTAACCGACCCGGCTACTAAAAAGCTAAACCGGCGCCAGTCGGGTATTAGCTAAGAAAGATATAATACTCCAATGCCTTGTACGTAGAAACATGTGGAAACCCAAAGCTAGGGGAATCCTAGCTGAATCAGATGGTGGCTATGCCTGTTAACAAACAGTAATAATGGCGATTTATTCATCACCATGAATCCAGCACTTGCCTCGTGTACACAGTACAACCACATGATATGATATGATATGATCTTTTATTTATATTTATATTTCGATCATTCACAAGTGTTCAGAGCACGACCAAGCAAAGGGAGTGGAACGGGGGAGAACAAAAATACGATTTTACTAGGCCCAGTCACATTAAGAGCACGCAAGTGCAAGTCAAAGGGAGAAAGGGGGAAAGTGCATTGAGGGATAGAAGTGGAAAGTGCGGACAGATGAGAGAACAGAATAGATAATACGTGGGATAAATAAATAAATGAATAAATACAAAAGGTAGTGCAAACAGACATGTGACAAGTGTATGATTAGTCAGATAGGGTATATCTGATAAGTGCAGAGGAAGAGTGGCGGACTGTATGGGTACAGATACAGATCACAGTGTCAAGGGTGGCCCAGAGGCAGTTCAGGAGGGAGACAGAGTGCGCAGGTACTTGGGCCCGAAGGACAGAGGGTGGCCAGGTGCACGATGCAAAGCAAAATAAACAGATAAGCAGGGGAGAAGAGGGGCAAAGGCAGAAGTAAAGAGGAAGGTCTTGAGGTGCTTCTGGAACCGGAGATGGTTCTCCTCAAGTTTCAGGGTGGTCGGGAGGCTGTTCCAAAGGGAGGCCGCAGCCGAAGACAGAGATCTGCCACCAACTCGTTTCTTTGAAAAACGCCAGACCCTGAGGGAATTAGACGTAGAGGAGTGAATGGCTTGAGAAGGGAGGTATTTATGGAGGGATAGTTGAAGGTACTTCAGTCCCAGGACTCAGAAAGCCTTGTGGACAATGCAGAGGGTTTCAAATGTAATCCTTGCACCCACAGGGAGCCAAT
The DNA here is from genome assembly GCF_040938575.1 of Ambystoma mexicanum. Lineage (NCBI taxonomy): Eukaryota > Metazoa > Chordata > Amphibia > Caudata > Ambystomatidae > Ambystoma > Ambystoma mexicanum. Next base: position 418,501,891 of record NC_090937.1, on the reverse strand, counting down.
GAAGGGGTTTCAGAGCTTGAGAGATACAATTCCAGAGCTTGAGGCCGAGGAACCGTCTCACAGTCCTGTTCTGGATTAGTTGTAAAGGGCTGAGGGTGGAGGCAGGTAGATTTAGAAAGAGGCTGTTACAATAGTCCAACCTGGCGAGAACCAGTGCTTGGGAGAATGTGAGCTTCTGGGGGAAGGAGTGGAAAGGCAGAGTTCCTCTACGGAGGTGCAGTAAGAAGTTTGACTTTTTAGAGATGTAAGAGATGTGTGCAGAGAAGGAGAGTGTGGAGTCAAAGATGACCCTGAGCTTCTTAGCCTCACAAGTAGGGGTAGGAGGAGGGCCAAGGGAGGCCGGCCAGAGAGTGAGGGGAAAGGATGGGAGGGGAAAGGATGGTGAAGGTGTCCCAATGAGGAGGATCTCAGTTTTGTTGGCATTTTGACAAAGATCGTTGGCAGCACACCAATTTTGAATGGCAGATAAGCAATCAGAGATGAGGTAATGCGAGGAGGTGGCTGAAGGAAGCCTGAAAATGAGTTGAGTGTCATCAGCATAGCACTGGAAATTTGAGCAGAAAATGGAAATGCAGTAGGTGAGAGTTGTCAGGTATTGGTTGAAAAGCCAGGGCGAGAGGTTAGACCCCTGGGGAACACCACAGGAAGAGAGGGAGAAAGTGGATAGGAAGGAACCGAGTGATACCTGGGAGGGTCAATCAGAAAGGAAAGAGGTCAGCCAGGCCAGAGCCTGATCGGGGATAACCAGGTTGTCATGGAAACGATTGAGCAGAATGGTATGGTTGACTATGTCGAAAGCAGAGGAGAGATCAAGAAGGATGAGGGTAGGGAAGAAAGAAGAACCTAACCAGGTATACCCCAGGCACTTCTGGTGTGAAACTCCTAAAGGAATAATATCAACTAACGGGCTAGTTGATCACAAGCTGCCCAAACTATAAGTAATACAATAACATTTGAGCACAACCCACGCTCAGCCACTGATAAAGGTAACGGCAATAGTATTCCGGACTGGGAAATTTTAAATAATTGCTTACCTTGCCTGGGGGTATAGCGCAACCCCCTCCCCCATCTGGGCTTTCCACCTTTTGTAGGACGCTCAGGCAGAAAAAAAAGAGGAAAAAGAAAGAAAATTCCAAAAAGACAAATAGTACCATGTTTGCAAGAAACCTATGTTAAATTAATGTTGTGAATCAATTACATTTCCTTTCGTTAAATATTTAAAATGTTTAGCACGCTATCATTGTTAGAATTTTGTAAAACCTAAAGGGATATACTCCTACTTAAATGTAGCAATTGCTAAGGAGGTGTTCCCTTTTTCCAAGATACAAAACAAGTTTGTGTGGGCCTTTGTAGATGGGACATTAAAAAAGCGGGAAAAATACATGGCCGTCTTGTCCTTCAGGGCAGGTCATAAAGTTATTAGATGTTCTAGGATGTTGACATACATCACTGATTTGCAAAATCTACAATTGTGTTGCTCAATGTTAGCTTTTAACGTGCTTCAAATACTTGCATAGTTGGTAAAAAGTTTAACCTCAGTCTCAAAAAGTATGTACAGTATTTGCGGATGGGATCAGGGATTAGGGATCAGCGATTACATAAGTGATCAACATGTTATATGCTTTTTACAGACCCATAGTATGCCTGTAGTTTTTGTCTAATTTATAGAACGTAATTTCTTTTTCACTTGTCCTGGATTCCACACCAAACAGAGCTTGGGGTTACAAAGTAGTCTATAATAATATTGTAATGCTTAATCCATGTATTCAGCATTGTTCATACATTCTTTCAGAATACAAACTATTGAATTTGGCAGAGGTGCAAAAAGTTTTGCATTTAGTGATAATGATTTCTCTTCAGTTTGAAATTTCAAAGAGAAAATACCTATGTTGAATCAAATAATAGGCATAAGGATCGCCCTGAGAAAATGCAGAGCCCGTTTTCAGATACGGCTCTTGATTTTTTTGCAAGGGAGTATCTGAATTACAGGTTTCTGCACCATACCTGAGAAAATGGACTATCTTCTTCCTGTAGCATTTTATCATCAGAATCATAGAGAATTGGGAACATTTATAATCTATTTTCTTATATTGGGTCGCATATGACATGCATGTCTCTTTTGTAACTGCAATCTCTAAATGTCACACCTGGACATTTTAGTGAGGAAACTTCCTCCAATCTATGATAATCTATATGCTACGTGAATTTCATTTTTTTACGCCTGGGTTCCCAAAAAAATATTTTAGTTTTTGTAATGCTCAATTCTTGATCCAATACTTTTAGGTATGTAAATACATTGTTAAACACTCTTTACAGCCCCACTGGGTTAAATCCAGTAGAATAATATGTTAGGCATATATCAGGTGTCACGCAGGTACCTTGCCAATTTTCAGTGGGCAGGAATGTCCATGCACCAGTCTCTTACCAAGGACAGAAATATAGATCTTGAAAAGATCTGGTGCAAGGACACATAACTGTCTTAGTCCTCTACATGTTGGGATCCCACTTGACATTTCACCCTTCATATTCGGATGGACTTTAATTTGGGTATCTAAGTGTTAATGCCTAATAATGTTAATTAGATTATGAGGGCATCTTAATACTTCTATTTTCATCCATAGCTTGCCTCAGTTAACCTTGTCAAATGCTTGTGTCAGGTTTATTTTGAAGAGGGAGTCCCCGTGGTCCCGAGACAACCCCTCTGCACCCAGAAATTCATAACAAGGCGAAAGGCCAGAAACACTTTCAGCCACCCATCTTATTTTGGACAGCTCCTGAGTGCACCAATGATTGACAAATACACTGACAGGTATCCTCTCAGCCAGCTATACGACCAAATACAATGCAAATCTTACCATTTGTTGGTGAAGAGCCTGTGATCGTGGACAGGGAAGCTTATATGGACAGCCCTGACTGAGCAAAAAGAAGCCATGGTACTGACGTCATTAGTGACACAACGACAGCGTTAGACATGAAGCACATTTGCAGTCCTGCACTCCACCACATAAACACACACATGTATACATGAAGAAGATGAGCACACAGTTCTATAGCTAGAAGACAAATAAATATACATAATGTCAATGTTTTTATTTTTATTTTTGCCATTAGCCAAATGCAGTAACGCAGAACCGCAAGGCACAAGAGATCTTGAGCAAGCATGAAGATGCTTGAAGGTAATGTTTGCATGGAGATACAAGAGTATATATAGAACCTGATCGAACCACGTACAGCTAACCCATAGTGGACGTGGACAATGTAGAAACTGCAGTAGAAGGTTTAGGAAAATTACAATAGGTCTCAAGCCACTGAGCACGAGTCGAGCTGAGCTGACTCAGGCTGCAAAGAGAGCAAGAACGTCCGAAGACAGGCTCACATCCAAAGTCAGAGATACAAGGACATTCCAATCTCCAATCTCCAGATGTTAGAGGACAACTGCAGAAAAGCGGAATAACATCCTCATAATTATGAGCTACAGAGCCACCTGACATGCAAGTACCAGTAGAATAACATCTATAGGGTCCACTATAGGTAGTAGAGAGTCTCAGTAACCAATCACTCATGGCGATAGGTTTTTATGGGAAGGGACAGAGTGATGATGCCAGAGTGATAGAAAACCGCCCAGCACGCTGCGGCGCCTCGATCCGTACAAGAATCTTCCTCTGTTCTTGATCCCTGTTTGTTTTATTTGCATTAAACCGCAGTTTGTACTTTCCGTTGACTGAGTCCTACGTTTGTCCTGGGGAGGCTGTTGGGCCCTCCATGACCACAGACCCCGAGTCTCGCTCTGGCATACACTGGAGTCATTAAAGCGCTAATTGCAGTAGATGAACATAGCATAGATGCATACAAAATACAGAAACTGAACAAGCATGCTAGCATGTAAATCTGTGATATTGGATATAACTGTTATGTGTAATAGAGGAGTAAATATAGGGGGTGTGATAATGTGTCTTATTAATTGAAAAGGGTAGTTTTAAGGTTTTTGTGGAAGGCGTAGAGAAAGGGTTCGGCTCTGAGAGTGGTAGGGAGCTTTGGTGCAAGATATGGGAAGCCTATTCCTCCTGCCTTAGCCCTGTTGATTCGGGGTACTGAGAGTTGGTTGGTGTACCCTTGTCTGGTGGGCCTTGTTGATAGAGTTCTAGTTAGTGGGTCTGATAGGTATGAGGGTGCTGAGACGTTGATGCATTTGTGAGTGGTGGTGAGAATTTCGAATTGATGCAGTCTTTGACTGGGAGACAATGAACAGCTTTTCTTACTTGTGAAATGTTTTCTCTTTTGGGTATACTAAAAGCTGCTCTGAGAGAATTATTTTGGGTGGTTTGGAGTCTAGTTAGGTTTCTGTTGGAGGTGCCAGCTAGAAGGGCATTGCAGTAATCCAGTTTTGCCCCTATAGTGGCTCTAGCAATAGAAAGGCATTTGTCCTTTGTCCTTTGTTAGAAATGGCTTTATAGCATTGATCAGTTTAGTATTCAGTGCAGAGGCAGAGACAATGGCGCTTACTTGTTTATCCATGGATAGTGTGGCATCAATGTGGCTCCGAGCATTTTTACAGAGGATAGGACTGGGATGGCACAGTTGTCGATACTGAAGTTGAGCTAGGCCAATCATAATTTAGCTAGAGTGGACTTTTGACCAAGAATGAGGATTTCTGTTTTGTCCCCATTGAGGCACAAGCCATTTGTGGCCATACATGCTTGGATTGCGGAGTACATTTTCTGTAGGGTAGAAGCGTCTTGGTGATAGCACTTAGTGAGTGGAAGGAGCACCTGGTGTCATCAGCATAGTTTGTGTATGTGATACCAAGTGCATCCAGCTTATCAAAAAGAGGTAAATAGATTATAAAGGGTGGGGGTGGTAAAGGATCCCTGTGGGACACCACAGTGTATGATAGTGGGCTCTGCATTGGCTATGTTGGAAAACCCTTTCATAGCTCTGCCTTCTAAGAAGGATGTGACCCATGTTGCTGCGTGATTGGAGAAGTGCGCAGCCTGCGTGAGATGATTGGTGAGGGTGTTGTGGTCAACCAGATCAAACGCTGCTGAGTGGTCTAGGAGCAGGAGTAGTGCAAGCTTGCCCTTGTCAAGGATGCTGGCGATTTCTTTTTTTTAAATCTAGTGAGGCTGTTTCAGTTCCGTGTCCTTTGCGGAACCCTGACTGTCTCTTACCTAGGATAGAGTTAGTTTCAAGGTACAGTTGGATTTGTCTGTGGGCGGCCTTATCTAGAATTTTAAGAAGAAATGGGATGATTGTTATGGGTCAGTAGTTATTAGGTTGAGAGGGGTCTAGCATGGGTTTTTTTATGAGTGGGCGCACCCAGGCCTCTTTGAGGCTGTCAGGGACTGTGCCTGATTTAAATGAGGCATTGATGAAGGCAGTTAGAAGAGGAGCGAGTTGCTCAGCACATTCTTTGATGATTTTGGGAGGGATGCATCTGCCTTACATTGGGAGGGTTTGAGATGTTTAAGGATGTCTATAACATCTGCTTCAGCGATTTCTGTAAATGAGAATTTAGGAAGGTTAATATTTATGGGTTTCAGCAGGTTCTGCGTCTGGTGGTTCTGCTTGCTTTGTAGAGGTCTGAGATTTTGTTTTGGAGGTTTATTTTTTTTTTTAGCTTAGCAGATCGTATGCCATTGCACCAAGCTTCATATTTAACGATGTTGTTAGTGCAAATGGGAGGTACTGTTAGTTCTTTGAAGATAGTAAAGAGTTTGTTAGTTTGGGAGTTTGCAGAGGGAATTTGTTTATTATAAGCTTCTGATTTGGCATTGAATATGGAGTCTGTAAGAATATATATATATTGTTTTACCAAAATGTCATGGCACATTTGTATTGCAAATTGCAGTGGCATTTTATTGCCAGCAGTAATGTGGTACATACATTTATTTTTGTGTTGCCAGTATAACATGTGAATATGTTGTTGGTGGCATGCAAGGTACATAATTCATAACACAGCAAATCCCAATGTGAAACTGCAGAGAATGAAGTGCACCAATTTTTTTTTTCTCTTTGATGCCTTGTGTATGACACTACATTAATTATGTAACTGACTAATTGAATTAACATTACTAAACACTAATTCTAACTTCCTTAACATTATAATGTAGTCTCATGTCAAAATGAGGTGAAAATACATATTTTGGTGGCACTGCTGTAAATACATTTTAAATGCACAATGGCTTGTGGAAAGAAGAGAGAAAGTATGTGCAGCAGGAAATAAACGAAACAGTTGCTCAGAGAGCAAGGATTACTTTGCTCTACAAATGAAGGGTGGCACAGAAAATGTGCTTTTGACCTGATTGGAAGAAAGTGTATGCAGACAGTCCACGTAAACAAAGTAGGAAGGCTCTGAGTTTTGCTAATGGCAAAACTTGCAGAGAGATTACAGTGGGGACTTGGCTGTGAAGACAGAAGGAGTTCCCGAAGGAGTTGCGAGGGGTAGAATGCGCTGGCTGAGAAAATTATCTTGCTGTGCTCCCCACACACACACAAGATTTACAGAAGCATTCCGTGCTGACTGGGCCTGTCTTTGCGAGTGGAGCAAGGTCGCTTGGGGACTTCAAAGAAACATTTTTGGTAAGATGTACAAGTGAGGACACTGTGAAATGCTGCATGAATGGCTGAGTTTTAGAACAGCGTAGGAAGGCAGGGAAGTCACTGCATGTATTTTTTAGCCATGTTCAGAATGTGGGAGTATTAACCCATGTTTCAAAAGATATGTTTGTTTTATTTTGTTTTCTCTGTGTATTCCAGATGATGAAGCAAGTATTCAAGGAAAGAATTGATGATTGTGAATAACATGTGTATATAATATAATGAGAGTATATAAAAACAAATGGGTTTGTGTCATTCATGCATATGTGAATCATTTTTAGCAGACAAGGTCTAAAGGGGAGGCTCATTTTAGTGCAGTAGTGCATTTGCCCAATTACCAATGCAAACCAAGTAACTGATAAATCAGGTTTTTGTGTGTGTGTGTGTGTGTGTGTGTGTGTGTGTGTTTTCCTTTCATGCTGATGGGAAAGGCATAGATTACTGGATGTAAATAAGCAAGTGATACTTTATGATATAATATATGTTACTGGATGTCCATGAGTCAGTAACACCTAAGGGTACATAGATTACTGGATGTATATAAGCCAGTGATACCAGCCACAAACTGTAGATGGCGCTCTGAATAAAATTATTGGGTTATAACAGTGCATAGGTCCAAGGCCCCACTGGGAGGTATTCTAATAGAAAGGAAGGTGTAGCTTTATGATGGGGTTATAATATAAGGAAGAAAGCTATGCTCATCACTAAATACCCAATCCAAATGCAAGACTACTTTACCACCAAATCACCACCAACATTTTTACGGTAAAAAAATACTGCCAAACCCCAAATTTACCCCAATAAGACATAATTTCCTACAGATAATGGTGCCATGGCCGGGAAAGTGGCTGTAGAGCACCTACTGTCCGTGAAAAGTGTGTCTCACAATACCATACGTGTATTAGAGGGTACCCATTTTATGAGAGCAGTGTGACAGTAAAAGTGGATTTCAAATAGAGGCCACATTCCCAGAGCTAGAGCAATATCTGGAGGCAAAGCTATATGCACATGGAACCTGGTCATCAAATAATGCCACAGAATGGCATGACCGCATAGACGGTGATGTGCAGAAAGAATCATTGAACAGCATCTTTGCAGAAGGTAGCATAATCCAAGTGTGTCTCTTGAGATTATTAAATGCTGCTGATAAGAAAGATTGCCTGATACGGCTATGTGCCAAGACATGGTTCATATTAAATAGGTCTCTGCGAATGCAAGAAAATGATGCCAAGCTGATTAGCAGATTAAAAATTTAACTGGATGGAGCTAGTGAACAAGAGGACAAATTAAAAGCAGAACTAGAGGTATGTCAAAAGGACATGCAGTCAAAATGTAAAGATCTCGACACCCAATTGTTTCAAAGAAAGAAACAGTTTGAGGATAGTGAGCAGGAATTAAAAAACCTGAAAGCGTTGGTAGATCATATTAGACAAGATAAAGAGGAAGTTGTTTTGGAAATGCAGATTTTACAAAAAGAACATTTTGAGAAACAAAGTGTTCTTCAAAATGCTGAACAAGTGATAGTTAAAATGTTTCAAGAAAGAGACAAAAGAGACAAAGAATTCAACGAATGCCAAATGCAAATGAGCGATATGCAAAGTGTGATTAATAAGATGAGTGATGAAAACAATTATTTGCGTAAGGAGGCAGATAGGCTCCTTAAAAAAGTGCAAGGATTTGGAACAGCAAACAATAGGGCACTACATTCAATGGAGTTGAAGTGAATTCTATTTCTACACAGAGAACTAGTGCCCCAGTGGCTGGACCGATGACTGAACTTGGTTGCAGCGCCCTTGTGGGATTTGACCCACCCATTGGGGGCCGCCACCAATCCCATACAAGGGTTGAATCACAAAGTAGTGCAATTCCATGCATAGCAACGAGTAGCCCTATTAAAATATTGACATCAATCAATGCTCTGATCAAACCATTTCAAAAAGGAGGGGAGTGCTATATAGAGGATCACTTAGAAGCGGTGCACGATATATTTAAAGCCCCCCAGAACAATACAAACAATACTTTCACTTAACTCTGGACGCTCCGACAGCCAGCATCATTAGGGGATTAAATGAACAGCAGAATATGTCATGGGCAGAGTTTGAAAAAGAGATTAGATGTCATTTTTCTCCATTCCAGTCATTACAGGAGGTGAAGAAAGTTGCTTACACAATTACGGCTGGGCCTAACATGTCACCTCACCAATTTTTGCAAGATTAAAAAAGAGTTTTTTCTCACTTTTATGTATCTTTTGACCCCAATTCCAATGAGTTTAAAACTGCCTACTTCTGTGGGCTACAGAAAGACATCATATCACAGTTGGTCCGTGAATTTGACCGTGACAAATCCCTTGAATGGATTGCACACCAAAGCACAAAACGATATGAAGTACTTTATTGTCAGGGTAGAGAAAATGATAAAATGAAAGACACTAGACCAGAATCTAAAGAACCCTCAGCAACAGTGATGAGATCAGGTCAGCCAAAATGTCCCCCGAGTCTGCTCAAAGTCCAGGTAAAAATAATTGAGTACCTGAACAAAGGGGTAATCAACAAAGGTCATCACTCCCAGCACCAACGTTTCAATCACATGATCCTAGTAATAGGGAGAACTATATTAGCCCTAGGTACTTGGGAGACAAGCCCCGGGCAGAATACTACTCCTAAAACAGACACAGAAAAACACATTACTACTCTTGCTGAAATACACATGGAAGATGAGCAGCCATGGGTTCACATTGGTATAAATGACAATTCTAAAGTGATAAAAGCTACCTTGGTGCTTGAACAGGAAAGGAGATTTATTAATGAGAAATTATTGCAGAAAATAATGGAGAGGGAGGAGATCCCAAAATTTAAAATTAAAAACCAATATGTCTCTGGTTTGGACAACTCAGATTTTGAAAATTGAATTGCAGGAAGATGCATGCTAAAGATTAGTATTGGACAGAAAACCATATACCACAATATTTGGGTAGTGAGTGGAACACAGCATGATTTTTACATGGGTAATGATATCATGCACAGAATGTGTATGATGTTAGATTTTCTTAACCAGAAAATATGGTCCCAGCTAGGTGGGCCTGCACCTGAATTTGAAGATAAGAGAAGACGTATCATTGTGCACAACTGGTCCCATATGCAATTGAATTACAGGTGAAAAAGGATATTTCTATTCCTGCATTCACCAAGCAGGTTTCTATAACACTAAAGTGCAAGAATAGGCAGCAAATTAAAGATTCTGATGCATTTGTATGCTTGAATGAATCCATGAAACAGCAAGGCCTGGATTATGAATACACCCCATTGATAGATGTTGGGGAAGGGTCTGTTAAAATTATGGTGAACAATAAAGGATGTCAGGATATTCATTTAAAACAAAATTCTTCATTAGGAATGGCCATACAAAATCATATTATACTGTAGATTTCAATATCATAGTGATTGGAAACATCCCTGAGAGAGATGTAGATAAACAGGATGTGTTGCCAGAGTATTTGGATTCTCAACCCAAAGGGATTTTTAAAATGAAATCTCTGTATCCTTATGATACCAATGAGACAGTGTGCTGTGATCAAGAGAATTGTATATTATTTAATTTAAATGAAAATGAAACAGAAAATCAGCACATTGAAGTTGAAGCTGATGTGCCAAAATATTTAAAAGTGGCAGCTTTACAGAGAGATACGGCCACACAGTTGAAGAAAGCACCAAGATTCCTCCACTGGAGGATTTCCCATAATTTTCAAAAATGGTAGAGGAGCAGATTTTGTTAGCAGATGCATGTGATAGCGATGAGGAAAAAAATTAATTGAGGAACATATTTATGGAATTTTAAAGACATTTTTGCAAAGATGCGTATGATCGAGGCCTAACTAATTTACATGTTGCCACATTACCGGATGGGTGTGGTAGAAGTCCAGTATGTGTGCACCAATATAGATTACCACTGGCATGTTTAGAGTCATTGGCAGAGATAATTAAAAATGTAGAATCTCTGGCAATTATCAGGCCCATTCTTAGCACCTCCAACCCCCCTATTTTGGGTATATTAAAGCCAAATGCTCAATGGCATCTGTGTGCAGACTTGAGAGAGTTAAATAAAAGGGTACCAGTGTCCAGATGGCCACTGCCATTCATTGATCAAGGCCTTGCTCGGGTGCAGTGCTCAAAGGTGTTTACTACATTAGATCTCACATCTGGATATTGGTGTGTGCCATTGGCAGAGGATATTCAGAATTTGTTTTCATTTTCATTTGATAAAACGCAATACGCATGGGCTAGAACACCATTCGTGTACGTCAATAGTGGGAGCGAATTTGGCATATTTTTGAGAAAGGCTATGCCTGATGCAGTGGAAAGATGGACTATAGACAGTATAGTCTATATATAGACTATATAGACTATACTGATAAAAAATGAAAACTTAAAAAGCCATTTTGATGAAATTAAACATGTTCTTGGCCAATTGCAAAAGGCAGGTGCCAAAGTATCTTTACAAAAAGCACAATGGTGCAAGAAAAAGGTGAATTTCCTAGGCCATGAAGTAACTGAACATGGACTAAATCCACAAAAGAAAAAGGTGGAGGCCATACAGAAATTGAAAGATCCTAGAAATGTGAAAAGTTTAAAAAGTTTATTAGGAATGACGGGACATAACAGGACATTTATTGAAAATGATGCTGAAATTACTCAACCATTAACTAATCTATTGAAGCTGAATACACCCTGGAAATGGGAAAAGGAGCAATCTGAGGCAGTTACTAAATTAAAGGTATGTCTCATAAAGGCACCATTTTTAGCGTATCCCATAAAAAACAGGGATTTCTTTATAGAAATAGGTTTCACTGAACATTGTATGTCAGCAGTGTTATGTCAAAAACATGATGTGAACCACAAAACCATTGCTTATGCAAGTAAGGCTATTTCTCAAGTTGAAATTAAATTCAGTGAATGTGAAAAGGCCCTTTTGACCACTGTATGGGCGTTGCAGCATTTCCGCCCCATTGTTCAAGGAGAAAAGGTAATCATTGAGACAAATCATCAACCATTGCAGTTTTTACAGAGTAAAAGGATTAGGTCAGGTAACCTAGCACAGTCCAGAGTTACTTCATGGACATTGGCATTACAAGGCTTTCCTGTAGAAGTGAGGTATGGCCAAAATAAAAAAGAGCCCAGTTGCTCAAGGATTAGTGGATTTACATGACTGTGCAGCTGAATGTATATCATACGAAGTAGGGGTAGAATCTAGTTTACAGGAGTTTGAACAATCACCACACAAAGCTTTTGATGAAAAGACATGCAAGAATTTACCAACTGTATAAGTTGACAGTTGTGCTTTTCACATTGAAAATTACAGTAATAAACAGTTGGTATCAGGAATAGGAAATGCCTGGTTGATATGTGAAGGGATTCCTAGTATACCGATGAGAATTGGAGCTAGGAGCAGTCAGGTAGTGGAATTGGCAGCCATCTATAAAGCAATTACTACTGCAGTTGATAATAAATTCAGTGAAATTGTCCTGGTGACTGATTCTGATTATGCACGGAATAGCTTTGTGGAATATTTGCCTGGCTGGAAAGCAAGAGGCATGCTTACATATAATAAAAAGCCCCTCAAGCATGGAAATATGATACAGGCTATAGACAAATTAGTGTGAAAGAATGATCTCACAATATATTGGAGGAACATTTGTGGACATTTAAAAACTCCAGTAGAAGATAAGGAGGGAAATGATAAAGCAGATCATTTAGCCACAATTGGGGCTGTGATGGGAGAGCTGCTACCCATTGAACACTTAATTGGTAAAATACAGATTGATGCAGTTACACGCTCTCAGTCTCCAAAGGAGGTAGAACAACCAGTAGTGCAATGGAGTTATGATACACCAGATCAAGATTTGATTAAGGTGCAAAAAGATTATCCAATATTGGGGATCTATTATAATCATTTGATGGATCCCAAACAAAATCCTTTAACTGAGAATGATTGTACAGGAAAAGAAAAGTTGAGGGTATTATTAAAGAATAAAAAATGAATTAGACTACAGGATGGACTCATGATTAGGGAATCCATAACAGGACAAATACAGTGGGTGGTACACCTTTCATTCACAGGGCTAATGCTACAACATGCACATGATGCAATAACTGCAGGACACAGAGGTTCACAAAAGACTTTAGAAATACTGAAAGATTATGCTTACTTGCCACATATGTCCCAAGATGTGGAATTATATACTAGGGGTGTCTATTATGTGCCCAATTTAAACCCGCTTCACCAATGCATAGAGATCCACTGATGAAAAGAGGCTTAACCCTTCTATGGTCAGATTTGCAAATTGACTATGTAGGGCCTGTAAAAAGGTCAAGCAAGGGGAACCTCACCCTATCTTGTTATATCTTGAGCGTGGTTTGTTTGATGTCAAAATGGATAGAGTGTATTCCTGCACCAGATTGTAGTGCACACACCGCAGCTATATTACTGGTAAATCGCATATTTTCAAGATTTAGGTTACCAGAAAGAATAGAATCACATAGAAGAAGTCATTTTACAAGTAAAGTGTGGCAGATACTGGGGGTGAAAAGAAAACTGCATATTGCATACCGACCCACCTCTTCTGGGAATGTTAACGTTGCAACAGATCTGTTGTGGAGATATTAAAGAAATTTGTTTCAGAGGAAGGTTCCAGCTGGGATTTACGATTACCCCTTGTTTTGATGTCAATCAGACCGACTCCTGCCAAAGCAACAGGTATCAGCCCTCATGAGGTATTGACAGCTAGGAAGATGGTACTGGCACAACGTTTATTATACAGGACACATGAACAGACACTTGTAAGCCCATCTACAGTTCACAAATATATGGAAGAACTAAGGAAGCATTTACAACATGCATTTACATTTGTGCAGCAACATTTGGAAAGGGCAGCTGACAGTGCAAAATCATATTATGATAGAAAGATATCCGTGAAAGAGTATGATATAGGGGATCAGGTATATAAATTTAATTTTGGAAAAGGTAAACAAAAATTCTAAATTTCTGGCGGCCTGGCAAGGGCCTTTTCAAATTGTGGATAATGTGTCTCCAGTAGTTTACAAAATATTGAAAACAGAGGGTGAAACGGTAACAGAGCAATTTGTTCATGTTAACCAAATCAAGCCCTGTCATCCCAAACATGAAATCAGGGGTGCCTGTTTTACAAGACGTGGAGTGTTAAGTGAAGTTGTGGACTGGTCTTAAGTGGCTCACCTTCCTGATACTAGGGGTACTAGCTGTAAGGCAGTGGTCTCTGGCGTTTGCTCTGTAGGTGGTCCGAGATCCCAAGCGGATGTTTCTGAGAGTTACAAGGTTGGGAGAGGCAGCAAAGGTCATCGGGTGGGTCTGTGTCCTAAATCTGTGGTGTCTGAAATGAAGTGTAGGTGGGCGCATGGCTGCATGCGGAGTAGGTTGGATGGGACTAGGCAGAGAGTTGAAGGAGTTGAGATGAAGGCTGCTGGAGTAAATGTGATTGGCTGTGTGTAGCCTGTGAGTGTTCTGTATACTCTTCTAGGGGGTGAGTATGGTGCCTAGTAAGCATATGAGGAGATGTAAGGTGTACATGCTGTAATAGATGTAATGCTCTATCTACAAGGTGTGCTGAGAGGCGTACGTTTGGTTAGCAAGTACTATCCATTAAGAGCATGGACAGCGGTAGGCTATCTAGTGCTTGGTGTTGGGAGAGGTCTGACCCTAGTGTCGGATGCACTGGTATCAGAGTGCACTGATCCTTATAGTATACAGGTAATACTATGCGCAGTATTTGGGACAGTAGTGGCTCAACAGTCGAAGCTGGAGTAGAGGTATACCTATGTGACAACAATGAATTAAGCAATCCTTACTATATAATTAGTAATAGTTATGGTGACAATTTTACCAAATACAGTTTTTGTGAGACAGATTGGAGACGGTAGTATATGGTTAGCAAGAACTTGCATTTGTTAGAGGAGAATAGACTGTATTTCAGCGCGCATACTATAAGCAGGATATGCAAGATAGGAGATTGCATTACATATGCGTTACAATTGCATTACAAATAAAGGCAACAATAGGATTTGCATTTATAAATTCCCTGGGAGGAGAGTGTCTGCGTGTCGATGCAACAGTGGCAGAGTCCCTTTGTGAAGGTCAATCAAGTTCTCATGGAGGGCTAAAATAGCGAAGAGAGAGATGTGGACAGGTGTAGCAGTGGTCGTGCTTACCTCGGACAGCGTTCAGGTCCCCAGGCTCCTACGGCTCTTGACAGGCTCTAGACAGGGGTAGCTTTTGTGTGTCTGCCTTAGTGTGGAGAGCCGGCTCTCGCCTGCCGGCTCTGATTGGGTGATAAAAACAGGCCGGTGGCCAATCGGTGGCCGTGTTGGTGCTGCCTAGGCACTCAGGATGCTGCTGGTCATTCGGATTGGCGTGCGGCCATCTTGGAGAACAACTACCTCATGGTAGGCAATGGAGGTCTGCTAGCTGAGGGTGCAGATCTCGGTGTGGACGGTCTACTGCACAATTGCAGCTTCAGACCGTGCAACACGTTTCAATGCGCAGCAGATCCGTTATCTAGACGAAATTAAATACTCTGCTTGGGATTAGCTATGTGGAGTGGCCATCCATCTTCCCTAGCAACAGGTAGTTGCATAAGCCATTTTTAGCACTGCTCCTGCAGTGTTGTTGGGGAGAGCTCCTGCTCCATCAGGGGTTCGGCGGTAGAATGAGGTTGCGCCAGCCGTGTGAGCCAAAACCCATTTTGACGCACACCGTATTCATGGATACTAACATCCATAACCAGCCGTGGCGCAGAGTGGTGCAGTGACCCTGCAGCAGAGCCAGTTACGCCACCAACCCTGCCCCGTGCACCAAAAACATTGCACAAATCCCGTACATGGCGCAAAGGCCAGTGGACCAGCATACAGCCACCAAACCATGAAAATACACTAAAAACGCCACACACCCTCATGTAAAACTCGCTGTGGACTCCTCGGATTACGCGTACCCCACTTGTGCCAGCTAAATCGCGTGGAAAACTGCCCACACACCCCTTGTAATACATGCACCCCGCTCGCGCCAACAAAATTGCGTGGAAAAAGTCCCCCCTGTGGTATGGGCTGCCTGTGGGGCATGCCCAGGGGGTGAAGAGCTGCCTGTGGGGCATTGACTGGGGTGAAGGGCTGCCTGTGGGGAGTGCCCAGGGGTGAAGGCTGCCTGCGGGGCATGCCCACAGGTGAAAGGCTGCCTGCAGGGAATGCCCAGGGGTGACGGGCTGCCTGCGGGGCATGCCCAGAGGTAAAGGGCTGCCTGTGGGGCATGCCCAGAGATGATGGGCTGCCTGCGGGGCATGGCCAGGGGTGATGGGATGCCTGTGGGGCATGGCCAGGGGTGAAGGGCTGCCTGCAGGGCATGCCCATAGGTGATGGTGATGACTGCGTTGGTTGGGGCAGGTCCACAGTGGGGCCCTGGTGGTATATGGGCCGGAAGACGGCACAGAGAATGACTGGCGTATAGTGTGCACAGAGGAGGAGAGGGCCGCAAGACAGAGCGACACATGGAGGAAACCCCTGACCATGAGCCCTCTCAACTAGGCCACGTTGGCACACGTCTCTTCATGATGACGTGCGTGGTCCCCCAAGGAAGCATGCACGTCAACACGAATTACATGTGTGGGCAATGGGACACCAATGAGGACAGACTCAATACAGTCATGGGTCCCCACGTCCGCAGGTAGAGAAGTGCCAGATGACGTGGACCTCCCCCCATGTGTAGCTTGGATGTGGCCTCCTCGTCCTCCATATACACCACCAACCTGGATGGCTCTGCACTGTCTTCCGCCGTCACAAGCCCCTGTGGAGGCTCACGCGCCACTTCCGCTGCAGCCGTAGTGGCGGACGCGGCACCAGTCCACTCACTCCCAGATGATGGAATTTTCTGGGAGGGTGACTGGGCCTTGCGTCGCTGGCAGGCCGGTGGAGGCATCCCTGCCGCTTTCCTCCACAACGCCGTCTCCGCCCTCTTCTTCACTCGCTGCTGTGTAAAGGGAGACATAGAACACAAGCATCAGGGTAATGTACAATAGTCCCCTAGACACAAAGCAGTAGCACATGAGTGGCACTGTCAGACGTCACTTCCATCATGTCCCTCCACAACACAAGGGTCAGTGCAGGCAACACACATGCAGAAACAGGCATTGCACATGCAACAAACCTTTGCATCCATGTCCAAGGCACTCTAGAAACATCCAATGATGGGTTGAAACTCACATGCATCATGGGACATGCTGATCACATGCACACACATCACCTTAGGGTCATGCATCTGGCCTCGTATACCCCCAGACACAGTGGAAACAATGATGACTAGGCTGTATCAGTGAACCAACACATTGTCACTGACTTGTGTCATGCATCCATGGAGTTTACCAGTCACTCACACACTACTCAGACACATGGACATGTACACCATGCATGACCATGACAGCAGCGCCCATCTCTCACACCCCAAACATGTCCAAGTACAGAGACAGGCATGTATACATGTGTTCAGTCTGCATACTGCTCCACATGATGCATTGTAACACATACACAATCCATGTGGTTCATGCCTGACTGGTCTCACATGCAGCACCATCATGTCCCTGCACACACACATCCATACATGAAGCATGTCACACATACAACCAAATAGCTAACTACCACCACACTGCAACATGCACTGTTTTAATACGGCAATGCATGGGCACTTACCGCTCGACTCCAGATGGGCCTGCATCCTGAGGATCTGGTGGTGAAGCACTGGGCGAATGCGCTCCAGGACCCTCATCTGCTGGGTGGTAAGCTAGCCCTGGCACCCCACTGTATCCGCTGCGTCTAAGAGGCGCCAGGCCTTCTTGAGGGTCCTGGACTTGTAGTCCTCCCAGCGCTTCTGGATGTGTTTGATGTCACGGGGTGCCACCCCCTCCGCATTGATGGCACCCGCTATGTCCGTCCAGATCCTCCTCCGTCCTTCCTTGTCGGCGTGTGATGGTGAGAAGAGGGCATCATAATGCCCCAGGACTTGCTCCGCCAGGATGCCAACTTCATTGGATGTGACGCGCGCGGAAGTTACCCTCAGCACAGTTTAAAGGTGAACAGGTCCAGTAGTTTGATGTATGTGCTTTTAGTGGTGAACGATGCGTGTGTTGCTACTTCTGGTAGTTTCACGCGCCATCACTACTTCACAGCGGATCAAGGACGTATCTCTTCTTTTGGCATGGGTATTGGCTACGCGTGTTTTGTATTACCATGCTAGTATGACGGTGAGTCCCACTGCGGGTCCCCTTGTGTATCACTTACCCGTTTTTGAGGTCATAGTAGCCTGGGTGTCCCACGCGTACGTGTTTTTCGTGTCCCTGGCTGCCACCGCATACTGCGGGAGGTTAATTCCACACACGTGGTCTACCGGGGGTTGCATGTGCGGTTTTACTGCAGTTTTGGGGTGCCTGAGCGTTGCGTGACCCGTCACTTTATCACTGGGGTCACATACAGCCTTGCAGGTGCACAGGGGTGCTTTTAACATCTAGTACCCCACCCCCTTCACCCTAATTGCTCAGGTCAATTGTCGTGTACACCTCCCATTGGCACTACTACATCTGTGCCATGGTTGGGAGGCCACGAAAGGTGAGGGGCGCCTCAGCTGGGTGTCCTCCACATGGCGGGCGTGGTCAGGGATGTGGCCAGGGTGACCAGGGAGTAGGGGGACTCCAGGGTGTCTGGGGTGGCTGCAGAGGGGGAAGAGGCAGGGGTGCGCCACTTCGGCAGGATGTTCTGCCACGTTTTGGTGCAGTCATGCCACCACCCCCTGTGGTTCCAGGAGATGCAGCTCTTGCATCTGTCACTGGCACCCATGTGACCTGGCAGTCCGTTTCATCGACTGCCACAGGCCCAAGGGTAGTGGTAGCTGCAGGTACAGCTGTGGCCACCACCACCCAGGCTCAGGGTCTGCCAGTCCCAGGATGATTTCCAGGTGTTCAGGAGGCACGTGGTAAGTGCACACAGGGCTGCCCTGACCGAGGCACATGTCCCTGGGGCAGTATTGTCATCTGCTGCCCCGAGCAGCCGGGTGTTGGCAACTGTGTGGGCTGATGCAGCCGACACCACCCCGGCTGGAATTCTGCCATCCAGGAAAGTCTCAGGCAATGACCTTGGCACAGCTGCGCAGGGTCCAGTCAAGGGCACCCAGCAGCCACTGACGCAAGTCAGGGCTTCTATCCTAGTTCTATCTGCCACTCCCTCAGTTCAATCCACCAGCGCCACTGCCCCTACTGATCAGGGCGGCATTTGCCAGTCAGGGTCTGGATCACTGCCCAAGAAGAGGAAGGTTGCACCTGCACAAGAGGCTGAGACCCCAGACACGGCTCCAGTCTGCGGCACGTTGGGGAAGAAGCCTTTGTGCAAGCAGGAACTGGACTTCCTTGTGGGTTACGTGTCGGGACACGACTGTAATATGCTAGTGGGCCCAAATTGTCACACCACGACTGCCCAGCATTTGTACCACTTGAAGCATGTTGCGGAGTGTGTCAGTGCATTCGGACATGAGGTGCGCACAGCTCTGGAGCACAAAAAGCATTGGGATGACCTCCGACGGTGTGCTAAGCTAAAGCATGCCTCCAATTATGCCATAACTCGGGTGACTGGCAGTGGGCCACCACCTGAGGAGGAAGATCTCACTTCGCACGAGTTGATCGCTGCAGAGTTCATACCGGCAGAATTGTACGAAGGAGTGGGTGAGATGCTGGATTTTGTTGCCCCGTCCAGTGAGTGTTGTTGCGCGTTTGTCCAGCCCATGTGTGGTTTGCTTGTGTGATGTGTTGTGCTTGACTGCCATTACATGCTATTTGTACATGGTTCTCATGTGCGAGTCATGCAATGCTTCACTGATGCGTGCCTGCTGTGCAGCATGCTGGACATATAGAGCAGACAGGGACTGTCCTCATCACCACAATTGACCCTACTCACATGCTAGTCATCCGGCTGCCCCTCGGTCCATGTTCTAGCTCACTGGCCCTACTGCATGTAGCCTGGGGTGTCTTTCCACTCAGCACTCGGACTATGTCATTGCATGACTGAGGTGCATGTGTGTTCTGCCTGCATGCAGGTACTCCACGTAGGCATGCTCCCTTGTCCCTCCACCCCCCTGCAGCCCAATTTCACCATGGCACTGGTGGGTATCATGATGGACTACTGCAATGGCCTGTTCAATGCTCCTGTGTACATGCACACTTCCACCTGCCAACCTGCCAGACACATACTGTGGGGTACATCCTTTGTCCTTGATGCAGGGTGTCTCACTCAAACTGTGCAGATGGCAGATGCTCCGCAGGGACATGAGTGCCCATTCATGCTCCATGTGCATTCCATGCATGCCCCTATGTGTCCTTGGCAGGATGATCATTGTAGTACGTGTCTAGGATTACATACATTTAATGGCATTTGATCATCCATTCCATGCCCACTCTGGCTCAGTCCTGCATCACGCACATGTTTAGGGTGTCATAGTCTGTGTGGGGCACAGGCCTCACCCTGTTTCAGGACCCCTGACTTTTTTCAACTGGTCTAGTGCCTTCTGCACAAATGGGTGTACTAATGAGGGTTCATCATGTGTCCTGCTTACTGTCCCATGCTCATCTGCTGTGTTGTCAGTTGACTCAGATGATGCAATTGACGCTAGTCAACACTGTCTCCCAATACACAGTTCTCTGGTCAACCTTTCACTGCAATTCAATGCCTCCCTGCATTTTCACTGGGGGGGGGAGTTGACTGTAGCCGTGCAACCCATTGCATGCACATTGCACGTGATGCCTGAACTTGCCCTTACACTGCCTTCGTGTTTCTTTTTTGACATCATAATGTACATGTGGATGTAGATAGTCGGTAATGTACACATGTTCGGCACTGCACCAACCCACTTACGAGCCATGTTACACCGTTCTACATGCCTACTTACTGCTGCAATGTCAAAATGACCTGGCATGTATGGTCAGATTGTCATCCCTTCACTGTCATGAAAGGCACGGGCACAGGTGCATCCTGTGACACACATACTCAGCATTGAAACACCCTAGTGGGAGTTTAGCAAAGTTGATTGGTCAATCTGCGGCCTATACCAACTGGTATAAGCCGCAAATTGATCATAGCCTGCCAATCGGGTTGTAATGACTGTGGAGCTGCCTTCACGTGTGTATGTGTACACTTTCACATGCATCGAAGCAAGCAGCGTTGTAGCTGCTTGCTTTGCTGTATAGGTTGATGGTCATAATCACCATACTGTTGTATGTGTACAGGGGTGTTCTTGAACACTTTGACATGTACACATGCAAGCAGCTTCAACATTGTGTAGTGCAACATTACAGCTTCTCACTTATGTGTGTGTGAAGGTGTTCATCTACACATGTGTTCTCTGCAGCTTTTTTGTTGTATGACTAAAATGTAGTTGATTCGTTAATGCTACTGCGATTTCAGCATTGCGGCCATTATGTTCAACTGGCACAATCCTGAAAGTGCACTGTGGTGCAGTATGTGTACGTCCAGGCCCACTTAGCTAATCTGGTGGGGCCTGGCCATGATGATTTGACACACTGAAAAAATGTTTTACGGCACAATCAATGCACAATGTGCTCAATCAGGCCCTGAGGGGTATTCTGGAGGCTTCATGGCCAGCAGTTGGGACCGTACTGGGCGTCATGTTCCCTCATGTCTGGTTGCAGGTCCTTGCTTTGCTCGGGACATTCACTATGTCTACATGGCCCATGAAGCCCGATATGGGCCGAGCTGTAGATGGATGAAGCTATATTGGTGATGAAGGTTTAGTGATGCATGTGTACATGCACATTACATGCGTCATGGTGTGTTTGGATTCACTTGCAGCTGTGGCCATTTTGCAGTTCAGGCGTGCTTATGGTATGTGCCATCTCTTTGTTGCCATCTGTCATTTCTGCCTGTGACATGTGCCTGACAGAGTTGGTGTGTGATGGAGGTCATATACTACATCTGTACATGTGTAGGCTTTGTTATTTACACACATCCATTTCTGCTTTTGGGATGTGTCTGCATATCAATGCCACTGGATGCATGCCCGAATTTCATTTGTGTGTGACATGTGTGCTTCATGTGATGGCCGTCGATGTGATATGTGTGTGGGTTATTTGCTTCTGAATTGTGTACCCATGTTTGTTTTTTCCACATTACAGATGATGACGCAATGGAGCCAGAGGATGGTGATGTCAATCCTGACACAGGGTTGCTATTACATCAGGCAATGAACCTAGCTCGGATGATCACTCTGACAACAATGTTGAGTTGGATGTGCATCATGTCCATTCGTCGACGGTGAGTGATTCTGATGTGGACGATCTTCTGTCCGCGACACCTGTACTGAGGAGCCAGACGATGTTGGAACCTCCGCCTGTGGTGGATTAGGACGCACGATCACACTTCACACAAGTTGATGATGCCATCACGTCAAAGGAGGGATGTAGTCCTGCAGTGGCGGGCGATGCCAACCCAGCGAGGACCATGGTTCCTTGGGCCCTGCGGGTGTCAAGCCCGGCAACATGGTGGCTGTGCGCCACCGTGGGTATACTGAGTGGGAGAAATCCATGTGTGCTAATTCAGAACAACAGGGGGCAGCAATTGATAAGATTGCTCAGAGCATGGGACGTGTGGCCCAATCTGTGCTCACCCCTGCTAGGCAGGTGGAGCTCCAGCAGCGGGCAACACAGTCCACGGCCCGCTCACTCAGGCTGGGCATGGTGGCCTTGGACAGGGCATGCCAGGCTTAAATAGTGTCTCTGCGTCAAGCACTTGCTGCTCATGCAGAGGCACACAGTGAGGCCCTGAGGGATGACCATCAATCTGTTACGCTCACCTGGTATCCACGGGGACGCCACCCAGCCAGCTGGTCGCTGATGCCCTTCCTGATGGTTCCCCTGTGGCCTCGGTGTCGAGGGAATTCTGGTTGCCGGAATCAGTGGGCTCTCCGTCCTCTCTGGGCAGGGGTGCATTGGCTTTTGTGGGCGCTGGCGGTCCAGTTACTTCACTGACTGCAGCCCTTGTAGTGTCTTTCAGGTAGGTCTTATTGCAATTAATGGCATCGTATTGCTTGCATGCCTTTTGTCTGTTCTAATGTCTCTTTTATCTCCTCTAGGGGCGTGGAGTGTCCACTCGGAGAACGGGATGTGCTGGTTCTCACTGGGAGCTGATGGCGCGCTATAGCGCTATGATGCGGTAAGGAGGCGCTTTGTGTAGCGCAGCGATGCCTTGTTCTCACTGACCTGTTTTTGTCCCTTTTGTAGGTCGCGGAGAGCACCCAGTGCAGATGGGGTTTCCGGAGCAGTGCCGGTCGAGAAGTAGCCATCCAGGTAAGTCCTTAAGCACTTTTATGGTTGTAATGTCTGTAGTACCTCCGTTAATAATGTCTTTCTCCTTTTCTCTGGTCCCTCGATTCGGGTGGCGAACTCCTCCAACAGAGATGCCCAGGAGCTGTGAGCAGAGATGCAGGTAAGAATCTGCTGCTAACAAACAATGTTTCTTTGTTTTTTCTGCAGGTCCGGAATTCACTGGGTTCGCGAGAAGCTGGACACGGTGAGCGTCACGTTGCTAGAAGCAAAGTAACGCAAAGCGTGTGTTCTTGTTCGGGTGTGGTTTAAATAGCCACTGTAAAGTAGTCCACGTAAAGTAGTCCCTAGGCCACCACACCCAAAACACTAGACCGCATAGCTTGGTTCTAGGAACCTAGCTATGTGGATGCCTCCATGTTGGCTGAAAGCCTTAATAAAATAGTCCCTTAAGCAGATGCCTCTCCCAACTGATGAACCTGGCGCCAAAGGCGCCAGGACTGGCCCCAAGAGGGCTTGAAAAGTGGAAGTCTGGCCTTATTAAAGATCCAAGCCCTGATCCCACCTGGCTTGTGGGCTTGCCAGTGGGTGTCAGGACTGAGGGTCGAGACACAATCCTTCAAATCTACTCTGGCTGTGCTCAGCATGTCCCAGAGGCAGCGGACAGAGGAGTGTTTGGAGTAGCTTGAGAATACCATCTCGGCTGAGCTACATGCATGCCGGGAGGTGCTCCGGATGTCATGCGAGGCCATGCAGGAAGAACTCTGTGTTACACGTGCTACCTTGCAAGAGGAAGCACGTGTATCACGTGAGGTGCTGCATGCTGACCTACGTGTCATCAGGCTTACCAGTCCCACAGATTTGCTGCTGACGAGGTGCAAGCTGTGCATAGGCGTGGTCAGGGTACTGTGCCACGTCCACCTTCTGCTTTCCATCCAGAGGGTGACTCGGATGATGACTTTTCTCCCACAAAGGTCGGGCCATGCAGGCATTGAGCCCATGGAGGTTTTTGTTTTATCTCAACATCATCGCATGTGGGAGTTGAGGTGCACCCTGTACCTCCCCCCTCCTAGGTGCCTTCCCTCTGGGTCGTATGTGGCCATTTTTTATTTTATTAGTTAGTTTAATTAGTTAATATAATTTTAAATTGTTTGTCTACTGTGCATTCATGTGACAGTGTGGTGCTTTGTGGCTTTTGAAAGCATCCACTGTCTGTTCCAGCTGGGGCCATTCAAGCTTGTCTCATGTATGTGTTTGCAGCATGGGGTCCTGACACGTTTGCCACTCCGGCTTCCCCTATCCATGGGCTTGAAAGGATGTTTTGATGTGACAACCATTTACACAAGGGCATTGGACTTTCATCATATCTGTAGCCTGTCTGCTGCTGTACTACTTCTGTTTACACCCCTAGTGGGGATTATGGATGTTTTCTCGTCGGCGTGTATGCAATCAATTTTGGTGAGTACATTATTGAACTGTCCATTTATTGATGTTGATTGTGATGTATGTTCATTTCTTGCCTGTATGCTTGCTTGATGCACTTCATGCTGTAGACGGTAGCCTGCACCCTTTAGCTGTCAAAGTCACACTGATGGTGGGAGGGGGCAGGGTGGTAACAATGTCAAGTTGGTACGTGTTGAGTTCAGCCCCTGGGGATTGTGGCAAAGGAGGATGCATTAGGAATGTGACCCATGAGGCACAACTCACTGTCCAGTCCTCACCTGAGATGTCCACCACTCTTGGACTTTGATGCTGCCAGTTCCTACTGGACTACGGCTCTTTTACTTGTTGTTCACACTCTGGTGCATTTAGTCCCTGTTCTTCTTCCTGCTACTGTCTTTGTTGCAGATCTGTCCACCCGTCTCTCGGGCAATTATTTCCACATACTCTTACACTGCCTCGGTTTGCCTCAGTACACTTCTGTTGAACAGCATCTCTCTGTCGCTCCTCCTGTCCTTCATCTATTACATCCATGCCTTTGTGTTGACTGTGGCTTTTACCATTGCTATTCAACTGTTGTGGCTCTTAACTTGCTGTCAGCTTTTTCCGGCTATCTCGCATTCTCTGTGCCTTTCCAGACTTGTGCTGTCTCTGCCTTTCTTTGTTCACGCTATCAAGGATTGATTGGGTTTCAGCTCAACCATCCAGTTGTGCCAGCCTCCTTGGTTATTTTCTACTCAAGTTCCAGCTCTACCTGTCAGGGTACAGAACCTGGGGTTGTGTGGGAAGAGGTCAGATGTAGGTCTCAGGCATGGCCCATTAACAAGCAGCATAATGACACACCCACATAAAACTTTCCAGCCTTATTAAAGGCTTTTATGCCCTTTATGCAGGAAAAGGAGACTCCAGACTACCTTTCCCAGCAGACACCGGGCCGAGAACTACAAACCCTTGGCCACGTTGGATGGGGCACACGTGCGCATGCGCCCGTGAACAGAAGCACAGGGCTTGTGCTCAGACGTCTGACAGAAGCAGACGTGTTTCCAGGATCTCCGAGCAAGGTGAGCAGCACGAGGGTCCACGCCCCAGCTGACCCTCCCTCAGGCCCCTCGCACATGCAATCTAAGTAGCGCCAGTGCTGGGGAGCTTAGCCAGGTTTTGGGGAAGATGCGCACCGTACAGCTAAGCCACGCTGAGGAGCAAATGCCAAGAAGGTTTCCAAGTTGTCAGAGGCACACGCAGGGGGCATCGTCCATGTCCTCGAATCCCCCCTGCTCCATAGAAGCTAAGTTATTAGCACAGTAGCGTTCCTAGCCACAAAGTAATACAGCACAAGGGGGGGCACCCAGCGACGCACAAACTCGAGTGCGGTGCATATCATTAGCATATGCAATTAGCCACGTGCGCTGCCTATAGAAAGCCACAGCTGGCAGAATGCAACTTTCACTGAAGTCGCACCTCGCCACACGTGTCTAGCATCACATCCAAGGCACATTCTATCATGTGTGATTCTTAACACATGGTCTTCCGTTTAACGCAGGGCCACGTGCGGCTACCTTACCACATTAACAGTGTATAAACCATCACGGGGGCAAGCAAAACTATACAAATGAAGCAGCAGACAAGAGAACTTGTTTGGGGAGGAGTCACTAAGTTTGATGCATGAATGGTGTTATGTGTGTGTGGGGAAAACACACACAGAATAGTAACTCACACTCTCTTTGCAGCATTGAACTGCTCCTGTTACCGGACCTGAGAGTGTGCAGGCAGGAGCCCAGCACTCACCCCAGAGATAAGTCTCTCTTTTGCTCACCTTTGAGCCATTTTGTACAATGTTCATGGAGTACATGGTTTCTCTGATTGAGTATGTGTAATTGTCAATAGTTGCATTTTGTATTTTCACTACTTTTCCTTTCCCGTCAACCTCCCCTCTCCTGACCCTCTTTCCGGTTATCGTACTACCGATGCCTATCCAACCAACGGATCCCTAACCCTCTTTCCCCGCCAAGGTCTCAGAGGCCTGTGTAAGTGTTACCTTGCAGGCGCCCAGACCGCGGAGGGGGTGGTTGGTTCGTGCCACTCCTGCACCTGGAGACCGGAGCTGTGAAACTACCCATCAGTTGTTGCATCCTCATTGATTATTGTGTACTGAAATTGCTACCCATCCTGTTGAACAATTGTTCAACTGTGCTACGTTGGTAGTTATTCTAACATTCTGCTTGGACATGTGCTTAGCCATATTCAGCGACTTCAAGTCATCTACTGGAGACTCTTCCAGGGTTTTTTGGTGGCTACGGGATTTTTCCCTGGTTTGGGGGTTTGACTCCTTGGAGTTCTCTGCGATTTGGCATTTTTACCGGTCAAGGTGGCTTCTGAGGGGGCTGGACACTATTTACATGAAAGGTAGAACAAGGAAACCAAGGGGTAGGGGAATCCTCAAGCCAGGTAGACTAGAAGGAAGAAGCCAACGGACCCCAGACACAGTTCTTATGAAGGTCATGGTGATGAGTAAATGAGGAAGGGCCTTTTGTTGTCGGACAGTACACTTGGGCTACAGTGTTTGGGCACTCTCTGACATTCTCATTGTGGGGCACTATGTACATGATTTGTTCTGCTGGTCAATGTCTGTTCCTGTGTTGGGTTTACTTTTCCGGTGTTAGGGGATTGATGTGGTTTGACATACTGGGGTGTCCACATGGCCAATGTTCACTTGTGATGTGTACAGGACAATGAGGGTCACTTGATTTCACATACATGTTTTGAATGCATGTCCCTACTGACACACACTTATACAATGCTCCACCACACATACAACCACCCTTCCATTCCCACACGTGCACACAGATTGCCTTCTCTGGCATGCTGTGTCCCTGCAGCACATGATCACTTACCATTTGGGGATTGTGTACATGCGCCAGTAAGTTATTTGTGTTACTTGTCCTTTTTATATGATGCTCAAGGTGTATCCCCAACACAATGGCTGCTCACTGTGCTGTGTGCTGAGCAGTGTGTTGCAGGAGACACACACAACACACAGGTTTGGGATGTGCGGATTTGGATTGACCAATGTGTATGCCAACAGGCATTCTGTCTTCTCTTGATGGTGCCGCTGGTGGCATGCATTTGTGTATGATTTTGTATGTGTGGGAGGTTGCTGGTCAGTCATTTCATCTGATTCCATGTCAGGTGTGATTGTCTCAGGCCTCTTTCCATTTATCACGTGTCACTTCATATCTAATTGGTCATGTATTGTGCTTTTGGTTTGCTCTTTTGCTGTTGCATTCCATGTCATGGTGTGGCCCACAAGGGTGATGTGGGTTGGGAGGGTTTGGGTGACATAGCACTCATTGTCATGGCCTGTTTTGCATGGGGGTGGTGTGATATACATCTTGCATGTGTTCCTTTTGGTCACAAGGGTTGGTTATATTTAAGTAGCTAGGGATGCACACAATGTAGCACTTCCGTGGCAACATTCTGAGGGTGGTAAGGTTGTGAAAGTTGACTGTCTCTTTGTCATCACTGACTGTCACCTAGTATGTGCCTTGCCTGTGTGCACTCTGCAGCGGTGGGAGTTTAGGTGAAAAATGTGGCCACAAGCTGGGTACGGGCTGGCTCGCAACGTGCCCTTTCCCCTCCCATGAGAGACGCCTGTGCCTGTGGTTGGGGATGTGGGGGCACAACCATGTCCCCCTTTCACGCCCTGCCGTGTTGCAACATTGTGCAGAACACATGCTGCCACAATGATCCTGCACACTACTGGGGGTGCATGTAGTAGCTGCCTGCCAGAGCGGTCAAGGGAGCGGAAGCGTGACTTGAGCATTCTGAATGCACGCTCCACTATGCCCCTGGTTGCAATATTGGCAGTGTTTTATCTTACCTGGGGTGGTGTGGTGGGGTTCCGTATTGGCGTCATCATATGGTTGCTCAGAGGGTAGGCACTGTCCCCTGGGGAGGTGAGGATGGTTGTCATTAGTTGGGTTTGTGTTTTTGTCTGTGTGTGACATGCATGCATGTGCACAGACATTTGTACTCACCAATGAGCCAAGTGTCGCCATGCTTCCCAGCTTCCAGGTCCTGGCTCAGGGCAGACATTCTGTATATGAAACTGTCATGGGTAGACCCAGGATAGTTTGCATAGACAGAGGTGATGATTCCATGGGCATCCCATACAACCTGTATGTTGATGGAATGCCAGTGCTTGCGGTTTCGATAGATGTGCTCAGGTGGACGTAGGGCCACATGGGTGCAATCTCTGGCACTGAGCACATTGGGGAAGTGTGCCACCCTGTAAAAGTCCTGGACCACGGCCTGCCTTTCTACGAGTGTTCTGGGCATGTATATGTGACTGAGGGGCGCACAGTCATGATTGCCAACACCTGGTGTAGAAAGCGTGACTGTTTGGCCTGTGAGACACCCCCAACTATGGCAATTGTCCGCTGAAAAGACCCAGTGGCCAAAAAATGCAGGACATCGAGCACCCTTTCCAAGGGGCTCAGTGCTTGGGAGCACAAGGTGGGTGATGTGAGGTCATCGTCCCACTCAGTGACCAGGTCTAGGATGATACGAGGTGGAAACCTATACCTGCCATAGACCTCATCATCAGGCATCCCAAAAAGGCTGGTCCTGGGCAAATAAATGCAGGGCCTGGCTATTCTCCTCCTCCTGTGGTGTCCCACGATCAGTGCTGCGAGAAATGGGACATTCATCGTAGCTGTATATACGTGTTTGTTGTTTGCGCGCACTTTTATATTGCATGGGAATGCTTACGCCTGCCTTCGTGTGGCGGACGTGTTTACGCCTGTGCGTGTCTTTTAGCGTGCGCAGGTTTCCCGTATTCGATTCCATGAATACGTTTTGTTCGCATGCGTGTGGGCGTTCCGTGTATTTCCCAGCAGTACTTCCCCAGTTACGCCTTCATTTTTACGCATTGTTCCCCATTCCGCGTGTTCCGCCCCCTTTTTGCTGTGTGCGCTACACATTGTGCGCTTTAGCGTTCAGGATGTTGCAGTGACGTGTTGTCCATGTGCACCACCCGTGGATTTGGTGCACATCCCAGGGAAAACACGCACAGGGCCTTCCATGAAACGCACACGTGCGCGTGCGCTTCCTTTTTCACGCTTGCGCAAGCTTGCACCACGAATTTCGGTGCACATATGTTGCATGAATCGGCCCTAATATGTTTTTCCTGTTTTCTGTTTTGCACTGAGAATAAGCATCATGATTTTTGCTTCCCTCTGCAGCATTAAATATTTATGCGCTCTTAACCATTTTTTTAAACTCTATTTTAACTGTGTTTGTAACTCTATTTCACCCTGTGTGTTTTCTTCCTTGATCCGTCTCAAACTGCGGGTGAATATATGTTTCCTGTCATGTACCTCTCTGTCATAACGATGGACATGTTTGGGTTTTGAATATATTCCTAGCCAGAATGTAGTTCTCTATTGTTGCTATACGATTACATCTCACTGGCAGTTAGTTTTTTACTGCTATGAGAAGACCTCCCTTTGGTCTATTGCATTCGCCTTCGAAGGCTGGTGATTGAAATATCAGAAAACCATCAAGAGAGGGCTTGTCCAGTAGCACATCTCCTGTAAAAGGCATTCATCAAATTGTGACAGATTTACGGTTTTTGGAAATGCATTCAAACGATGTTGATGCACCCCTGTGTTCCATGATAAAATAGATCATGATGTTTGTTGAATGGTTGAAGCCGAGGTGTAAGCCCATCCTTCTATACCATGTAAGTTATTAGTCAAAAGACAATATTTGGCATCTTTCTCAATATTATTTTAGGGACAGTACTATAAGCTTGCTAATACAGACCAGTTGTATGCTGTGTTTTTGTCTAATGTGATAGCCAGCTTAAAAAAAAAAGAATACAATCTTTGGCCACGTTAAAGCTTGTTGTGTCTTTTGATAGTTAGTTTTCCACCTCTCAGAGCATACATTTCATAACCAAATTAAAGGAGCCACTGTACTGCTTCCAATAGTATTAGAGCAATTAGTTTCAATGTAAAATCTACAATTACTCCATCGTTTCCAAAGCCTGAAATTAATTCTACTTGGAAAACATCCTTTGAAGTTATAGTTCTTAGTCTTGGAATTTCAAATAATGGCTTTAGGATGTTTTTTCTCTGGTTAGGGTTATATGTTGCTCATGACCAAAAAGTCGTTACACACATATACTGTTTGATCAGTTCGTTAGCATGCAACAAGTTATCTAGCTGCCATTTTTCTCTTAAAATCGGATTCATCTTGTGTTGGTCTTTCCTTTTTTTTCTCTCTCGCAGTTCAGAATAATAACTCTTTCATCAGCGATACTCCAGCAGCTTATCCCAGCTTTGCCATACTGGAGTATCCTCCCTCTGACTGTTCTGAGTAAGTAGAGAGCAAAGATACATTCAGAATATCTTGTTTCTCTTTCTTCATGTCTGGTTGTGTCACATAATGTTTAATGGAGCCTCTGCCCTCTGTTAATGGCTTCTTCCTTTCAATAGCTTTGAAAGCTTTCAAAGGCCGAGGGTAACCCTCCTGGTTTTCCTTTTATATTGTATGTTGTATCCTTTCTTTCTATCTCTTTAGGTTATTGCACTTCAAGTGCTTTTTCAAATGCTTCCCATAAGGAGGTTTTCAACTTTCTCAGAAATAATGTTTTTGAGCAGGGATGTTTGCATTTTGTTTTACTTTTTCTTGATGTTGATTTTTGTTGTTTTTATCTTTATCGATTTTGCATGCAGGGCATACTTTGTCACATTACTCGGGGGATGTGCCTCCTCGTGGGCATTTTGGAGTGTTTAAGATGAGTAAACTGATAAACATAGGTTAAGAAATATTGGAGAGTTTGTATGTGACAATTGTTGGTTTGTAGATTGATGCAATAGTGACTCTATTTTGTTATGTTGCACAAATGAATCCTTCTAAAAGGTAAACTTTGCCATTCATTTCATATAAATTGGTTTTCTGGTACTTAAACTCCTTATTAATGTTTTCATATAGTTTGACTAATGACTTAAGTGTGGAATTCGAAGCTTCAAGCAACTGTTGCTGTTTATTACGCGGTCACACGCAACTTGGGGTGTTCCTTTCCCCCTAAATGATGTATTAATGTATTTATTTAAACCAAATTTGACAAATAGACTAACATCAGCCACCAATGCGGTGGCAGCACAAGAACAAACATTACTTCCGTAATGGCGCCAACACAGAGATAATACTGAGATATGCAGTCACAATTTCCCACAGCTTTATTTTCAAATCACCCACCAATACAGAAAAAGAACAATTTAAAACACACAGTGATTGCTGATTTTGTTAGAATAATATTCTCCCAGCAACCCCCACCCTCCAAACATCAATTAGACTTGGCCCCTCTGAATTGAAGGCCAGTGTCAGAGAGTTGGAACACAATGGGAAAATAGTTTTTTCGGATTCTGATAAAATGCACTTTCTGGAAAAAGGGATTCAAGGGGAAAACTCATTTTTTTACTTAGTACAACAGATGCAATATGGGGGAACGAAATGCAATGCAAACTTTTGATTTGCCACACCTAAAACAGACAGGCAGGGCTTTGTGATTTTGGTCAGAGCACAATGGGAACAAACGGGCAATTTTGTTTTTTTACCACAAATGCAAAGGAACTACAAGGCCTCACACTTCTGATTTAAAATGAAGGGGATGAATGAAGAATTTCGGTTTGCACCCTGCACACTCATGTGGAAACAGGGTCTTGGGACTAATTCTTTTGGCAGATCTTTATGTCTATACCGGCTCAAAAGACACTTGGAAGAGCTTGTTAGTTTAGAATGCCAAGAAATGTGGAATTAATTAATGTACTTTCATTAAATATGTTAAGGATCTACACAGACAAACAGGATAGTTTGCTATGGGGAAATAACTAGAACAATACTTGAAAAATGAAGGGAGTACACAATGGATGGATTTGGGAATAGTTTTACTTACAGGAGAGGCCTTGTAATGGACATCATGGAACAGCAGGACACCTCTGGGACCGCAATGGGGTCAGTCCAGGATAGTCCCCTCTTACTCCTCCAAGGGGTCCCAGTCAGCTTCTATGAGCCTCATTACGACCTCGGCGGTAGCCATGCCGCTATTGGTGGCATGGCTGCCTCCGAAATCGCGTCCGGGTCTGGGTCTTCAGAATGAGGAATTACCAGGCCATTCCGAGTTCGGAAGGCACGATAATTCCTCCCTCCAAGTACCCGGACCCGGTCCTTCCCCATTCCCATTTCAGCCCTCATAGGGCTGAATGGGAATGGGAGAGGGAGCAAACAACGGGCCATTACGAGTTGGCCCGTTGTTTGCTCCCTCTTCCCCTCGCGGGACCCGGTAAGCACGCCTGGTTTGACCAGGTGTTGCTTCCTGGGTCCAGCGAGGGGACCTCATAATGAGGCGGTACGGGGTAAACGGCGCTGGTTACCCCGTACCGCCAGGGTCTTAATGAGGCCCTATGTCTCATGGTCCCCATCTCCAATGCAAGATTTGGGGGGGGGGGGCTCTCTGCTTGGATGTTTCTCGCAAGATTTCAGCAGCAGCCTACCTCCCAGAATAAGTGGAAAAAGTTCTAATGCAAACTGGTTTACTTATAGGGCAAATGACATCGCAAACTTTGTCATGATTCCTGCGAAAGGGATTGGTTGGTTTATTCTACCCACCTCCCACCTGTGTGCTAATAGGACAAGGAGATGAGGGGTGTGAGTTAGGAAAGCTGTGGGAGGAGAAAGCTTTGTCATCCCAAACTGACATTTGGGCTTGGCATATTCAAAACTCTGAAAATCTATAAACATGGCATGTACCCTAATTTTTTTAATCTTTACATGTATGAATATATTTTTAAGAACTACATTTTAAGGCAAATCAGAACACGCTAATCTGAAGTCGACACGCCATTCCTATGCAAATACTGTTTTTTTGCTTTTAATCAGTAGCTGTACCAGTGAAAAATATGTCACTTCATATTTCCCATGTTAATTTTACTCTTCACCGTCACACCAATCTCTCGGAATCAAGGGAAAGACCAAATCAAATTTTCATTAATAACTTTAATTATGTTTATCACACAAAACTCATTTTAGCATGGTTCAAAGGGGTTAATGTCACCTTTAGTAAAAGTCTTAAATTAGCATTGTGGCATATTTGCAGGCCCTTTCATGCAATAATATGTATTTTTCTATTAACAAAACTCCCGTATTTTCTTTATTCGCTTTCAGTTTCATTTTCCCTTGAGCATGTGATCAGCCAGAGGTTGGCTCATGTTTATCTTTGCCTCTTCCTTCATGGACTTTAATGGCCTTGGCTGCAACTCTAATGGACATTTTATGGGAATTATGACCTCAACGTCACTTCTTCTGAAAGAACATGCATTGCTTTATCTGTTTCCACTGTGGTTTAAATCTAGGCAGTGTATTTCTTTCTATATTTCTAAGCAATGGCCCTCATTGATGGTTGACAACCAGACCTTCCCCTCCAGGATCAGCAGAGAAAGGTCTTGGATGTTAGGTTTCATCTTTAGGAGAAAGGACCAGCTACATGTAAAATTCTGCAAGCAATGGCTTTTAAACTCACACAAAATACATTTTATATGACATTTTATAAGGCACCTGGGCCTTATATCCATGTGTAATGTACTTCTGTAATCTCACAGTTTCAAAAAGTACATGAATATCACTTCTGGATTGTCCATATGTATAGGTCAGTTATATGAGGAAACCGTATTCAAACTCTGAAAGTCCAGTGAGCACTTCTCTTAGCATACAGCCATTTGGATGAGGAAAAAGGACGTTTTTTTATTTCTTATAATTGCAATGAGCTCAGCTTCACTTGAGATGACTGGAGCACAATCTGGTATTACATTGAAGATACTGTACACACTGTTATTTGTCTCTTTAAGTAAAAGTGCAGCTCTCCATGGATTCAGTTAAACAGCATTGTCAGCCAAATATCTTTCTTCTTCTTGCTGAATTGCATTGTGCATATCTTTGTACTTCCGAGATTCAAACCCACTTTATTTCCTTTAGGCCTGTTTTTGGTTCATTAGGCCTCATGTCTGACATCACCATTTATGTGCTGGCTTTATGCTTCAATGGGAATTCCCAAATCACTGTGCCCTTTTTATTTCTGGCATCAGGCGCTATATTTCACCCCACATAACTAATGACCCCCTAAATCCATTTTTTCAGGGCGATTAAGTAATTGCAGTGAGAACTGGTGCATTTGCTTGGGCTCATACAATTATGCTGATGCTTCTGATGCATGCAAAGCATTTGTTCTAAATAGAGAAGGCATCCCACATAGATGTTCTATGTGCACATCTTGCCTAGTGGGTTTCTTTTGACTTCCCCCCCCATTGGCTAACTTGTTCAAGTTAGAGGAGTACAGACAGGTGAAATCTCAAGACATTTCTAGCCATGACACTGCTTTCTTGGATTCAATTTTTTATTTCATAGTAAATATTTGTGTTTCAGATATTTCTTGGAAAAGAAACCTGTTTCTAGATAAAACCTGCATCAAGACCCTTGCAGGCTCCTCTGTTCATCTGGAGACCGAAGGTGCTGTTTGTATGACTTTAGAGAGTTATGTCAATTTTGTCTCAACGTGGCCGGTACGATAGCTCAGCAGTTTGAGTGCTCGCTGCTGCAATCTGAGCATGATCTGCAGGTTGCAGGTTCCAATCCCGGCAAGGCCAACTCAGCCTTTCATCCTTCCAAAGTCGATAAATCAGTACCAATTTCAGTTCGGTGATATTGTATGCAAATATGTGCTCTGTAAACGCTTTGGATTAAGGCACTATATAAATAACACATCATTATCCTCATTGTCACAGACAAGAAGGGCAGCTCGAAAAAGGCCCTTTGCTTTTATGTGTATGCATGCATTAGAAGTTCATTTGAGTTCAGTCCTCACCTCCCTGTTCACTGACTCAAGAGGACGGATTCACTTACCAATCAGCTTATGCAGACACAAAGGTTGCGGGTACATTTCTGCGTTTCCCTTCCTTGCCCATACTGCCCCGACTGCACTCCTTGGCACTCCAGTTTGTTGCTCCATGCAAGGTGCAGGAGTTGTTCAAAAAGGTGTCTCACCAAATTCCTTCCTCCCGGCAACAAAGACTCTGGGAACTGCTCAGACTGCACTACTCATCACTCTGCTTCTCCAATTCCCCTGGGCTCCCCAATATTGTATCGAATTCCCAAAGGGTCCACCTGGTGTTGGTGGGTCAGGAGTTGGGTGTCTCATCTCTTTTTAGTGGGGCAAATCACAGTCCATTTCATGCTTGTTCTCTATGCCATTCCCTTGATTCTAGCCCAGGTGTATTTGGGTATTTATGCTAAGGTGGATTCGGCGAGTCACATTTCTGAAAAAGACAAACGAGAACGCTGACAAGAAGCGTGGCTAAATGGTATTGTGGAAAAGCCAGTGGTACCAGCAGTCATATAAAATGCATAATCCAGGTCCACACAGACTGGGCTCCCTCAACAGTTTCACTCTGCCACTGGCTTAGGACCAGTTGTGGTATACACCATGGTAGGTCGCCTACCCAGTAGGGGTCCCTGTTCTCCCCTGACAGGGTCATGACCCCAACCCTTTCACATGTATGAAACCTCAGAATTATTGTTCCCATTGTTGTATTTCTTCTTCTTCTTCTTCTTCTTCTTCTTCTTCTTCTTCTTCTTCTTCTTCTTCTTCTTCTTCTTCTTCTTCTTCTTCTTCTTCTTCTTCTTCACCTTCTCCTTCACTTCATCCTCCTTTTCCTCACCGTACTTCGTCTTCTTCTCATCAGTATCATAACCGTAGTTATCACCAAATCATCTCTTTCATTAGCAGTCAGGTGACTTCAGGTGGACATTTTTCTCGAACATGGATGTGGCACCATGGATCTGCTAGCAGTTACATGCAATCTCTATGCTTCTTTTAAAATCGCTTCCAATGTGCCAAGACATTTGCACACACTAGTCACCAGTGTTCAAGTGCCATTAAGTTCGCATAGCGCTGTACAATTAATTGCAGGGAAAAGAAAGTTATTTGAACAGGCCTGGCACCGTTTCATTTGTGCTCTTAACAATTTGCACTAATGTGTTGCACACATTTCAGAAGGGTTACTTTTTGTGATAGCTGTAATGAGCAGAATAAGGATAAAAAGAATTTGAGCTATGTTAATATAAGAACCTCGGGTAAATGGATCTTGTTTTCCTTCTGAAAAGATCTGAAAAGGGATTTACAGCGAGAAGTAGACAGATGTTGTATCATTAGATCCCAGCAGCTGGCAGTGACAGATGTTTTCGCAATTTTCTAAAATGATTACTAACAGAGCAACAGCTCAATTGGTAACTTGTGATTTCTTTATTTTACTAAACCACAAGCGCAGGTACAGTACTTAATGACATGAAAGATGTACAACTAAATTTCAAAATACCAGATGGCTTCATAATTAGATCCATGTGTTTCTCACACGCCCCCAGGCTTGCTGGTCTATGATGATAGGTGTTTTAAATAGTCATGCTTCTATTAATAGTCAGTGCTCGTGGCTTGTAAGATTCCCGAAAAAAAGAAGCTAACCTTGGTTGATGCAATGATAGGAGACTTAGTGAAATTGTGTTGACCCAGTTTCCTTGGTAGCTTGAGGAGATCAAAGGAATCAAGTTGTTTCAATGGAGGCTGACCAACATGCTGCGAGGTATAGGATATGTCCGATTGCCATAGTAGTCTTTTTTTGAGTAAATGCATGTCTGCAGTGGGATGCGCTTTTGAGCAAGGGTGAATAAGACTTGGGCCCAGATTCTCTAGTGCCAGCGGTTGCGCTGCTTGTGCTGCATCCACCGTATATTCACTGCGGTGAGTGGTGTTTCCTGTGTAATATTCCTCTGCACAAGGATTGCATGAGTAGCGCAAACATACAGGTGAATGTGCATTTTAATTTCAAAAAGTACACCTGAGCAAATTGAAACAATACACCTGATTTTGACTCTGAAATTGAAGGTGTTATCTGGTGCCACCATACAAGTCTAAAGTATGCATACAGGTCGGCAGGGGGTAAGTGCAGCTCTTGTTCACAGAATCAGCTTGTGTATGCCATGTTGGTGTTCCGATAGCTTGAGTACACGGATGCTCATTGTTGGACTGCCATATTTACATTCTGACCTGAAACTTCATATTTGCAAGTCATTAGCATTTTGTTCAGGCGCACAATGCTTTGTGAAATATGCCCAGTTATACACCGTCTGGTCTATGATTTTGCATGTGGGTACTATTCTCTATTTTTGGTGTATTACCTCAATGGCAATGAACGGATGAACATATAGAGCAAAGTTTACTGGACTCCATTTGATGATGTGTATGGTAGCAAGTCACCGCAAGTTGCACTGTCAGTGATGAATATCATCTGGGATGGCACCTGGGATGGTATTTTGCAGAGGCCTAATGCCAGTGCAAGTTCACCAAGTGGCATTGGCCATTGAAAGGCGTGATGGATAAGACTCCCTTTTCAAATTAGAGATGAATACTTGAACTTTGAAAACCATCAAAGTAGAAGAAGCGGTGGCCCTGCACTTTAAGACATTTGCATAGGCACATATTAGCTACAATGGACCTTTTAATTATCTATGGAGTAAAGTGAAATGATTCTGACAAGCATGGAATGTCTTTCTACCAGTCAGCAAATGTATCTACTATGTGATCCTCCCCAAGTATATTTGTTTTTGTAAGATGCAAATGCACCCTACATTTGAACCTCACCCATCTGTTCACTCTTCAAAGATGGGGGTCAGGAAAATATGTCAAATGAATCAAAGGAAGAATGGGTGTGAAGTTGGCCAAATGGTTTAAACAACTGTCTGCTGAAAGACCAACCATATCTATGGGTTGAGATCCTTTATTTATTGTTTAAAATATGACTGTATCAAAAACTACTCCTAAATCCTGGAAACATGTTCGATCACAATCCCTATTTATAACAAAGGGGATAAATTAAAATCAGCAATCTACTGTGCCATTGCTCTTCCTGATGCTGAAGTGAAATATTTGCTTTATTAATTTTGTGTAACTTAGATGAATGGCCGGTAACTATGGGACGCTTGACGTGATTTCTTCACACCAGGAGGGCCATTGTCTTGACCATATTCTTGTAGGTGGCTCAGGAGTATATATGCGGTGTACTAAGCCAGTGTCTTGGTCGGATCATTATGTCTAAGTATTCACATTTAGACAAAATTCTAAACATCAACATACACAACGCACAAATCCCTCAGCCACTCATCGAAGGCCCCAAGATCTCCTGGCTATTCCCGGCACCCAACTGAGTGAAGCTTTGGCCTCCATTAATGGAGCTCTTGATTGTGGGGACTTACTAGTCGAGCCAGAGTTATGAAATCAAAAAAAGACAATCCAACACTTGATATTGCCCAGAACTAGGAACTGTGAGGAAAAAAGTACCGGCAGTGTGAAAGCATCTGGAGGAAATCAAGGACCCTGGCCATGGCTTTATTCATCAAATTGGCCTTAAATAATCATAAGGTAGCCATCTATAAAGCAAAATTGGACTTCTTGCGCAAGGAAATCGAAAATGCACAAACATACCCGGGAATTGTTTTCTTCCATTGCAAACTTTATTCAACCCAACTGTATATCGAATGCATGGGAGCCATCCATAACACTAGCCAATGCTTTGATCATTTTCCTTATTGATAAGAACAAATCCATTCAAGATAAAATTGATCAGACATCAGCGAGCCCTGGAACATATACACATGAGGTTAGACCTCACCCAGGTTCCCACAGTTCGAGTTCAGTGTCATTCCTGTGGACACTATTATTAAACACTTACAGAAACTAGAACCTACAAATGATGCTGTCGGCCATAGCTGTGCAAGCAAGAGCAACAGACATGTCACAGTTTATGACAATTTGTGTTACTTTATCACTTATACTAGGTGTTGTCCCAGCTGAGTTGAAATATTCACCTATAACCCCCCTCCTGAAAACAAAACGCTGTTTGATCTCAATGCCGACACAGGTGAACTTTCCACAGCAGTTTTTGATATCGTGGAACACAACATCTTACTATTACAGCTGTCTCCAGTCGGAGGAGTCTGAACACAGGCCATGAACTGGTTCAAGTCATTTTTAGCAAACTGTTGCCAAAAGATAAAAGTTGGAAAATGTATGTCAGGAACGCTATTCAAGAAATGAGGCATTCCGAAAAGGTTATTCCTTATCGCCAGTTTTGATTAGCAACCATTGAATGCAATTCTGAGAAAATATGATGTTGGTTTTCAATCTTATGCCAATGATACCAAAATCTAACACTGGACAATTATCAGGAATCAAACAAGAATGAGGTGGCTCTATATGGCCCCTGCACTTGCTACCTAAGGATTGTAAGGGCCCTCCCCCCAATGCTTCATGGGCCCCAAGTTGAACTAAGATCCTGGTTTGCATCTGGCTGTAAAAACATAAAAATGTATATGAGGCTGGGAAGCCCAAAAGAAACACACCAACACAGGTTACAAAGGACGTACAAGTGCTTTATTAAAAAGCTACACCAGTTACCAAAGTCAATTGACAAACGGATAGCTATTCGGCTCTCAGAGTAACGTAACGAACTTCAACGAAGGTTCGATGCATTAGTACTTTTATATCCTTTATCCAGCCCTTGGCCAACCCCCTCGCGGGTTAACCATTCTTGGGATCAGGCCTAGGGTTCATTGCCAGGTCAATCCTATAATGTATGCATTTTGATCAGTTCCGCTGATACAGTTGTTCATTTACACGTAGGTCAGTAATAGGATAAGGTCTCAGTTCGCGACCCCGACAAGTGGCCTGCAGGCATATTAATTGTTCGTGTGTGCGGAGGTCACAACGGCCAGAATCTCACTCAGAATGTCATTCAGCCTCCATTTTGATGTTCAGGGTGACTTCCACAATACAAGAGAACCTAAATACAAGAGAACCTAAAATGGCGGCTAAATCCAAGATGGCGACCGACTTACATTACTTTTCGTTAAGGTCAAGACCTTGCCGCGGAGTCTATTCACATGATATTTTAGACAACTTGGCGTAGGCCAATACACATTCAATTACTGCGATAGGAGGCATAATATTATTTCAATTCCAACATGGCAATCCAACCTAGGTTGCAAGAGCCAGAAGGGAGGCAAACTGCAGTCCGATTTTTACTCCCTGCATCTTTTGCACTTGGCTTTACCATACTTTCCACCTCAAGATAATGCTGCAGTATTGCGGACCTTAATTAATTTCAAAATTGACTATTGCAATTGCATGTTAGCCGGTATACCTAAGGTCAAGTTGAACAAACTTCAGAAAGCCCAAACTTATCTTCAAATTCCCAAAAGCCAAATCCATCTCAGTGCTGACTCAATCTTTACACTGGCTTCCAGTTAAAGAGAGAATAGATTTTAAGATCTAATGTATGGTTTATAAATGCCTACATGCCTACATGGTCTTACAGAGAAATTAACATGGTATAAACCAACACATTTTCTGCGTTCATCATACAAGCTGTTGCTTGTCATTCATTCCTCCTTCTTGCTGTGTCACCAGAGGAGATAGACATTTTGTTGTCTATGTACTCATAATCTGGAATTTTATCCCTTAGTGGATTAGAAACTCTAAAGAGCTGACACAGTTTCGAAAAGCATTGAAGACCTACCTGTTTAATGAAGTTATAAAATTGGATTTTAGGGACAATAATTAGGCTCCTCGTCGGAATATAGAAGCGATATATAGATTGAGGCCCAGATGCAGTCAATTCTGTCCGAGTTGCGCGGTACAAATAATTAAAATTAAAATTAAAATTCGAACAGGTTTCAGAAAAGGGGAAGGCACCACCTTAAGAGGTTGATGTGAAGACACACCTCCCATATTTGCAGCCTGTATCAACTTCTCTTTGGCTTTTGATTCAACCGACCGAAATTCACTATGTAAAAAATTAGAAGGCTGGCATATTCCTAAATGGACTATTCTGGTATATCTGCACACAGACACAAACGTGGAAGTAATGCTGTACCAGCATGGTACCCATTGTCAAAAATGTCCAACATATAGAGGTATTTGACAGTGGTACATGCTGGCGCCCTGCCCTTGCAGATGTCCGTCATGGGGGTGTATTTAACTAGCTCTTCCTTCGCTACACCAAGGATAAATGGACTGAAAATCTATTGGTTAGATTTGGACTAGACCAAATGCAACCGAGCCTTCAGCGCCTTATTTTTCCACTGTCTTATATGCTGAAAACAAAGATTTAATAATAATTGAAAGTATAACAACAATTCTAAGATTCCATGTCAGGTCAATAAAGCCATATGATTTTAGCTGGAAAATCGCCACAACTTCAATTGAATAAGTAACACAATTTAAATACTTGGGCTTCTTTCTTGATGCTTAATGTTCCAAGAAAATGAATTTTTAAAGGCTACAGGAGAATGTTACTACTCTAGTTTCACAAATCAAATGCATTACTAAAATGTGAAGTGAGGCTGCAAAGTGTTGGTTGTAGTCTGCAGGGTCTGAGCTGTCTGTGGTCTTTGAAAGCTGCCAATGGATTTTGTGGCTCCTCCTATCATCCAGCAACACTTTAAAACAGCGAACAAGCTAGCCACAATGTGAGGCTGTAAAGTGTTGGTTGCAGTCTGCATTGTCTGAACTCTCAGTGGTCTTTCTTGGTTGCCAGTGGATTTTGTGGCTCCTCCTATCATCCGGCAACACCTTAAAATAGCAGACACACTGCAAAGCGGCCCACAAAGTGAGGCTGCAAAGAGTTGGTTGCAGTTTGCGGGGTCTGAACTGTCCATTGTCTTTCTTCACTACCAGTGGATCTTGTTGCTTCTCCTATCATCCAGCAACACCTTAAAACAGCGAACACGCCGCAAAGTGGGCCGCAAAGTGAGGCTGTAAAGTGTTGGTTGCAGTCTGCAGTATGCAGTACCTGGGAAGGAGAGGAGGAGAGGAGGACGTTTGCTGGCATCAGCCATAATAATCACTCGACTGATCAAGATTTGGCCGAAGACACCCACTCGGCACAATCTTGGTGCTGAGTCCACAACTGACTACATGTTCTTAAGAAATGTGGATCTGAGTAACATGCATGCGTTTAATGTGGAGATGACACCATTGAGCGATCATGCTATGCTCTGACTTACTATTACTGCGGGGGCACCAGTAGAAGCCAACACCATAGGTCCGACCAACCTGACAATAACTAGCAAGAAAAACAGAGTATGGAAAATAGGGAAAGTCCATTAAGCCAATCATAAACTTAACACCCGGTGGGGCTCACTGACTGAAAATCAGAAAAACGAAGTTGCTCTCCCAGCAGAATGTGCTACTATCTTAGCCAAACTGTGCCACACGGGGTTGGAACCATAGGTGCCCCCTGCTTATTCTGTGTGCCATTAAACCATGCTAATGTCTTCGACCAAATTACAAATGATTAGAAAAAGGAGTTAAGGCAGAATTTCTAATGTCTTAAGTTCATTGTTCGAAAGGGGGAAGTTCTCACAGAAAGGTTAAAAATACTTACAAGAGAATATAGCAAATGGCTTAAGTTGCAAAAACTTCAACTGTACAGCTCTAAAAATCAAACCCTGTACAAAAGCCTGGCTGATAAAGACATCCGATTGATCTGTAGGATTTTAAATGGCACTCAGGATCAGCAATCAAGCTTGCAATCATGCTGTGTATTAGAAGCCGAGTAGTGTGATTACTACTATAAATGATTTAACTCTGGCAAGCCAAATAATTTGCCGGATCATTAATTTTACAACTAGGCCTGAGACATGGAATTATGAGTTTGACATGACAGACATCTCTATGGTAATTAAAACGCTGAACAATTCTAGAGCGAGTGGTGTCAAATCAATTTTATAAGGAAGACCTCTACCTCTGGTCTGATATCCTATTCAGACTTTTCCAGCGTATTGCCAAGGGTATGGACTGCCCAGGCTCGTGGTGAACAGCGACTCTTGTCCCGATCTTTAAAAGTGGCGACAGATCAAGTCCGGCAAACTACAGGCCAATTGCACTGATAGATTATGCAACCAAGATTTTCTCCAAACTGGTGTTGAAAGATTTGACTAATTGGGCATAGAAGGGGAGAATACTTAGCCCTCTTCAGACTGGGCTCAGGAAGGGGGTGTGTACCCTGGTGAGTGCTGTGGCTCTCTCTGTCTACACCTCAGACATAGGCGGACATTATATATGTGGCAGTGCTGGATCTAAGTGCTGCATTTGATAATAATAACACACAAGTCCTATGGGAAAACTCAGACAGTGTGGCATTAATGAGGACCTGCTAAGAATGATGTTATACAGTGACAACTCATTGTCAGGGGGACTTGTCCAAGTTATCCCGATCACCAGAGGGGTGAGAAAGGGATGTGTAGTGGCCCCAACAATATTCAACTTATGTTTAGCTGACCTATGGAAAGAAAGTTTGGCCTGGGGAGGCTATCCGTCTAGAGGTCTAGATGTCGAGATCTGCAGGTAAACATCATCGCTTACGCTGACAATCTGATATTAATGGTTTCACCCCGGCAAGCTTCCAAAGGCTTCTTGTTGGTGTCCAAGCCTTTCTGGCGAATAATTATCTGAAAATCAACCCCCTCAAATCCTATGCA
Organism: Ambystoma mexicanum; assembly: GCF_040938575.1. Taxonomy (NCBI): domain Eukaryota; kingdom Metazoa; phylum Chordata; class Amphibia; order Caudata; family Ambystomatidae; genus Ambystoma; species Ambystoma mexicanum. The sequence continues at coordinate 418,457,820 of NC_090937.1, read as the reverse complement.
ACGACCTTCATAACAAAATGTTCAGGTAGCAGGTACTCATGGAAAGTAAATCAATCGTGATTAAGCAAGTAACCAGTATAAACTACCTGGCATTCCCGATTTCCTCAAAGCAACATCTTATTATTCAAAAGGGGAGAATGGAGGCAAACATTAACTAATCTATTACCCTCATAAAAGTTCTTAAAAATAAGCTGTTTGCATACTTTCTACTGCCACAAATCGAGCTATATAAAAATTAAGGATAATGGCAATGATATTATATGGTTGTGAGTTAAAATTGCTTGCGGACAGGGTTTTCCTTGATCGGTTAGAAAGTAAAATCTGGAAAGCAGTGCTGAGTTTACCACCCCGATCAGTGTGATCAGACTGGAACTGGGCCTGTTTTCGTGGTGGGCACAATACATAAAAAGATATCTGTCTCTACTGACCAAAATAGGGGAAGCAGAGGAACATTCCATGAGCTGGTATGTGCAAGAACGCCTGTGCAATGGTCAAGGGCCTAAATCTTTGCTGCAAAAATGTCATAAAAACTGTAAGATTTATTAGAACATGATTCAATTTGGTAGCGCAGACAGTCCTTATATAGTAAAAAACTAAATACATTTCTGGGATATGAACACTGACTATTAGGACTTGAATAGGCTACAATTATATAAAAGCAATTATCAGCTACAAATCCCCTCGATCAAGGTGAGATCCTATGTCCCAAAATTCCCTTATAAAAAGCACAGAGATCTATGCTTGAGTTTTCGCCTGAATGATCTTTCGACAATGAAAGTTCTAGGGCCGAAACTCTTGTATCAAGGGAAATGCGAGGTTGCCGTGCATGCGGGCTAGACCCAAACAAATCTCTGTTTCATCTGTTCCTGGAATGCCCTGTCTTGCGAGACTAGAGAATGTGTCTACAAGGAAAGTTAATCCACTCGACCACCTGGGTATTATCATACAATCTGCAAGGATTATGATGACCACGAAGGCGGGTCTCGTAGTAGCTTTGACAACACTGTTAGAACACATATTTGAGGAATTGAAGAAAATGATGCAGGGAGAAGCAGACTGGAGAGCAATATGGGGGGATTCACCTTCTGCCCAGATTGTTCTCCCTGAGCTGGATCATGCGGCACATATTCTGCCAGGGGATATGCATATTGGCTGGAACATGATGTCATTTTGTTCTGCGCAGGAAAGTTATAGCCAACATAGAAAGCTCACTACTCGCACCATGGCATGAGTCAATGAGAGTTGTGTATGGAAACTATCATACTTTTTGTGTCTCTGGATGTACCATTTATTGTATGTATGCTCAGATTTTATTTTTTACTTTTGTTATTCCTTATGAAAGTGCAAAAGGTGTATAAACTAAGCACACTGTTTCTTTTAAATAAAAATAAATACAAAATACTAAAATGTACTGCACATTTTCAAGTATACAGCTTATCATTTTTGATGAAACTAAAATTGCACCATCCCTTCTTTATGGACAGGAGATATTGCATCTGTCCTGTGACTACTTCCAGTTAAAACTAGAAAACAAAATTTGAAGAAATCTCTGTCCCTAAAGAATTGTGTGCCCATTCCGATTATTGGATATGAATTGGCTCTGACTTCAATCCATGGCTGGTTCTTGTTCCCCCTCATAATTCGTTGTTCTGTGACTTCAGAAATACTTTTGTGCAATGGAAAGTTGGTGCTATTTATGATGTTATGAATAGAAGTGAAGTTATATTGCATCGTATTTATGAAACTGCTGAAACAATATGCATTCTTATAGAGGGGAAGTAAAAACTCTTTACTAAAGATTGGTGTGATAAAATTCTAAATTCTACATTGCCTATATTAGAAAACCATTGCTGTGTATGTTGACAACTAGAAAGAACACGCATTTTAAAACATCTGATTAGTGATTGTCCAAATTGACACAATGTACAAATTACTTTGTTTGGTGCTTTTTTTACTTCAGATGATTGGCTCTCGGAACATGACTTTTGGTCACGTCTATTTAGCGTAAATGGAATTAAACTCCATTAACAATCACAGTTCTCAAATTTATATACAGAAGTAATCTTATTGCTATTAGATGGTAGGCTGATTTTGTCTTTTGTGAATGTTACTCAATTTATTTCTCATATATGTGTTCTTTTGTCTAGTTCACCTTAAGCACTCGTGAACCATTTTTGCGCTAACAGTACTTTATGAATTCATTCAAAGTTTTAAACATTGCATTTGAAGTTAAATAATTTCGATTTGTCTGATTTGCTTGGTTTGTGTATGGTTTAATTTTTTTGCATTTTTGGACGTACTTGTGGACCTTTTACACTTTATAAACCTGTACACAATTCAAAAAACATCTCATACAAATAAAACAATAAGCGTATATGTAAAACACATTAACATTACTTTTGTTTGTGTTTAAAACCTTATCAATTTGCCCAGCAGATATGCATCTGACCACTATCCCGTTTTTGTATATCCTTGTGGAGCATCTCTAATTGCCCTTTCAATCCTTCCCCACGCCCTCTGCCAAACATGGAATGCCAATGCTGTGATCACAAGCAATTCTGCCCTGAAGATTGTGTTCCAGAATTGATCTGTCAGCTGCATTTTAAACTTGGCATATGGCCTCTCATATTCCATGTGAGTGATGGAAAGTTCGTGAGTATGTGCCTCTGGGATTCCACTTGACCAGCACACAGGCAACACCGCCTTTCAGCCCAAGTGATCGCCGCCCATGCCCTGTTATTTTCCCATATCCCATACTGGGTATCTCAGTGAGAGGATAAATCATGTTAAAGCGGGAGTGCTGAGTTTTGTGAGGTACGATCTTGGCGAGTCCCTGTCAAAACCCTGGTGAGAGAAGGCTACATATCTTCGCAGGGTAGACAGGTGATTCACCCCAAGTGATATATCATGATGTCTGGTCTCCTCTCCAATTTTAGCAGATGTAGGTCTAACCAGGTTGTCAGGAGTGTTTTAATTCCCAGATCCTCAAAGTGTTGTGCCACTATATTCCCCAGACGCCTATACCAATTGCTTTTCTTGCATCAGTTTGAATGAGGAATTGTGAGGCTCAGTAGCGTCAGTTCCTTGGAATCAGTGGCCTGTATTTTTACTCATAGTTTGCAGGCCGCAATATTCCAGCGGGAGAGCAGGGAAGGTAGATCTAATTCCAGGCGTACTGCTTCGACTGGAACGCTAGATGGGAGGGCAAGCAGGGAGCACAATTATTTTTCCTCCAGCTTAGGCAGCCATTCTATAAGGTTTAATGGGTAGACTTCTAGCGCATAGAGGATGCTGGGGACTATTGATTGTCTGTAGGCTCTGATCATGGCCTCCATAGAATGACCACCATGAGTGTCAATGATCTTTTTCAGCTCTAGCCATTTTTTCCCATGCTTTGCTTGTCACTCCTTCCCTCAGTTGAGCCTGGTTCAGATTTGCACTGATCATTGTTCCAAGATATCTGTATTATAATGTTTGTTCCAGGGTGGCCCCCCCTTAGGATCCACCTAAAAGAGTGGGGTTATATATGCACTTCTCACCACCGTGAGTATGTTGGTTTTTGTGCAAATAGGGTGTAGCCCATGTTCTCTGGAATAGATGTATAGAGCTACCAACAAGCGTTGGAAACCTATAGCCATCCGATCTATGATCAGGACTTCCATTCCAAATCGGGGGTGGTGTTTATGTGCCTTCTCCACGGCTTGAGCTAACTCTGCCGTGTATAAATTGTACAGCAGGGGGCAAGAGGGAATCCCTGCTTGAGACCTATATCGGTCGAGAGACGCTTTGATAAACTTCCTTCCTAGGACAATCTTACCTGTACCTCTGTTTCAGAATATAGTGAATTGATGAAGTATAACAAGGAGGGATCTATTCCCCATCTTACTAACTTCTCCCATAGCTTTTCTCTAATGACGCTGTCAAACACAGCTTTGTAGTCCACAAAAGTGATGTAAAGCGCTGTGTTAGTGTATACGTAAGTATCCGTTATCAGGGTCATCAGGGCCCATGTGGAGCGAGTTGTACCACATCCTTTCCTAAAACCGGTCTGGTAGAAGGGGAGCATACCTTCACTCTTTACCCATTCAGCCAGCAGTTCTAGCAGCAAGGAGGCAAAGATATTTGTGCTAGGGTCCAACATTGCCAGTAGTCTAAAATGTGATGGTATGATGTGAGGGTCCTTCTTATGCACTGGGATGCATATAGAGCTTCTCCAGCTCTTAGATAGAGTTCCCGTTTTGCAAATGCAAAGTAAGAAGGAATTCATTAGCGGATCCCACAATGCAGGGTTGCTCTACATACGTACATTGGAAAGACGGTCAGGGTCCATTGCCACAGAGGGTTGCATCTTAACTAACAACCCCTCGAGGTCAGCTCCTCTAATATGATTTTCCACCACTGTTTCCCTCATTGGACTAACCTTCCATGAGTCCCTGGACTCCCTGTCCTGTCTAAAGGTTACCCTTACAAAAATCTCCCATTGTTTCTCTGTCACCCCACATACTTCTAGTGCTATGCTGTCCATCCCATTGCTGCGAATGATGTGCCAAAACATCTTTGTGTCATTTGTTTAAATCAATGTTTCTATCTGTTTCCAGGCAGCCAAGTGGTCCCCATATTTGTAATTCCATAGCTATGCTTTGTACATAGATCAGACTCTTTTCTGTAGTTCTCTCTTTTCCATCTGTAATATAATCTGAGATCTTTAAATTTTTGTTATCAGGGAGTTTACTTCCCTTTTTGATTCAAATATTCCTGGGTCAAATCTAGGTCTTACTTCTCTCAAGTGTTGGGCAACCATTGGCTGTCTAGTTGGAGGGTATGTGGCCAGTGTAGACCCCAGTCTTTTTATGTCCCAGTTGAACTCCCCCAGGATTTCTTCTTCACTCTGACCCAGCACTCTAATTGCTTGACTGAAGTGAAAGATCCTAGCCCCTGTCTACAGTAGTCAGTCTCCTTGCTGATTTGGGGTTGGCGAGTCTCACAATGGTCGGTCTCTCCTATTCTCTTTTGCACTTCATTCTAATTGTGGCATGGTTGCTACTCGGGGCAGAAAGTATTTCAAACTTAGGGGGTGCTCTCCTTATGGTCGTTTTTAAAAATATGAAGTCAATACAGCTCTTGTATGTTCAATTTGACCATGTTATTTGCAGTTATCTAGCTTCTACTGCCAAGGGGGAGAGTTTAAACTTGTCTAGGGCCTCTCTCCAGTAGCTTGTCTGGTTTCCAGGCCATCCTTTCTCCCTGAGGAAATGAGGCCTAGGTTTTTATGCACACAGTCCACGTTGAAGTCTCCTGTCAGGATGATGCCCCCTTTGGGGAAGATGTAGCTCCAGTTTCTAAGAGTGTCTAGCAGGACCATTCTCGGGCCCTTTGTCCTTTCCCCCCGGGGCATAATATAATGTTACCACCAAGATGGGTCCCACTCCCAGTCATAGGTTACTTACTTGTCCACAAATTAGATTACTGTGTGGGGTCACAATTTAATATTCTGTTAGATTCATGTATGTTTTTGCCCTGATGCATAGACTTCCCTTAGGACGCCCCCTCAGGTGTTTTGATAACTGAAATAGAATAGTAAGACCATCTAGATAAAGCGAGACATCAGCCAAATCTCTTGGGAAAAAAAATAACTCGACCCTCCTAGTAAATTGCAGTGCTGGTGTGTAATCAAGGAAGGAGCGGAATCCCCTTGTGTTCCAGGAAATAAGCTGCCAATCCTGTACCCTTTCCATTGGTCGTAAGTTTGATGTTTTAATTTGGGACCAGTACCCACTCTGCCTCTCCTTTACCTGTCTGTCTCTAGTCATTTCCCTTAATGATGGCTTCTTGGTTTCTAAATGTGGTGCTACAGGGATGATATTTTGGGCATGGGGCAGAACACCAGAATCTCAAAACCTAAGTCATTGAGGTCCAGGGTGTTTTTACAGACCTTTTCCACCACGAAAGAGGAGGCAGGCAAAGTTGACCAGTACACAATTGTTGCACTGTCAAACTGTTGGAGCACAGGTTTCCCTATGTCACTTGACATAATGTTTTCCAGGTGGACCAGGTATAATAGTTCTAGGAGCCACAGGCGATTTAGAAATGGGCTAGAGCCAGTATGATTGGTCTCAATCAGTTTCACAAAATGTGTATTTCTGTAGTATTCGTCTTGGTCTGTGGTTATCATTTTGGGTTGGGTGCGGGAAGAAAGCTCCTCCACTCTTTGCTTCCATGGGTCTGAGGAGGTCTGTGAGCAGAGAGCTCTTCCGTTGTCGTTTGCTTGGTGTATTGGTTGCAATTGTCACTGCAAATGTTGCTTTCCACATCCCCGGTATTCATCGTTCCCCTCCCGCTCAGGGGAGGTGGCATTGGGAATTATCGTGCAGTGTGACTCTTCCTGTAGCCTTGGTCGTTTGATGTACAGCACATGGCGTGTGGGGCATGTTTTTCCAGTCCTCTTTGCGCAGGCCAACCAATTATCCATCGGGCCCTGGAGTTGTACCCTCCTGATTGTGCTGTCCCCCATCCTCCTACTCACTGTCTCTTTTGTCATCACCTTTTTATGGGGTTTTTCCATTCCTTCTTTGGCGTCAATTTCTGTGTTTGATCTGGCTTGGGGGGCTGGCCATTTCTTTCTTAGTAGTAACTGCTGTTTCATTTGGGGTCTTCTCTGAGGTGGTGAGGCATTTTCCACAAGGGAGATTTTGGCACAGAGTGCCTCTAAAACATCACTCTCTGAGGCTGCCACTACATAGCCCTCACTTGGAGGAGGGAGAGACTGAAGAGGATAAGTATTTCCCACCTCTGTATCAACATCTCTTTTCCTGTCGGCATGTCACTTCTGATCCTATGGTGTTAAGTTAGGTCATCTGATTGCCCCCTGCCAGATTCCTGATCATTTGGCTTGACCTTTTGGTTGGTGCGTGGTTCTGGGCACTTCTGTTTCTTGAGTGGCCCCGAGTATCATGTCTACCACTCTTGCCAAAGTTTATTGGATGCCTCTCTAATCCTCTTCAATTTTAGAACAGAGACTAAAAACTGCCTATATTTTGCCTCTAGCGTTTCCAAAGATGTGCCAGTGGCAGAAAAAACTTGGGAGAGGACCGCGAAAGAGTTGATACCTCAACTCTCGATTCTTCCTCCATTTAGCTTTAACTGGAGGATGAGCCATATGTTGTCAGTAGTTTTTCCAAGTTTGGGGTCTGCGATAGGTTTGAGGCCAAGTTGTTGTCATAAGGAAGACTTTTGGACCCATGGAGTTTCTTTGGATGACTTCACATAATTTCAGCAGGGAACCATTGTTTTCAATTGCAATATTCTCCACTGAAGCCTCCACCTCTGATGACTCTCGGGTGCCTTGGCACTGCTCCTACGGCCCATTGTTTTTTCAAAGTACACTTGCCCCAAAAAAGCCTCTATCTTTGCTTTCATTGGGTCGGGGGAGCCCCCTCTCTCTCGCTTGTCTTTTTTTTTCGGCAAGGAGATGAGATCAGTTTTGATTTTATTTTCTGGGTGCTCAGGGGGCGCTTTCTTGATGTGCATTGGTCATTTCTAAGGGATACCCGTGAGTGGTTTTGGGTTTTCCCATCTCTTGGGCTTGTCACCATTGGAGTGCCTGGTTTGGTCACCACTCCTCTGCTCCCACTCATTGAACACTGTGTCCTGTTGTTTCTTTGCAAGGGAAGGGGTGGGAGGAGTAGGACTGGGGCAGGAGGCTGGGGCTAAGGCTGGGGCTGGAGGGCTGTGGCTAGGTGAAATATGCCAGGTCAATATGGCAGTATGGTCACACTGTTTTTATTTTTATTTATTTGTATTTATTTGTTTCCCAGACACAACACAGGCTTCACCAAGTTTTCTCCACTGCAAAACTGCTGTGAACAGGGTGCAGAATGCACTCACTGCATGACACTGGCTGCAGGAGTTATAGGGTGATGTGCAGTGTGTGGACAGCTTGAGTTCACTGAGGTTTGTGGACTCGTAAAGCCCCCCTCCTTACTGCCATACTGCTTTGACTCCAGCGCTAGCACTCTTAGTAATAATGGTGACCCCCAGTGAGGAGACACAGAGATGCGAAGAAGCCTTGTCCGCTTCTGTATATTTCTCAAGGGCTCACAGGGCTCTCTAGAGGAAAGCACCCTACAACGTTTAGGCAGCGTTGTCAAACCATCACTGCCCCTCGATTGCAGCACCCACTTCCGACAACCTCAACCGACAACCTAAATCTTTTTACTTGTGTAAATCAATGTCAACATAAAACAACAAAGATGTTCAAGGTATCATAACAATGGCTGCTCCATGTCAATTTCCCACTGCCTGTAAAGATGTCCATGGGTAAATGTGCAACACCATCATAATTAAAGTATGTAGAGCCTACATAGATTTTACTGATGGGCGTGATTAAGTGAATCATTGGTAGATTCTTGGAAAGAAGTGAGGATGCCATGATATCCCTCACATCATCTTTGCTGGAGTTATCTGCAAGGCAGCAACTTCACACAGAAGAAATGTAAAGAATGCAAACGTCTGCAACCGCAGAAGGTACTAGGTCATTCATGATAGTATAATATAGGTACAAGATGCAAGAGGGTGGTCCTACAGGGGCTACGAAGTGGGTACTAGGGGTTGGCACTGACACAAGCAAGCTATTTTCAGCAAATCTCCAAGCTCAAAACGGTTTGTGGGATTTCAAAAGACATTGGAAGTTCTAACACATCATGAAGATAGGTGCCAGTCACATGTGAAAGCAGAACTTTACCATAACCTACAAGTGCAAGTGTCAACAGGAATATGGCCATCATGGCTTCAATATGGCGCTGGGAGAATCTTCCCCCATTCTAATCAGACTGCAGGAAAACCAGTGCCCCTGTCGGAGAATGCTCTCTCCAACAACCGTTGGATACCAAAGAACAGGAACATGAAGGCTGGGAAAGTACCCCCTAAATTTCAGAAGTGAAGATCACACACTGTCTTGCTGCAACTGTTTTGTCTGACATAGATATGAGTCTAGCCAATGATCATGCATAACCATTCCCCTGATTCATTGCTAATATGACTTAATTGCAGTTAAACACTGATTCATATTTTATGTATTTATTTTTATTTTGTTCATTTATGAAGCATGCTAAACCCAAGGGCATCCAGGTGCTGTTACAACCAGTTACACAACTTGCTTGGGAGTGAAACAGCTGCTGGGTTTCAGTTTAGGCAAAGAGCCACGTCTTCAGAGATCTCCTGAACACCCAGTAAGATTTTTCTGCTCTTAAGACTGGCGGAAGTGAATTTTATTGTCTGGTCACAAAGGTGGGAAAGCTAGCGCCTCCCGCTTGGGAACAGTTCAATTTCGGCAGCCGAAGTCTGTTGGTGTTGGTAAAACTTAGTGATTTGTAGGAGTGGGTTAAGGAGAACTTCTGCAATAGATATGGAGGTACTGTGTTGGATAGGCATCTATGCATGATCAATAGGGTCTTGAAGATGATTCTTTCATGAATCGGCAGCCAATTAATGTTTCTCCTTGCATCAGAGATGTGATCTCTCTTGGGGATGTTGAGGGCAGATCTGATGGCATTCTTCTGGATCACCTGCATCTTGTCAATGTTATGTGTTGAGGTGCCCAAAAGAGAGTATTGCAGTCATCTAACCTTGCACCGATAATGGCGCAAGCGATGGTGAGGCAGCTGTCTTGGGATAGGAAAGCTCTGGAAGCGTTGATCACTTTTGTTGGGTGGATGAGGCAATGGCGCTCACCTGTCACGAGAGTGAGAGGGTAGAGTCTAAATATTCTCCTAGGGTCTTAACTGAGGCGGAGGCCGGTATTAGAGTACCGTCATTGTTGAAGGAGCTGTATTGTGTGTCAAGCTTCTTTAAGGTTGTCGGGGATCCTACTACCAGGATCTCCATTTTATCTTCACTAAGGCAAAGACCATGCATTGCCATCCAGGCTTGGATTGTGGAGTAGATTTTGTTTAAGGCAATCGTGTCATTAGTGTAGTCATCTGATGGGGGGATTTGGGTCTTATCAACATAGTTTGTGTAGGATATGTTGATGGCATCTAGAAGATCAAAAAGAGGTCTTATAAATATAGAGTGGGTAATATACCAGATAGTAGCACTGGTATTTTCTGCGAACACTTTTATAGACCTGTCTTTAAGGAATGAGGCGACACTTGGCTTGGCTTCTGTGGAGAAGTGGGCGGCAGTGGTGAGGTGGTTGCAGAGTATTTGATGGTCAACCAAGTCAAACACCGCAGTGAGGTTGTGGAGAAGTAGGAGGGCAGGCTTTCCAGCGTCTCTAAAGTCATTCAGTTGTTTCTTGAAGTCGATGAGGGCAGATTCTGTACCATGGCCAGGACCGAACCCTGATTATCATGTACCCACGACATGGTGCACTTCAAGGGTTTGTGAATTTGGACATAGGCTGCCCTGCTCAATATTTTCAGGAGGAATTGGATGGTAGTGATTGGTATGTAATTATTTTTTAATCAGAGGCAGACCCATGATTCTTTAAGGCAGGATGGCACTATACCGGAGGCGAAGGAGCCATTGATAAATCTCATAATAAAAGGCAATAGGGTGGCTGCGCAGTCCTTTATGTTGGTGGCTGGGCATGCATAGCCTTTGCATCTTGTGGGTTTGATGCTTTTGAGGATGGGGGCAGTGTTCTCCTCTGTGATCGGGCTGAAGTTGAAGATGGGGTATTGTGGAAAGATGGCAGATGTGGGGAAGGGGTGAGTCATGTACAGCAGCAAGCGGGGGCGCTGGAAGGCTGGTTATTGAAGTTAGTTTGCGGCTGATCTTTTTCTGTAGTAAATCAATTTTGCTTAGCATGGCATTTTGTATAGCTGAGCACGAGGCTTCATCTTTGGTGGAGACTGGAGGTGGGGCTGCAGGAGTTTCTAGCTCCTTCAGGATAGTTAAAAACTTGTATGTCTTAGAATTAGCATTGGCTATTCTAAGGTTTTTTTGTATATATATATATTACTCGGCCACGGTAGTGGCTGTGTAGTTATGGTTAAGTTGCTATTTCCATAGGAAGAGCATTTTTTGGGCAGCCTATAACTCTGCTCCCCCTGGACGAAACCTCACCCAACTTTGCAAAAAAAAGTATATGGGCCACTCTGAATTTTTTTGCAAAGTTTGGTGAGGATTCGTCTAGGGGGGGAAAAGTTATGGGGGGGTCCCAAAATGTCTTTTTTTCCCACAGACTGAATGGGGAGAAAACTTTGTGCACGCCTACAGCCCAAACCGCTGGACGGATTTTCATCAGATTTGCAGCAGGAGCAGTGGCTTGGTCCCGAAAGCGTGCTTTTGTAAATTTGATGAAAATCCATCCAGTACTTTTCTTTAAAACGATGAAAAAGTAGGTCTGGAGAAATTAGTGATATCTATGTCCGCACTGCGGTCTCAATTCCCTGTTTGCTCTGCAGAAAAGAAATCGATTGGCCAATCCATAGGGTCATGTCCGCGGACATGTGGCACTTTAACTGATTGGTTGTGGAACAGCGTGAAGTGCGTTATATTTCTTCGCGGCCTCCGCCATATTTTGTTCATGTTTTGGTGTACACAGACATCGCCTGTAAAACATAGAAAACAAGACACTAATGCATTTGTTACAATTATGAAATACGGTTTCCAAAGGTGAGCTTTACTTAGGTTGGAATGGAATTTGGCTGCAAAAAATAAAAAAAGTGGTGTTTTCTTGCCACCAAATTCAAACGGTAAAGTGGAAGTTTGTGCTCAATGCACGGCGACGAATGCCTGTGTCTGTTTTACAATGTTTTCAGATTAATATTGAAGTCGGACTGGCGTCCTATGTTTTGAAATCTGAGGCGGCCACCTGGAGTGTTTGATGTAAACAGTGGTTTACACGCCATATGGGAGTAGCGGTTCTCATGATAGGATGCTCATATGTTGTTGGAAAGTGAGAATGTATTTGCCGTCTGAGTGAAGGTCAGTTGATTTACATTTTTGTTTGCGAGCTCAGTAGGCCCACGCATCCAAGTCAATTCATAAGGGGCTATTGTTTTATGACCTTGAGCGAAAGGGAAAATTTAAAAGCTACGCAAGGAATGAAAGCTTGGAAAAAAAATACTATTTGATAAGGTTATATTTTGAAAATGCTTGTAAGGAACATGAAATATCAGTTCACGAATATTCTTTGATGTGAAAACTTTGCTGTCTGACTTTGGCAAAAATAATGAAGGCTGTGAAGATGATGTAAGTTTAATTTTGACGACTGTACACTAATTATGACAATGTAACTGAAGTATTATATTTTTGCGCAGTTGTAATTTTCCTCCAATAACAGAGAGTGTACATTGTTCGCGTTTGCAGGCTATGACTAGAGTCACCGTTGCTGACCGTTACTTCTTTTTCTTTCAAATGTTATGCTTGCCCACATATCTTTGTGTATCAGTTTGCACGTTTTTTTGGTCTTGTGTAACATTACGACATGTAATTTTTTCTTGCTTGTCCATTGATGCTGCCTTCATAACTGAATTCCCATCTCACTGTGTAGTTGTCCTTTTTTTAACCCTTACGGCGAGTGCTGCTTATCTGCGTTTGCAGGGTGTCATTATATGTACCCATGGTCAACTCTAATATTTCTTTAAAATGTCATGTTTGGCCACATACATTTGTCTAGTACTTTCCACAATCTTTGTGTCTGTTTTGGTATTTTTTCCTAAAGGTTGGGTATTGACACAGATTTTCTCTTACGTTTTCCACTTAGCTACATTTTCCCATACTGTGCGTGCCATGGTTTCCAGCTGCCGAGTGACGGCTTCTTTCTACGCCAGATGCAACTGCTGGTAACCGGGTGCCTGTCCATTATAATGGTATGGGATGACAGGCCAGGGCCGCTCTGTCCCTATGCTGAACTAGTGACAAGGAGCGACATACCATCATTTATGGTGGTGTAAGGCAACGGTGATGCCGCCGTGTTGGAAATATCTCTGCAAACAAATCGGGTGCTTTAACAGAAACGCATACTTTGTGTATGCAAAATTAACTCTCCATGAACATTTTCAATGTCGGCCTTACAGTCATTGCTACAAATTATTTGGAAATGGAATTAGTCTGTTGATCTCTGACAGTTGTTTGATAAATAAAAGTACTTTCCAAATTCTAAAATGTTACAGTTTTCTTTTAAAATCACGTGTATCATTTTGAAATGTAAAGTACCACGTAATACGTCGCTGTATGTTTATTTACAGGTTCTGTGTCACGGTACATACTGTTGCTTTTTCCTTACTGTCATGGAAAGCGAAGAGGGGCTATGTATGGAATAACTGCTTTTCCTTTCAATGGTGGCCATCTTGAAAAAGGATTTTGTTTTGTAATCCTGACCGCTGCGGCCCGGATTATAACCAGAAATCCTATTTTTCCATAGCATACGTTAATGCTTTGCACATCTACACTGTTATTGTCAAATCTTATTGCGTCTATGTCCTTTACTGTGAAAGGTGGTTCTTAACGCAACATTTACTTTGTTGATGGATGGCTTTCTTTTTTGGTAGGACAGCTAATAAGGCCATTTGCGAATGAAATGAGGAAAGACGCATGCTTTAACAGAAACACATACTTTGTGTATGCGAAATTAACTGCATGTGTCTCTCCATGAACATTTTCAATGTCGGCCTTAGACTCATTGCTACAAATGATTTGGAAATGGAATTAGTTTGTTGATCTCTGACAGTTGTTTGTTAAATAAAAGTAATTTCCAAATTCTAAAATGTTACCTTTTTCTTTTAAAATCACGTGTATCATTTTGAAATGTAAAGTACCACGTTATACGTCGCTGTATGTTTATTTACAAGTTCTGCGTAACGGTACATACTGTTGCTTTTTTCTTGCTGTCATGGAAAGCGAAGAGGGGCTATGTATGCAACAACCGCCTTCCCTTTCGATGGTGGCCATCTTGTAAAACGATTTTGTTTTGTAATCCGGCCCGCGGTGGGCCAGATTATAACCAGAAATCCTATTTTTCCATAGCACACGTTAATACTTTGCACATCTATAATGTTATTGTCAAATCTTATTGCGCCTATGTCCTTTACTGTGCAAGGTGTTTCTTAACGCAACATTTATTTTGTTAACGGATGGCTTTCTTTTTTGGTAGGACAGCTAATAAGGCCATTTGCGAACGGAATCGAGGAAAGACGTATCAAACAGTGATATGGGGGAGTGGGTGTCCGGTGCAAAAAATAGTGTGTGTTTGTTATTTCTAAGGTTGGGGCAGTGTTTGTCATGCTCCTTCATAACAGTAGTGCTGTTGTTTCTTGGGGAGGATGGATGGCCTTAGCTGATGTCATTTTCAGATAACTAAAACTTTTGCTGAAAGTGTGCAATGTGCACTACATTGTTAATGGCTAACTACCAATACGTGTTGACGCTGTGCAAGGCAAATGTTGCAGGTGGACGTTCCTACATCAATATGAAATCTGTTTCCACATTGTCCACGACAAAAACATCTTACTGTTAAGTGTTTACGGATTCTGGGACACGTTACCGTGCTGTACACCAGCATCTTGTCAAGTGGTATTCTCCGCAAGGTGTTTAAATAAGTCAGACATTGCTTTACATTATGGTTATGTGGCACTACTGTAAACCAATCATCTTTAGCAAAAAAACTTTGCAAGAGGCACGGTATGGTTAAGTTGGCCTACTAAAAACCTGTAAAATTCACTAGAAAAAACTTTATTTGAGAGTCGTTATGGTTAAGTTGCACTACTAAAAACCTGTGAAACTCACTAAAAAAACTTTATAAACGTGACATTATGGTGCAAAGTACAATAAAAAAAAAACTGAAATTCAACAGTTATTGTAGGCTAAGCAACCATAACTGCCCGCACCACTATGCACTGCTAACACTAACACCCAGGACATCAAAGATGACATCACAAATGTCATTGATGATATCACTGATGACATCATATGTGTAGCCCCTTCGTTTTTGTTAACTGCCATATCTAGGCCAGGTGGGTTTATTTACTGACAGTCAGAAACTTCACTTTCAAAAGGTATTATATTTACTAATGTTGCTATTCTCACATGTTCTTACACTACTTTCTTTAGAATTTAATCGCAGCGTTTGATGTACATATATAGTGGAAGAAGCAGGCCTGAAACACAGCATTCATTTTTGTGCATGAATCCTATCATGTAGATTATACACAGTTGCTAATGATACAGCCTCTTGTATGCTTACTTTACTCTCCACATATTAGCCCCATCTTTGTATGCACTGTAGTCTATTTATGTTTTGTGTGTAGTACTAGATATACGTAGTAGGTGATGCACTATTAGCAATTTAGTACATGTTTCACAGACCAGAAAAGTGTGATACAGAAACATTCACCTTTTTATTATACAACTTTGGAAAACACAAACTTAGCACCTCTGTGGTGTATGCTGCAGCCAATACCTACATTTCCGTATGAGTAGGTTCCTGTACTAGAAAGAACACTACAATGGAATGTTCTTTAAAACACTACATTACGTGATGAAGTATGTACTTTATTACAAATGTCCTGATAATTCCTGATATTTTTTCCTAAAATTACATTCACAACCCCTCGTCTGAAAAGTAAATGCACATGTGATGTCATCAGTGATGTCATCAATGACATTTGTGATGTCATCTTTGATGTCCTAGATGTTAGTGTTAGCAGTGCACAGTGGTGCGGGAAGTTATGGTTGCTTAGCCTATATATATATATATATATATTCAGTGAAAAAACTTTGTTAAAGGGACGTTATGGTTAAGTTGCGCTACTAAAAACCTATGAAATTCAGTGAAAAAACTTTGTTAAAGGGACGTTATGGTTCCAAGTAAAACCGAAAAACCCTTGAAATTTGCCAGTTATGGTAAACTAAGCAACCATAACTCGCGCCACCACCGTGCACTGCTAAGACTAACACCCAGGACATCAAAGATGACATCACAAATGTCATTGATGACATCACTGATGACATCACATGTGTATGTACTTCTCATGAAATATGTGTAGAAGGGATTCTTATTATGTTGCGAAAAAAGTGTCAAGAATCTACACCATCATCGAGATGGCATCCTTGGCTGCTGAGCTGCCACTTGGTGCTGCAACTGCTGCAACTGCTTCAGCACCACTCCCACCACCTCCACCACCACCAGCTCCCCAAGGGCCTGAAGAGGGGAACAGGAGTGAGGATGCGGAGGAGGAAGAAGAGGATGATGAGAATGAGGTAGAGGAAAACCCTACTACCCGCACTAAGCGTGAGTCTTGGGTGTGGCGGTTATTTACCATTTATGGTAATGTTCCTAAGGCTCATGCGAACCGTGTTACCTGCAATGAGTGCAAAATGATACTCAGTCGCGGGAAGCACGGTAAGTACAGCTTTGGGACCACTACTATGAAGCGACACCTGAGGTCATTTCACTCTGGGGCTATTCGCAGGGTTGTACCTTTGCGAAGAACGTAGCAGGTTGATTTCCTTTACTTCATCCTCTGTTTCTGATCCTGTCACCTCAAGGACCACCTCTGTGGGACAGCGTCTTCCTCAAGCTGCCTCACAGGCCATACAGAATACTGATGACCCTTACCTTTCGAGGGTCACAGTTGTATGTATGTACTGTGACACAGTACTCTGCAGGGGGAGCGACTTCGGAGTGCTTTTGAGACTATCATCTCAGAGCACGAGAAGACCTGCTCACTACCCAAATAAAACCCACTCTGCATCACCCTCTCTCAGCTCGCCCTTTCTTATCCCTGTGGTTGGTGTCCCCCCCTTTACCCTCCTTTACCCTCCTCTCCTAGTGTGTCGTGTCTGAAAAACCAAAAAAAATACAAAATTACAAAAATCAAAAAAAAATAAGGCTCTTTTCAGAGCTGCCTTTCCCAGTTAAAAAATAGAAGTGAAAATAAATGAAGAAGGGCTCTTTGTATTTTTTAGAAGTCCGCGGACAGTTCGCGAACATAAAAAAATTGGGTTGCTACTCCATCACAAACATTGTAATTTTCTCTGGAAAGAAGTGGTAGCTCTGAAAAGAGCCTTTGGGTGGTGTTTGTAATTCATAAATTGTAAATGCTTAACATCTACTTCAAAATCGTTGTTGTAATTCCAAAAAAGGTCGCAATGCATTTTGTACATTTCTCAGAAAAATCTGATTGCCAGCATAAGTAAGATGGACTCAATCTCTGCGAAAAATGTATGTACTACAAAACATAATATTTTCATTGTGAAAAGAAGACATGCCAAAATCTCTTAGAAAGGCACAAACAGCCTTATTATCATTGCGCCTTGCTTTTTCCATTTGTGGACCAAGTGAAGAAGAACAAAGCCACATTTGTCTCTGCGCAATCCGTGAAAATATCACTTGAGAATTAGGAAACATGTCCATAACCTTCCTAAATCCTTCTTTCATAGCAAATTGCAAAAACATTCCAGTCACATGTCCTAAACTGTTCCCTCCACAATGAATTACAATTATGTCTGGATGTTGCTCTGTCTCCAAAGTAGCACAGAGAGATAGCAAGTCCAACCACTTGATTCCACGCACTCCATGCCAGTGTACTTCCACATGTGGGAATCCAAGATCTACAGCTACTCCACAGCTTTCTGCATGCACCTTCAACCTATGTATCCACGAATCTCCTAAAATCCAAACAATCTGTTTTCTGAAACACACAGCCATAGCTATCTTTTGTTCTCTCAGCAAAAAGAGTATCTGAGAAAATCTCTCCTGGCACAACACACCCACCAAACTTTCCTGACCAATCCCTTTCAGTGCTTATTCTCATTTGCATGACTTCTGAACCCAAAAATCCCCGGATGTAACTCCCGATGTCCGCGAACTACCGCCATGTGCGCGGACATATCGTAACATGAACAGCCCTTCTACCATTTCCACTACACTCTCTCTGCCATTCCCTCATTGGATGTACCTCAAAAATCACATGACCATGCACCAATCACATTCAAGACCTCTACATCTAACTGCATCATCATAGATCAGCACTGCAAATGTACTCTGAATCTCTCTGAGTACAAGTGTCATATCATTGGCAAGCAGCATCTACCAAAAATACTGTACAAGTCTTCAAGATTTCTACTTGCAGCTCCATGCATATCCATATGCATGAACACAAACTTCAGGTATGCATATTTTCTGTATAGTAGATGAACACATTTTCAAACAGACTTTTACCTTGTAAAGTCTGTAAAATGAATTTACTGTACTTTTTTCAATTTCCTAAAATCAACTATCAATTATAAACCTTTATACTATTTACTTTCTTTATACACACACACTCAAATCATGTTAAACTAACATTTTTTAAATGAAATATATAGACTACATATATTCAAACAAAATTGCATGCAAACACAATCTATGTTTAAACCTTTATAAAAATACTTATACAATTTCATATTTTTTGTTTTTATTTATTTATTTACTTGATTACTTTAAATTAGACATGACATTGAGGCGCTATTACCTAGAACAGTTTACTTACAGAAAAAGTGGTATTCACTAATATATTATAAATTTCACAAGACATAGTAAAGATATTTCTTTTTTGCTACAGTTAGTCATTCAATACAATTTGTTCATTAAGAACATATATGTACTGAACTGATGCAATGTATCTTATGTAAATAAATTAGTTTAATGGTTTTACAGAAGGCACTGAGGATTTCAATTAAAAAAATCAATATCTAAATTAAAAACAGTGCTATATACAAACAAAGTTACTAATTTGAAGCTTTTACAATTGCAGTGAAGACCAGTTTCCTGAAAAGAAGCAGTCGAATTCGAAGAAGAAAGAAAAACTAAGAAGTTACCTGTTAATTTTAAAAAAAGTAAGTAAAATATCACCATAATAGTTGCATTATTAATCAAATATACTATAACGTTAATATGAGCTATTTCGGTTTCTAAAAATAGAGATTTTGTACCATTTTGTCAAAAAATTTCCATGTCTTAAACAGCGATTTACAGCCAGAATGGCCCACAAATTTCAATTTTTGGACACACAAATTACCCAACTGAACCACTACAATTTTCATATTATAGAACAAACAACTGTTTTAATTGTATACATTAGATTTACTATTTGTACTTTTCCACACGACCAGCTTACTTTTTTTATGTCATCTGAACCCCAGTTTAGTAACACATAAATTCAAGAATACCTATCCCTACTAGTTTTAGTTCCCAATGCACAATCACACACCATTACATACATCTTTATCATCTTACTCAAACACTCATGCACACAGCACACATACATTCCAGAACACCCCAACCCATATCTTCTTTATTTTTTTCAACAGACCCTAAAGAATGCCTACCAAAAGTCAAGTCCGTATAAAGCAACGCAAAAGTAGAGCAAATGAAAATAAAGGTGTTCAACATAAGCATCCATCTCTAGCAGAATTTGTAAAAAAAAGTTGAAACAAAACAGCTAATACAATCATTTAGTGAAACACAAGAAGTTTCAAGTACAACAACTTCGCTTCCTCTATCAAAACTACTTCTTCAAATTTTAATATAGTGCAAAGTAAGCATACCAAGAAAAGTATTTTAGCCAAAATATACCGTCACAAAGTCCTTCAAAATCTTATAAAAACATGAGAGAAATCAGGTTCAAAGCTTAAAACCTATCGTAGGAAATTAATCTTACAAGCATTGATGGACAGTGCAATTCTTCTCAAAAGAAATGTATTTATTTTACTGTTAAACAAAATGAAACCACTAACAAAACTAATAACTAAATTACAAAAAAGACTTCTCAATAAGCGAAATATCAACAGAAAGAACTTCTTAAGTATCAGCGGAGGTGAATGGAATCACACTACAAGCACAGAACCATATTTTAATGAAGAAGCGTACAAACAAAAGCAAACTAATACAATTGCCATACATAGCAGTGGTCAAGGTTATGAAAAAATGAATAATACCATAATGGAACAAGAAGTACTTCTTACAAAAATATGCCCTGAAAGCTTAGAATTACCCCTCCATTCAACTGAATCAGAACGTCTAGTGTACAAATGGCCATGCACGTCAATGTGTAACATTCCCAAACAATGTTTCAAATCTTTACGCCAATTCCTCAATAAATATGTAAAAAGCAAAGACAAAATCAAAATTAAATTACTGCAAAATATAGATACCTGTCCAGTGCCTAAGTACACAGGACTACAAGGACATTCATTGGCCTGCATTACAGGACGTACTTGTAAAACCACTTTCCATGATATCAAAAGGATATCAACACATCATTCAACTATAGGAAATCTAGTCTATAAATTGTACTATGCTAAAAGTCCTGCTTTAGCACTAGCAAAGTTAAATAACATCTTTCTACATGGTACAGCAAAAGACCTACTTGAACAAATTCACTATATCCAGAAAAAATATTTTGGAAGTGAAAGCCATTTACAGAATGAAATAGCTTTAAACCGATTAAGCAACAATTCTACACATGGCAACCTTTTGCTAAACACATACAAAAAGGAAATACTAAAATTTAAAAGTACATCAGCTGAAGTACCAAACCATGTATGTGTATGTTGCCGTAGAATTTTTTATAAAAGTAACACAAAAACTGTGGACCTATCATACAAAATAGAAGACAATGAAGATTCTAAATGGTTTGAATTAGCTCTCTACCTTCTAGCAGAAAACAAATATGAAATAACTGAGCCCTTAATACTTTGCAGTTATTGCACTACAAAACTTGACAACAACCAAACTCCTTCACTTTCTATCACAAATAATTTGGAATTATACCGAGTACCAAAACCTCTACAACAACTTAATTTATATGAGAGCATCATAATTCAAACAGTACACCCATTTCAAGCAATAATACGCCTTCAACCAAAAACTGCAAAATTACCTCCCTCTGAATTGGTAAAAGGCATTCGTGGAAAAGTAGTTTATTTACCATTAAATCTAAAAGAAAATGTGCATACTCTAGGAGTGCAACGTCCAATGCAGCAATCTTTAATTATATTAGTAAATGGAGTACCTACAAAAGACAAAAAAATATGGCAACAGCTGGTAGATTTATATAAAGTTAGACAAGCCTTCCAATATCTTAAAGAGAATAATGAATATTACAAAGAAATTAATATTGAAGAAAACTTGAAAGATACAACTGAAATAATTCAAGAAACACAAGAAGCTGGTCAATTTGAGCTACTGGATCCTGCTACAATATCAAATACTTTAGACCATTATACAATTCATCCTTTGCACTGTAATGACACCGTACAAGATGTACTGGAAACTTACCAAATGCGTCAAACAAAAGGATCGCCAATCAGTATATGGGAAAAAAGTATTGAAGCACGTGCTTTTCCTCTACTCTTTCCTACTGGCAAAGGAGGAAGGTATGATGATAGACCTATTCAAATATCAGCTTCAGAATACCGCTCATTACGGATGTATTCTGAAGATCCCAGATTTAGACAAAATGTGGAATACATATTCCACCTACTCTTTGAAAGTGGACTAGCAACTTTATGTTACGGAGTTGCACACATATTAAAATCAGGATCACACTTTCAAAATATGACAGCTACACAATTATTAGAGAAAGTGCAACAAAAGGATGAGGTTTTGCAATCAAATATTACAAATCTATTAGCAAATATGCGTGGTACTAAAGAGTACTGGTTTCGACGTCATGGAGTTGTACGTTGTATGATCAGAAACCTTGGCCCACCCACTTGGTTTGTTACATTAAGTTGTGCAGAATATGCATGGGAAGATTTACATGATTTCCTACGCATATCAAATAAAAACAAAACAAACATAGATATTCTAACACCTGGAGAACTTTGTTCTTTGGATCCTGTTAATGTTTCAAGATATTTTCACCATCGCTTCATTGCTATGCTACATTTTATTTGTAATAAAACTGTTCCTCCCCTTGGAGAAATGCAACACTTCTTTTGGAGAAAAGAATACCAAGCCAGAGGAGCACCACATATCCACATGCTTTTATGGATTAAAGATGCTCCTAAATTTGATCAAGACAGTGATGCTACTGTTTTACAGTTTATTGAAAAATATATCACTTGTGAAATTCCATCAGAAGCCACAAATAGTGATCTTCATGCACACATTTTACAATTTCAAAGACACAAATATGGAAAATATTGTCGTCTCAAATACAAAAACAAAGGCAAATACTACACCAAATGCCGATTTGATTTCCCTAGACCAGTTACAAATACAGGTCAAGTAAACAACCTCATGTCTTCAGTTAGACATAGTGTTAAAGGTAAGTCACCTAAAAATACATATTACATAAAAAGAAAAGAAGAAGAAAAATATATCAATGATTATAATGCAATCATTGCCCACTTATGGAATGCAAACAAAGATGTGCAGTACATTGCAGACAATTCTACTGCAGTTGCACGATATGTCACAGCATACTTAACTAAAGCAGAAAAGACAGAGCTCCAAGACCTCTGGAATGACCTGTCATCAGATAAAACAATATCTCAGAAATTATACAGCTTGGGCATAAAAATGCTCAACCATAGAGAATGTGGATCTTATGAAGCAGCTGATCGTTTAACTGGTACTTCATTGTATGGTAAATCTGAAAATATAGTATGGCTAAGTCTTGGTCCAGCTAAATCTAGAAAAAGAGTTTTAAAATCATATGAAGATATAGAAACAATAGCCAAACATGATCCCAACAGCCAAGACATTTTAAAAAACAATTTATTGGACACATACTACCCAAACAGAAGTAATACTTTGGAAAACATGTGTCTATACCAAATAGCCCAAAACTACACATACAAAAATAATATGAAACCTGATGAAAAAAAAGGTAAATATAGAGTGACAGACTGTCAAGGCAGCTTAGTTAAACTCACTAAACCAAATTTAATTAATCATATCAAATTGTCATTGAAGACTCCTCAACATAAAGAAGTATATTACATGTCCCTGCTACAACTCTTCAAACCATGGAGAAAAGAAGAACAATTACTAGATAACTATGACACATATGAGGATGCTTTCAACGCAAATGAAAGCACTATAACTGATGTAAACTTTACACAGTACAAAACAATGTTGCACAATGAACAGCAACATGAAGAAGAACTCCAAGCCCAACTAGATAAGGATACTCCTGACAGTAGTCAACCTTCTGTAACAGGAAGCCAAGAACCACTGGGAGAACCACTAATAACAAATGAGGCAGAATTAGCTATGATAGAAGTAGAAAACACCATGTGTCAGTATGAAGATAAGGAAGACTTAACTATACTACAATCAAAATTAAACAATGAGCAAAGTAGCATTTTTCAAGAAGTAACAAAACAAATTGCATATGGTGTAAAACATGAAAATAAAGAATGTTCCTGCCATAATTATAAACCTATACTACTGTATGTCAGTGGTGAAGCTGGTTCTGGCAAAACATTCCTAATCAAAATTATTAGTAAGTTCCTTCAACAATTGACAAACAACAAACTGTCAGCTGTTGTCACTGCCCCCACAGGTTTAGCTGCCTGCAACATAGGTGGTGTTACATTACACCGATTACTACTATTACCAGTAGAACACCAGAACAAATTAGACTATTACAAACTTTCTGCAGAAGCTGCAATGGAATTACGCAGAGTATTTAAACAAATGAAAATGCTACTAATAGATGAAGTGAGCATGGTCTCCAACCTGATGTTAGCTTTGATTCACCTCAGATTACAAGAAGTACTCAAAACAGACTATGAAGAGCTCTTTGCAGGAAAACACATTATTGTTTTTGGAGATCTGCTTCAATTAACACCAGTAAAAGGTGAACCTATTTTTAAAACATTAGGGCACAAACTCTGCCGTAAAACTGTTGGCAGCATTGGAAATGTCAACCTTTGGCAACATTTCCAATACAGAGAATTAACAGAAAACATGCGCCAATCTGCAGATCTCACTTATGCCAACATTTTAAAAAGTTTGAGAGTTGGTATACTTTCTAAAGAAGCAGAAGCAACATTGAGCACCCGGCGCATTGATGCACTTTATGACGATAATGCATGTGCTACAGATGTTATGGAACAATTAGCCCACAAAAATGTCAATTGTATGGCCTTAATGCCAACTCTTGCAAGCTGTTTCAAATTCAATGAAATCATGCTAAGTAAAGAATTGCGACCAATAATGGAAATTAGCGCCACAGACAAACTAGATGTACATGGTATGACACTACCCATGTGTGACCAAGCCACAACAAGACTAAATAATTTAGAAAAATCAATCTCAAACACAGCAGGCAGAGAAAAGATGTTAAAATTATCCTTAAATTGCAGAGTAATGCTTAAACGTAACCCTGACGTGGACCAAGGACTAGTTAAGGGAGCACTGGGTACAGTTGTTGGCTTTCAAACATACCCACGTGACAACAAAATTCAGTTTGTCAATATACTCTTTGACAAACTTTCAGAAGTAAAACGGATAGGACGCTCAACAGCTAGATTCCTTCTCTTCAAAGATATGTATGTACGCAGAGAACAATTTTCTCTAACTCTTGCATACGCAGTCACGATTCATAAATCACAAGTTCTTACCCTAGACAAAGCAATGATAGATATTGGTAACACAGTCTTTAAAGAAGGCATGAGCTACGTAGCACTATCACGCTTACATACACTTGACGGTCTATTTCTAATCAACTTTGATGCAAGTAAAGTAAACGCTGATATTCCTTGCATTTTAGAATATAATAGACTTCGCTCACTATACACTCCCCATCTAAACACATATTCTGTTCCACAAAAACTAAAACGTTGTAAAAGAAAACTAAATCAAACAGAAATGCAACAGGACGTCACTGCAAATCCTCCAAAGAGAGTAAAAGAAACTAATACTTCATCAAGTACCACAAACAAAAATGAATCAATTAGAGAAAGTAAACCAGGTACTTCTTTAAAGAAGGAAGACAAACTCCAAAAAAAGCAGTTAGATACAGAACTACCTGGACCATTTAAATTCTCAAATATAGTTGGTGTAAATTGCTATGCAAATGTAGCAATGAATATTCTATTTCAATTACCACCAATTGTTGACAACATTTACTTACACAGTACATACCCTTTGTGTTTGCAAATGTTAGTACTTCACAGAAATGCAGCAAACAATCCTGACAACACATATAGTGTTTTTGGAATAAGACGACAATTGGACTACTGTGCTGGAATGGTGAAATTCACTATAAACTCACAGGAAGATCCACAAGAATGTCTAATGTACTTACTATTAGTACTGGAAAACAAAAACATACCTATAAATGAAATCTTCCAGATTTCATACATGTGGAAACATACATGCACTCTGTGCAACAATGTGACACAAGAAGAAATTCCCAATGAACGCTTCATATATATATCAATACCAAATTGTGAATCCATTCCATTTCAGCAACTTGTACAAAATGCAAACCATGGTAGATTATGCTCTACCTGCAATTCAGATAATCGCTCCACGTTAGTAATACAAACACATAGTACATACCTAATACTAATGCTTCTATGTTACAATGCAGATGGTACCAAAAACAACTGCAAGCTGACTGGATTCACACATGGTCAAATATCACTTGGTAAGAAAACCTTCACAACAATAGGTATAATCTACCACGCAGGAGCCACAACCAATTCAGGGCACTACACGGCATATATAAAAAAGAAATGTGAATGGTTTGAATGTAATGATAGTACCATTACTCTAAAGCAGAAATTACCAGCAAATCTTACAAACGCTTATTTGATGTTCTTAAAACCAAAATTTGATAAATGAACTGTATTTAAACCTTTAAGTAAATTTGTGTTAAAAAAATATAAACTGTTAGAATACTCCAAAAGCTATCTAACTGCTCAAAGATTCTACAACAACTAATCAGATAAATGAATACCACTAAATTAGACCAAAAAATACACAGTTAGAATACGCCAATTGGTATCTAACTGTCCCAAAATTATAAATTTGTGTTAAAATAATATAAACTGTTAGAATACTCCAAAAGCTATCTAACAGCTCGAAGATTCTACAACAACTAATCAGATAAATGAATACCAATAAATTAGGCCAAAAAATACACAGTTAGAATACGCCAATTGGTATCTAACTGTCCCAAAATTTAACAATATCCAAATAGATAAATCAAAATCACTAAAATATATTAAAAAAATAGACAGTTAGAATACGCCAATTGGTATCTAACTGCTCCAAAATGTTATAATATCAAAACAAATGAAGAATCTGTTACTGCTCCAAAAAAAATACAACAAAGCAAAGTATAAAGCATTAGCCAGAAACAACAAGTGAACACTGAAAACAAACAAACAAATAAACTGTAGCATAACAGAAAAAGGGTTTTTTTTAATCCAACATGGATTTTTTTTTCTCCCACAGACCCAATGATTTTAGCAACAAATACAGAAACTGAACAAATTGCACAGTACTCTGATTTGTACTCTACTAAATATGAGGGTCGAAAAAAAATAAAAGTATATTGCTTATACAATGTAATAAGTCATTACAAAATACTAATACTAACATGCTATTTTCTTTTATCACAGAAATGAAGAAGAAAAACATGGACTCCCATTACTAGACCAAACATTAAGTATACAATAATAAGGACAACCATAGCAGCATATCACATCCATAGTATCTAATACCTTTGTTCCTTATACATTTGTTTTTCACCCAAAGTTATAAGCAAATATGAATGTGATATGCTGCGGTGGTTGTTGCCAAATGGCCATGCACCCAAGACTCTATGCCCTGGCAACAACCACCGCAGCATATCACATCCATAGAGTCAAACATTTCAACTATGATCTATGGGAAACTTTTAATGTCCGCGAACAATGTGAGTGTTCTTAGAACACTTTGAACTTGCCAGCGAACAATATGGACACCATTTTCAGGACACCCCCTACGAACATTTCAGAACAACGTGATAGTTCTTAGAACACTTTCAATTTAACAACGAACAATACGGACAGCGTCCTAAGGACACCCCCTACGAACATTCCAGGACACCGGGAGTGTTCTCAAAAACATCTTCAGAACACCCCCATTTTGTTTATTTGCGAACATTTCAGGACACCGCGGGTGTTCTTAGAACACATTCAACTTGACAGAGAACAATACGGACAGCGTCCTCAGGGCACCCCCTACGAACACTCCCCGGACACCGCAAGTGTTCTTAGAAGCGTCTTCAGAACACCATCATCTTGTTTATTTGCGAACATTTCAGGACACTGCAAGTGTTCTTAGGACACATTCAACTTAACAGAGAACAATACGGACAGCGTCTTCAGGACACCCCCTACGAACATTTCAGGACACCGGGAGTGTTCTTAGAATCTTCTTCAGAACACCACCATCTTGTTTATTTGTGAACATTTCAGGACACCGCGAGTGTTCTTAGGACACATTCAACTTGAAAGAGAACAATACGGACAACGTCCTCAGGACACCCCCTACGAACACTCCCCGGACACCGCAAGTGTTCTTAGAAGCGTCTTCAGAACACCACAATCTTGTTTATTTGTGAACATTTCAGGACACCGCGAGTGTTCTTAGGACACATTCAACTTGACAGAGAACAATACGGACAGCGTCCTCAGGACACCCCCTACGAACACTCCCCGGACACCGCGGGTGTTCTTATAAGCATCTTCAGAACACCCCCATTTTGTTTATTTGCGAACATTTCAGGACACCGCGAGTGTTCTTAGAACACATTCAACTTGACAGAGAACAATACGGACAGCGTCCTCAGGACACCCCCTACGAACATTCCAGGACACCGGGAGTGTTCTTAGAAGCGTCTTCAGAACACCACCATCTTGTTTATTTGCGAACATTTCAGGACACCGCGAGTGTTCTTAGGACACATTCAACTTGACAGAGAACAATACGGACAGCGTCCTCAGGACACCCCCTACGAACACTCCCCGGACACCGCGAGTGTTCTTAGAAGCGTCTTCAGAACACCCCCATTTTGTTTATTTGCGAACATTTCAGGACACCGTGAGTGTTCTTAGGACACATTCAACTTGACAGAGAACAATATGGACAGCGTCCTCAGGACACCCCCTACGAACACTCCCCGGACACCACGAGTGTTCTTAGAAGCGTCTTCAGAACACCCCCATTTTGTTTATTTGCGAACATTTCAGGACACTGCGGGTGTTCTTAGAACACATTCAACTTGACAGAGTACAATACGGACAGCGTCCTCAGGACACCCCCTTGCAAAGTTTGGTGAGGATTCGTCCAGGGGGGGAAAAGTTATAGGGGGGGTCCCAAAACTTTTTTTTTCCCCATAGACTGAATGGGAAAAAACTTTGCACACGGCTACAGCCCGAACCGCTGGACGGATTTACACCAAATTTGCGGCAGTAGCGGCGGCCTGGTCCCGAAAGCGTGCTTTTGCAAATTTGGTGTAAATCCCTCCAGTAGTTTTTTTAAAAATGACCAAAATGTAAGGCAAAAAATTAGGGATATCTGTGTTCGCTTCGCGGACGGACTTCCCTGTTTGCTCCGCGGACAGCACCCCGATTGGCCCATGGCCTTGCGTCATGTGACGTGTTCGCTGATTGGACGGCGAGGGGCGTGGAGCGCGTCAGATTTTCTGTGGCGCCAGCCATCTTGTATTCGCCGTCGACCGCGTACAGCGCGGTGAAACGTGGATAAAAAATTGTATTTAGTGCCCTGTGTTGGTGTGTAAGAGTGTTTGGGGAGGGTGGGGGAGTATGAGATAGGTTTAATGTTTTGTTTTTTTATGTGCTAGACGTTTTTGTTGCGTTCGATTTGTCCGTGGAGAACACGACTGTTCTGACATTTTGTAAATAAACTAAATGGTGAGGTGTTTAGAGGATGGAGTATGTGTCATTTTTGTTCGCAAGGAAGGTAAAAATGAGCTATGAACACTTGCGGTGTACTTAATTGTTCGTAAATACACAAACTGGGGTTGTCCTCAGGACGCTGTCCGTATTGTAATCTGTCTAGTTGAATGTGTTCTAAGAACACTTGCGGTGTCCCGAATTGGTTGCAATTACACAAAATGGCGGTGTTCTGAGAACGTTGTTTGTATTGTTCGTTGTCAGGGTGAAAGTGTTTTAAGACCACTCCTTTTGTCCGCTAATAGTACAATTTCCTATGGGCGTCAACCGACTTTTTGTCCACTAAAGAAACGATAAATCCGGCTGGTGTGCGCCGACATTATGTGATAATCCTATGACTGGCTCTATTGACCTGGCTGACTTGCTTTTCGACACTAAATCATATCTCCCGCCCCTAAGCCTGATATTATCAAAGGATTCATATTCCCAGCCTCTCTCCGTGACGTTACAGGGTGCGTCATCAAACGCGCCCAGTCCTCTCCAGTCCTAAGTGACTTTACACAGAACCCGGAAGACAACACATATTATGTCACAACACAGCGCGCCACAATTGGGAATATGAAACAGTGATTTAAAAGCAAATATCAAGATTCTAAATTTTGTAAAGTACATTTATTTGACATCAAATGTTTAGAGAATATTCAGCAATTTGCATTTGTCTTTGTTGTCGATCCGCAAAAGTTCATGTTGAGGCACACGATGTTCCTTTGTGGTACAGAGGGTGTTAGATCAGCTTACAACTCAGTGCGCCACAATTCGGAATATGAAACTGTGGTTTAAAAGTAAACAGCAGGATTGTACATTTGGTAAAGTACATTTATTTCACATGAAATGTTTAGTGAATAATCAGCGATTTGCTATTGTCTCTGCTGTCGATCAGCAAGTTTATTTGGAGTCACGCGTTGTTCCTTTGCAGTAGATAGGCTGTTTGTTTATGATAAAAGCAGTAAATGGTTGCTCTGATAATCAGAAGATTGCTCCAACAACGAGCCATTAGACCACCCTATTGGTTGGTATGTTGTTTGCAGCCGCTAGTACTGCGTAAGGGCATATTGGTCCTTGGCGATTGTCCCATAAAATGGTGAGGGTCATGAAGTTGCATATTTGGACCTGCACCTGGCAGTTGAAGACTCCATCCGCTGGAGTCTGTAAATCGTGACAAAGGCAAAATGGGGCCACATACCTGTTTTAAAAAACATAAATTAGTCTCACCAGCCGATCTTCATTAAAAATCATCATTTTATTTATTAGGGCGTGAAACTATTTGCTATCGAAGATAGTGCAACGGAGTATGTTAATAATAAAATAATAATATTTTCCCATTCATATAGCGCTAAGAACCGTGAGGTATCTAAGTGGTGCTTATT
The DNA here is from genome assembly GCF_040938575.1 of Ambystoma mexicanum. Classification (NCBI taxonomy): domain Eukaryota; kingdom Metazoa; phylum Chordata; class Amphibia; order Caudata; family Ambystomatidae; genus Ambystoma; species Ambystoma mexicanum. The sequence continues at coordinate 418,427,536 of NC_090937.1, read as the reverse complement.
ATTAACTACGGTGTGTGGTGCTCATTTATCGACCACGGAAGGATGAAAGGCTGAGTTTGGCCTTGCCGTGATTCAAACTTGCGTTAGCAAGCTGTGCACAGATGTCAAAGCGAGCGTTGTACTCGCTGTGCCACTTGACAGGCTACAGTGAAGTGGCACAGCGAGTAGAGCGCTTGACCGCCTATAGACCGGGTAAATTATGTCTATTAACCCACCCTGTGTCGTCTGCCTTTTTCAGAGCCCTCTAAACAACAGGGGATCAATTTGGCGGTGATAGTGCGCGGTAGAAAACATTATGCCACTTTCAACGAACAAGTTCAACTTGAGCGGTCTTTAATGCTACGCTATTGTAATTATATTTGGTATAAAATAATCTAAAGGGTTACTTACATTACAATTGCAATTTCCATTGTCTACGAGTGGTGCAGTCCCAAAAGACAACTCCGCGTGTGCGAACGATCTTTCGCATAGTGATATAATATATAAAAGTGGTTTTGTTTCAGAAATGTCATCTTTATCTTCTCTTACGTTTTAGCAACACTACTTCAAGAGAAGTCTTTCATCACAATCTCTGTCTGTCAAGGTCAAAACACAATACAACCTTATAGTCCGCTTCGTGAGCCTCTCCGGGGCCCGAGAAAAAAATGGAAGCAGCTGACCTTCACTGTGAACGAGCATAAATTCTTACTTGCAACATTCTGTGTAAAGCCATCTGTAGAAGTTGGTTTTTGCACGCCATGTTTGTATATTGTTTGCGTGATATTAAAAAAAGTTTGTTTAAAGGACGTTATGGTTCTAAGTACAGTCGAAAGACCCCTAAAAATCGCAAGTTATGGTAAGCTATGAAAAATAACTCGCGCCACCACCGTGCACTGCTAAGACTAACACCCAGGTCATCAAACATGACATCGCAAATGTCATTGATGAAATCACTGATGACATCACATGTGTATGTACTTTTCATGGAATTTGTGTACTAGGGATTTTTATTATAATGTTCCGAAAAAAGTGTCAAGGATATTGCAATAAATATCATACCGTTATTAGTGCTTTGAACGATGAATTGATATAAATAGCATTGTATTATGGGATTCTATCTAGTATACTGAGCTACTAATGGAGAAAGATAGCATTGTGTGAAGAGTACAAGATGAAAGTATAATATTTGTAATGTTAATATGTTGAATAATGAAATGATAATTGTCCTGAAATGTTCGAAAATTCACAAAATGGGGGTGTTTTGAGGACGTTATTCGGATTGTGTGATTGCTTAGCTGTATGCAATGAGGGAATGGCACAGAGAGTAAAGTGGACGCCGTCCACGGACACCGCGGCTGTTCGTGGACAGGGCGTGCTACATCCGGGTTTTTCCAGGAAATCCAACATGGAAAGAAGACTGTACGGATCAGCCAATCAGATGTCGAGGTTGTGGATTTGTGTTGAAAGAGACTGTGTGTGGTGAAGATGGCAGAAGTGGAGAAAGTCAGGGTGTTGGTGCTCGGAGATATGTTTGTGCATGGTTTACAGCAGTACGCTGAATGCAGGCATGTTGCAAAGAACTTTGATGTGAAAGGAGTGGAGGTGGTGTGGAGCACTGTGCCTGATTGCAATGTACAGGGAATTGTACAAGTTTGTGAGGATATGGCCACGATGAACAGTCCGCATGTGGTAGTTTTGCACTATGGTGCTTTCCATTTGGGCAACGTCAGTGCCCCTACTTTGTTGGCTGATTTGGAACGCTTGGTTCAAGCCGTAATGAAGATCCTTCCAAATGCGAAAGTTATTTTTTCTGGATTGCTACCTAGGGCAATATGGGACAATAGTTCAGTTTTTTGTCCTCAGCAAAACATTGCTAGGTGTGTCATCAACCGAGGCATGTGTGCCTTCATGCTTAGAGCTGGTATGTTCTTCTGTAACAATGAGAATATTGATGCCAGTAATGCTGTTAATTTTAAAGAAGATGGCATTTCTTTATCTTTTACGGGATATGCCTTTCTATTTTGGAATGTAAGGGTTGCTTTGGAGAAGGTTATGTGAAGATTTTAGGAGTAAAGTAAGAAAAAAAACAAGAAAAAAAATACAAAATAACAGGTGTCTGTCAAGCATCTGTAAAAAAAAAAAAAAAACGGTTCTTTTCAGAGCCAACTTCAAGGGGGAAATGGGGCACTCTATTTAAATTTACATTCACCACGCTCAGATTTTCGATGTGTCCGCGGACATGGTGGAAGTCCGCGGACATGAAAATCACTACGAGGGGGTTAGTATGTTCTATGTTACATGTATATGAAGTCAGGGATATTATGGTTAAGTTGTGCTACTAAAAACCTATGAAATTCAGTGAAAAAACTTTGTTAAAGGGACGTTATGGTTAAGTTGCGCTACTAAAAACCTATGAAATTCAGTAAAAAAAACTTTGTTAAAGGGACGTTATGGTTAAGTTGCGCTACTAAAAACCTATGAAATTTAGTGAAAAAACTTTGTTAAAGGGACGTTATGGTTCAAAGTAAAACTGAAAAACCCCTGAAATTCGGCAGTTATGGTAAGATAAGCAACCATAACTCGCGCCGCCACCGTGCACTGCTAACACTAACACCCAGGACATCAAAGATGACATCACAAATGTCATTGATGACATCACTGATGACATCACATGTGCATTTACCTTTCATGAAAAGTCTGTACAAGGGATTCTTAGTGTAATGTTAATAAAAAAAGTGTCAAAGATTATTGGAATAAATATCAAGTGCTAATCAGTGCATTAAGCTATGCATTGACATAAATAGCATTCTATTATTAACTTCAATCCAGTATACTAAGGTACTCATGTAGAAACATAGGCATTGTGTGCAGCATACATGATGGAGGTGCAATATTCATAAGCTTGCCATGTTGAATATTGAAATGATAACTGTTTTCATATTAGAGTTTTGCATACAGTGAAACTTGTGATAAGTAGGTAATAAAACCCACTTACTACATAATTGCATTATTATACACAAATCACAAAAAGACAACACCACATACAAATATGAATATATACGAGGGAATTGAAGTAGGAAAAAGAAACAGCAATAGTAGCAGAAAGTGTTCATAACCTAACTGATTACCTTTATGGAGAGAAATGATTGTTCTGTTTCAAAGCTGTTACTTACCCTATCTATATACATCACATGATGTGTCTGGACCCTAAGGAAAATAGTGTGAGTACAACATATAAAAATATGAGCATATACAGGGAAAGTACAGTAATAAAAAAAATCAAAAGTATCAGAAAGTGCTGATAAATCTACTGATAATTTTAATGCACAAAAAGGATTGCTGTCTTTCAAGGTTCTGACTTCTCCTATGTATATGTTTCATATGATATGACTGGACCATAAGGGAATTATTCTAAGAACATACTTGAAAGATAAGTCTACGAATATATAGTAATTTACAATT